>NC_064810.1:106499736-106516920 GCF_023721935.1 Panthera uncia | reverse complement strand
CTTTCTTTCTTTCTTTCTTTCTTTCTTTCTTTCTTTCTTTCTTTCTTATCTCTACACTCACTGTGGAGCTCAAAACCCCGAGAAAAACCTGGAGATCAAGAGTTGCAAACTCTACTGACTGAGCCAGCTATAGGCGCCCCTATATCAGGATATTCTAAAATGACATTTTTACGTGATAGAAATCAGGGAGAGACCTAAAATCTGTAAAAGCATTTGGGCTGAATGGTTAACCACCTAAAGCAGAGGTTATTGTTTTCTTGGTTAAGGAGTTGACATAATGTTATTTAATTAAGAAGTTAAGATCATATTTAATAATGTCTTTAAAAACTTTTTACAGCTACTTGATGTTGTATATGAATTGTATATAGGTCAAGTATGAGACATAGTAACTATTTTCTGTTTTACTGAGGCAGGATTATCAGAATATTGTTCTTTGGACTCCGTGTCAGGTTTCCCTTTTTTTTTTTTTTTTTTGCCTTATCTAAGCCTCAGACTCTTGGTTCCAGTAGAGGTGGGACCTGCTCCGTCACCTTTCCTGACATGTTGACTAGGGTAATCATACTTGAATTAATGTGTTTTTAAAGTTGATTGCATGTGATACAGAATCTTTAATGACATCTAATGTTAAACTTTTTTTTTATTTAAAAAAAATTTTTTTTAATGTTTATTTATTTTTGTGAGAGAGAGAGAGACAGAGCTCCAGAGGCAGAGGGGCAGAGAGAGAAGGAGACACAGAATCAAAGCAGCTCCAGGTTCTGAGCTGCCAGCACAGAGCCTGACGCGGGGCTCGAACTCACGAACCGTGAGATCATGACCTGAGCTGAAGTTGGCCGTGTAACCGACTGAGCTACCCAGGCGCCCCTAATGTTAAACTTTTAAATTTGGCATTTCTAAATTTAAGTTTTTGAATTGAGTTGAAAGATGATGAGATTTTTTACCTGGGACGCATTGACAACTGTCCTTTTATGATAATCCTTTATAGTATATATTTTTTTGAAAGGTCAAAGATGATTTTTTTTGCCTCAGATTTTAAAATATTTGTGAAGATGCTCATCTAGAATGTAAGAGCTGTTACAAAAGGAATAGTTTTTATTATTTCCTGTTGTTAGACATGGAAGGTTTTGAGACTGGGAAGGTTTTGAAATTCCTCCAGGAACCTCAGATAGCCTTGTCTTTAGCGAGGCCAATTTGTTACTTAAGGTAGATGATTGTCTTTTAAGAATTTTTTAAAGATGTAGACTTGTCTTATACTCGTTCAAATGTATTTGATACTTTTTAAAAGGCTATTTAATGAATTATATTCCAAAGGATGCTGTTTGAAATAATAATTATTTGCTATACAGAACAATAAAATGTATCTCTGTTATGATGCTTAAATTGTCTTCATGTTTCCTTCTAACCTAAACTCTGTTAGATGCTCAAGATGAATGAAGTCCTCAGGGATAAAACAATTCTGAAGCACTTTGTGAATCAATGGAAAAGTAGTCTCATAGAATTTGAGTATTTGTATAGCATACATAATTCTGGGTTGTGTAGAATAGAATGCTATTTTTTTCATGCATTTTGTAGAATAGAGACATTTCTGTATTTGCTTAAGAATCACAGTGGTTCAGGGGCGCCTGGGTGGCTTGGTTGGTTAAGCGTCCGACTTTAGCTCAGGTCATGATCTCGCGGTCCTTGAGTTCGAGCCCCGCGTCAGGCTCTGTGCTGACAGCTCAGAGCCTGGAGCCTGTTTCAGATTCTGTGTCTCCCTCTCTCTCTGCCCCTCCCCTGTTCATGCTCTGTCTCTCTCTGTCTCAAAAATAAGTAAACGTTAAAAAAAAAAATTAAAAAAGAATCACAGTGGTTCAAAAAAAAATAGCTTTACTATAGTAATAATGTGATAATGGGTTTTCTTCTTTTTTAAATTTTTTTTAATGTTTATTCATTTTTGAGAGAGAAAGAGACAGAGCCTCAGCGGGGGGGGGGGGGGGGGAGAGAGAGAGAGAGAGGGAGACACAGAACTCGAAGCCGGTTCCAGGCTCTGTGCTGTCAGCACAGAGTCTGACATGGGGCTTGAACTCCTGAACCGTGAGATCATGACCCAAGTCCAAGCCAGACCCTCAACTGACTGAGCCACCCAGGCGCCCCTATTAGTTGGTGTTCTTATTGGTGGGCTCTTGCCATGGCTTCAGGTTCATGGTTTGAGGATTAAGGACATGGTTATATAGTTATGTCTGTACATTCCCTGATATAGGCCTTTATAATGTGATAGGAAGTAAGATGTTTGGTTATAATAGTGTGACCATATATTCTCTTTGTCTAAACTGGGGCGTATAAGGACATAAAAGAACATAAAAGAAGTTGCTGAAAATAAATTTGTAATTGCTGTAAAATGAAATATTACCAAACAAAAAGTTTGGATTCATGCAATATAGTAAATTAATGGCAAAACTCCTGTAGCAAGAATGCTCAGATTACTGTCTGAACATTATGTGCAGAAACACACGACATCTCTTTTTTGCATATACTTTACACACACCTTATTCACATTTCCCATTGACCTAGTGGATGGTGGCCTACAGGTTTGGAGCATCTTGCAAGCTGAGCAGTGGCTGTGTGGCACAACTGAGCACTCAAGACTGGATAGAGTTAGCTATCCCTAGTTGCCGAGGGTCCAAGTGTACTTCATTTTATCAGAAATGGATAAAAAAATGGGTTATCAGATTGAACCTGAAGTTAGAAGTGAGAACTGTATATTGCACCTGCACTCTATGCAGAACTAGACAAAACCATGTCAGAAGGTGGAAATATAAAGTGAAAGTATAATAAACCCATCTGATGTTACTTAAATGCAGCTATTCATAAGCAAATGTGTAAAACTGAAGAATATGTTAAGCTGGGTGGGGTGTTGGAATAACAGGTGTAAATTAGGATCGTTCTGGGCAAACTGCCATATGGTCACTTCAGTTATAGAGCACATATTGTCCTGAGTCTGGATCTTGATTTCACAGTGACAGGTATTTAAAATTTGGCTAAACTTTAATCCTAATATATATATCAGAGTAGTTATTTTTGAGTTAATAAAATTCTGAGTTATGAAAATTCTTAAAAATTGAGTGTCAAATTGCTTGTTTTCTAAAAGATGAGAACCAACAGTGTTGAAACTGACCAAAAGGTAAAATAATCTGCTCTAATCTACCATAACAGATGTTTCCCAAACTTTTAAAGCTGCCTGGACTTGCAAAATTCTGTTATTCCTGTTTGTCACCAGGAGAATAGAATCCTTTTTCTCTCTTAAAACTTACAGAGATCTATGTAAATTTAAGACACCCTCACCTTGTCTATAATTTGGAGAACTAGTCTTAGTAATTCTTCTCCTCTGAGTCTCATTATGAATATAAATTTAAGACTCCAGAATTCTAAAATGCTGCTTTGGACACATTTTGGATGAACAATCCCAAATTAATTTGGGAAAATTTAGATGAATATAAAAATACAGATAAATCATTGTTTTGATGTGTTTATTGGTAATAGTGAAACTTTTTGTGCTGTGATTTTTCCTTCTTTAACTTAAAACAAAAATTTTTTAATGTTTATTTTTTTTGAGAGAGCATGAGCAGGGGAGGAGCAGAGAGAGAGGGAGACACAGAATCTGAAGCAGGCTCCAGTCTCTGAGGTATTAGCACAGAGCCGGATGCAGGGCTTGAACTCACAAACTGTGAGATCATGACCTGAGCCAAAGTTCGATGGTTAACCGACTGAGCCACCCAGGTGCCCCTTCCTCCTTTAACATTTTTTTTTTCCTTTAACATTTTATGAAAAATTTTCAAGCTAACAAGTTAGAAGAAATTTTAGTCACCATTTAGGCATACACCTAGATTCTAGTCTTCACTTTTATTAAAACAGTTTTATTGAGATATAATTCATATACCATAAAATTGTGCCAATATAAAGGGCACAACTCAGTGGTTTTTAGTATATTCACAGATTTGTATGACCGTCATCACCACAGTCAATTTTGGAACATTCTCATCACCCCCAAAAGATATCCTGTAGCTTTTAGCAATCAGCCCTCTGGCCATCTGCCTTTTTCTCCCAATGCTAGACAGCTACTAATCTTTTTTGTCTCTATAAGATTTGCCTTTCTGAACATTATATATGACTAGAATCTTAAAATATGGAGTCTTTTGTGACTGGTTTCTTTTAGTGTAATGCCTTCAGAGTTCATCTGTCTTATAGCATGTGTTAAGTACCTTATTTTTTGTTACCAAATAATGTTCCATTGTATGGATATACCACCTTTTACACATTCATCAGTTGATGGACACTCTTGATATTATACATAATGGTTCTATGAATATTCCTGTACAAGTGTTTGTGTAGACATAAGTTTTCATTTCTTTTGGATGTGTACTGGGGTGGAATTGCTGGGTCATATAGTAATTCTGTGTCTAACCTTTTGGTGAACTGTCAGACTTTTCCAAAGTGGCTGCAGTATTTTCTATTTTCTGTCAGTAGTGCATGAGGTTCTAATTTCCCCACATTTTTGCCAACACTTGTCTTTTGGATTATAGCCATCATAGTGGGTGTGAAGTGGTATTTCATTATGATTTTGATTTGCATTTCCCTAATGACTGATGATGTTGAACATCTTTTCATGTGCTTATTGTCCATTTGTATATTTTCTTTGGAGAAATGTCTGTTCAGATCATTTGCCTGTTTTTGAAAGTAGGTTACTTGTCTTTTTGTTGAGTTGTAGGAGCTCTTTATTCTAGTGACAAGTCTCTTATCAGAAATATGCTTTGCAGATATTTTCTGCCATCCTCTGGATTTTTACTTTTTTAATGGTGTCCTCTGATACATAAAAGCTTATAATTTTGATGAAGTTCAACTTATTTATTTCCTTTTGTCATTTTAGCTTTTGGTATCTCACCTAAGGAACATTTCCTTTTTTTTTTTTTTTTCCTTCAAGTTTTTATTTAAATTCATTAGTTAACATATGGTGTATTACTAGTTTGGAGAATAGAATTTAGTAATTGGTCACTTAAATATAGCACCCAATGCTCATCACAACAAATGCCCTTCTTAATGCCCATCGCCCTACCCACCTCGCCTCCAGCAACCCTCAGTTTGTTCTCTATAGTCAAGAGTTTGTTTTATAGTTTGCCTCCTAAGAAGCATTTCCTAATGATCTTAAGTCTTGTGTAATTGCCTATGTTTTCTTCTAAAGCCTTTGTAGCTTTAGCTTTTACATTTAGGTCTTTGATCCGTTTTGTTGTGAGACTCTAAGTTATAATTTGGTGGAACATTTTCGTATTATTGCATTATCGTCATGAACTGTGAAATCTGTTCCTGCCAACTCCAACATCTGACTGAGTGAAATAAGGTACCAGATTTACAGCATTAGACTGAGCAGGTAACTTTTTAAAAAGTAATTAAAGGGAATTAGAAATAAAAGTGTACATTTTTAATGGATGGTTAATTGGATGCTTAATCCACTTAATGGATTTAACCTGATAGATTTTTGGTTTTGTAATGGAGTGATTCTTAGATTTGACTGAATGTTGGCCTTGTTTTTGACACCATGGCAGAGCTTGACCATCTGGGACCATCTGGGTCCCCGCCCCCCCCCCCCCCCCCCCACTCCCGCTGAAGGCTGAAGGTAAATAGTTGCTTATTGTAGCATTGTTTTTCAGTTTGTGGAGACAAATGGTTTGAAAAGGTCACTAATAGGTATTTTGTTTGGCTTGTTTTTATTGAGGCAAAATGTGCATAGTTGAAATACACAGATCTTTAAGTGTATAATTTGAATTTTTTAAAATTTATTTGGAGAGAGAGCGAGCACAAGCAGGAGTGGGGCAGAGAGAGAGGAAGAATGACAATCCCAAGCAGGCTCTGTACTGTCAGCACGTAGCCCAGCTTGGGGCTCAGACTCCCCAAACGTGAGACCTGAGCCGAAATCAAGAGTTGGGCGCTTGCTTAACTGACTGAGCCACCCAGGTGTTCAGTGTACAATTTGAATTTTGACACACACACACATGTATACATACACACACACAAACACACCCATGTAACCACTTCTCCAATCAAGATCTAAAACATTTCTATCATTTCCAAGTTCCTTTGTGCCCCTTTGACACTTAATCCCTCCACTCCTCTAGCAGCAACCACTGTTCCCATTTTTATAACCAGACATTAGTTTTGTTTGCTTTTGAACTATATATAAATGGAATCATACAGTGATTGTGGCTTCTTTCATAATGTTTTTGAGATTTATCCATGTTATTGTGTCAGTAGTTTGTTCATTTTTATTGCTGCATAGTATTCCACTGTGTGGATATACCAGAATTTGTTTATCCATTCACATGGTGATGGCCATGTGTTCTGTTTCCAGTTTTTGTGGACATAGATGTTCATTACTCTTGGATAAATATTTAGGAGTGGAATTCTTGGGTCAGAGGAGAGCCCCTAATAGATATTGGTATTTTCTATTTTGTACAGTTTAAAATATTTAGGTTATAATAATAAATTACTTGATACCTGGAAGAGATAAACCTTGGTATAGTAAAACAAACTTTAGAAAATTACATCATAATATTTTATCCTTAAGAGTATTTTCAAAAGTACCTTGTTCGGCTGTATTTTAATGGAAATAGTATGTGGTTTGTGGGCAAAGAGGCTACTTTTGGATTGGCTTTATAAACCTGTACCAGTAGAAATGAATCACTTCTTTATTTGATAATAACAATCTGAATTTTAAATTCAAAAATAAATTGACAATAAAGCTGATGAAAATAGAATTGGAAGCACTTGATTTAATAAGGCTGGGTTTTTATTTTTGTTATTATTTATTTATTTAAAGTTTATTTAGTTATTTTGACAGGGGCAGAGATAGCACGAGTCGGGGAGGGACAGAGAGAGAGAGCGTGGGGGAGAGAGAATCCCAAGCCAGCCCATGCTGACAGTGCAGAGCCCTACACAGGGCTCGAACCCAGGAACTGTGAGATCATAACATGAGCCAAAACCAAGAATCCAATGCTTAGTTGACAGAGCCACTGAGGTGCTCCTCTTCTTTTTAAATGCAACCTTTGGAATTGATGCAGTATTTGCATATAAAAACTATTTTCAGGTTTTTGATAAGAAAATTTCTATCAGTTTGTCTGTGAGGCATATTATCCTTGTATGGCAAATCTTGGATTCACCAGGGCTAGCTCTCCAGAGGTTAATTAATAGTGCCTCTAAGTAGTTCCTCTTCCCTAATGTCTTTCCTTCATTAGTTACCCCCTTAAAAAAATTTAAGTATGCATTTATGTTTTAAATTTACAAAACTAGAGAATCTATATAATGTGTTTTTTTTTTTTTAAGTTTATTTATTTTGAGAAACAGTGCAAGTGGAGGAGACGGGCAGAGAGAAACCATACCCAGAAGTTTCCCTGCTGCCAGCGCAGAGCCCGATGCAGGGCTCAAACCCACGAAGCTGTGAGATCATGGCCTGAGCTGAACCGAAGATTCAGATGCTTAATCGACTGAGCCACCCAGTCACCTTCAGTGTAATCTGTATCTTAAAGACAGGGTCATAGAGACCTAAGCATGATTATAGCCATGTTGTATATTTCTGCCCTGTGTTCTTACGTATTTTTAAATGTATTTCCAGGGAAAGCAGGATCATGGTTTTTTGATTGAGAACCTGCCATGGATGCTTTGGTGTTAGTTTTTTGTGAAATTTCACTTTAGGTGGCAGTAAACATTTTCAGAAGGATGTGTCATACTGATTTATTGCTGACAAGTTTATGGTCAGCTCAGCACTGCTGAGCTCTACTACTTTCATCCTTCCGCCTAAGCCAAGATGTCTTATGGCATGGCACTCTCACTTCTGCTCTCATTACATAACCCAAAACTAGTCTCATGGCTGAGCCTGATGTCAAAAGTGAAGAAACATATTCCACCTAAAACAGAATGAACTGCAAGGTCACATGAGAAACGGCATGGATGTGGGGAATAGTGAAGAATTAGGGCCAATTATACAGTCGATTACGTATAGAATGTTAAAAGCATGCATATGTAGAGCAGAGTGTATAAAGTCCCTACCTAGCTAAACGGTTACAAGCACATGGTCAATCTTTCTTCATATATATTTACTTAGTGCCTCACAGACTTACATACATATTCTCTATTTTGTATGTTAAGATTGATCAGTTGATTCAGGTATTGCCAACATAACCATTTATTATCAAGTTTGTCATGAATCTTTCACCTAATGATTTTAATAATCAATGCCTAGTTTAGTGCTTGTCATAGATCTGCTGTAAAGAACCAGTTTTAAAATTTTCAGCCCACTGATGCTAATGCAATAAATTTATAGACAAATGAAATTTAAAAACCTAAGACATAATACATAAAGACCCCCAGTTTTTATTGTAGACTCAACAGAAATAAAATTATTTTCTCAACTTGTTATAAAAGTATATGAATGTTTATGTAGAACTTACGTACCTTTTGTTAACGTACCTTTGGTCACAATTTCAGATCAGAACTGGTCCTTTTGTGAACCACAATAGCTTAGATCCTTTAGGATTGCAAAATGGTGATACTCTAATTCTGCTATAAAGATCTATCTCTCATGAACTATATGGTTACTTGGTAGAGTTCCTACTGGAAAAGCAGAATGCATGCTTGATTCCTTCCCATTACTTTGACCAAATTTATTAATAGTTTTTTCAAGTTTTATTATTTGCAATAAAGTGTAGTTCAGGCACATATTGGAGTAGAAAGGGCTACATATAGAAGGAAGATTGTGTTTATGAAGTAGAGTAGAAGCATCTTGAAAAATGGACCATGTGCTAAACACCTGTGAAATTGTGACATCTCCTCAAACTTCGCATTTTTTTTCTTAAAAAGTGTATTGATTCTTTCTAAGCTAAAATTCTTTTTTTTAAAAAAATGTTTATTTATTTTTGAGAGCAAGAGAGTGACAGCATGAGTAGGGGAGGGACAGAGAGAGAGAGGGAGACACAGAACCTGAAGCAGACTCCAGGCTTAGAGCTGTCAGCACAGAACCCGACACTGGGCTTGAACTAACGAACCAGGAGATCATGACCTGAGCCAAACAAAGTCAGACACTTAATTGATTGAGCCATCCAGGCGCCTCCCTAAGCTAAAATTCTCAAAGGTATTTTAGGAGTAATAATTACGTGGGAGACAAAATTGAATCTCTTCATGAACTCAGTATGAAGAGATAGGTTTTTGATTATCTTTCATCTGTAAATAAAAAGTGTTATCCTAAGGTCATCATAAAAGAGGCAGTGAAGTTTGGGGATAAATCTGTATTATTTCTTATTTTTTTTTATGTTTATTTTTGAGAGAGTATGAGTGGGGGAGGGGCAGAGAGCAAGTGAGACACAGAATTTGAAGCAGGCCCCAGGCCCTGAGCTATCCTCACAGAACCCAGAACGGCGAGATCATGACCTAGGCCAAAGTTGGATGCTTGTTTAAGCAAGTTGGTACTTGTTTATGTGAGTAGGTCCACATATGCTCACACCTGAAATCACTTTCAAAAGAGGTACTTTTTGTTAGAATAATTGATCTGAGTCACAATAAGAATGCAGAATCAGTAGAGAAAACTAAGGGATAATATAAAGAAAACAATGTATGAGGAGGGTGAGCAGAGATAAACACAGTTCAGAACTTTTCCTTTCAATATTTTAATAGTATGAGAACAGTTGTTACTGAATGTTATCTGTGTATGTGTATACACTGCTAACTTTTAGAATGAGGTTGATTTGAGCTGATTCACAGTGGCTTAGATTTACCTAGAGATAACCTTGTTTGTTTCTTGGTTAATGTTCACCATTGAATGGAAAAACTGTAATAAAACTTTAAAGGATTTAAAAATCATGAGGTAAATAATAATACACTCTGATTTTCACCAACAGTGCAAGTTTTATTTAATTTAGAACTGGTTATGTAAGTATAGTTTATCCATCAGGTAACCTTGCCATAGGTTTCTGAAAAGACCTCTTTTAGGATAATTGAAATCCAAGAGGAAAATAATTAATAATTTCAGAGTTTAAACACTGGTATTAGAAATTATAATGTTGGACTAAATTTTTATTTCCCTGCAAGTTAGATGAGACAGAGCATATAGACTTGTGGTTTTATTTTCTTACTCAGTGTTCATATGTATAAATTAAATCCATTAGATCTGTATTTAGCTCATCTGAGAAGATGAACTTCCTCAACCACTCCTGTGGTTAAGGTTTATATATGGGAGTCTGATACTGTTTAAGTGGATGCTGGAAGTAGTATTAGAGTCCAAGCTAACCTGCTTTTTATTTTTTAATTCATTGATTTTAGGTCGTTCATTCAGGCTGTGTTCATTATGTTTAGCAGTCGTGCCCTTGAACTTGAAAGGAGTTGTTGGCACCATAAATACAGGTTAGAAGAGGATTTGCAATGATTTTGAAGGATCCAGAGACATAGTTGGTTATTCAAAAGAAGATGAAGTTCGGGTCAGAAGTACAAATTGATTCAGTAAAGGAGAAAAAAATGAAAATATGGAGATGGTGGTGGCTTGGTCCTATCTAACATGTAGAAATAAAGTAGGAGTGATGAATATACCTAGTAAGTGCTTGAAATTTCATTAGGGAAAAGAATTTTCTCAATGTATGAAATCATTAGCAAACTAAGAGCAGTAAAATGCTAACACAAAAAGTTTATGTCACTAAGGCCTTGTATTTTCCAGACCTGTTGAACACTGAAAACTTAAAAAACGTAGTAATTTGAGGGAATTCCAATAGAAGCTTATAGGTTACATAGATTAAAGGAGATAGAGAAAAATGAACTCCAGTGAACTGAGTGATCATAATTTTTGTTCACAATGTTTAATGCCTACACATGTGAAATTCTAAGATAAATAGAACAAAGTCAGTAATCATAACTTAAGCAACATGAAGCAATTGAAGATTGGTAAGCATTGTATGTACAACTAAATGTATATGCAGTATTGTCTATTATTGTATTGGGATGTCTCAGGACTTGTAGATTTTTCTCAGGTGTAAAGCCATTTCCTGAGGGCATTTTATACATTTGTTACTTAAAATGAACTGCATAACTATCATTGTATTCAGTAATGGCACCTAGAACTTTTTATATATGTCATTAGAGATTTATTTAGAGAGGCTTTTTTGAGAATCATAATAGCACTTACACACAGATAAAAATACATATATATGAAATAAATTACTTTTATTTATTTATTTTTTTAATTTTTTTTTTTTTTTAACGTTTATTTATTTTTGGGACAGAGAGAGAGCATGAACAGGGGAGGGGCAGAGAGAGAGGGAGACACAGAATCTGAAACAGGCTCCAGGCTCTGAGCCATCAGCCCAGAGCCCGACGCGGGGCTCGAACTCACAGACTGCGAGACCGTGACCCGAGCTGAAGTCGGATGCTCAACCGACTGAGCCACCCAGGCGCCCCTGAAATAAATTACTTTTAGTATTGCTGAACTTTCTTCGTGTTCAGTCTGACTCTTCTAAGAAATTACTTTTTGACTTGAGTTGTCCAGGAATTGTTTTTCCACACATCTTCCATGACATCAAGAATTTTGATAATTCACCATTTCTTGAGAGTGCTCAGTTACTTCTGGGATTTTTTTCAAGGCCATTGACAACTCATTCTGCAAGTTTTAATGCTAGTACTTTCTTGATCTTACCAGAAGATGTCAATGGAAGTTTTTCAGGTAATGACCAGGACTCAGGCCTTCTTCAGATGGTCTTTAAATGTTTTGCTGACTGAAATATTAAGGGGTTGAGCTTGTCCAAAGATACTACGAGGAGTAATAAGCCACTGCACTTTCCAGGGATCTTACTCAAGTGTTTGTAGAAAACATAGAAAAATGATGTACTTGGTGAATTACATAAAGCTCCAGAATGTCTATCCTAGATGAATTTCAGCCAAGCTCAGCTGTATTTCTTTTGCTGAATCCTTGGGGCATCTTTCTGCTCTGAAGGAAATTTTCTAAGAGACTCCAGGGAATCTCTTTCCCTTAAGGGATTTTATGTCAAGTTGTACATAGCTATGACCATGGCAGTGACAGCTGTGTCATTGAGCTAATGTAAAACTTAAGATATTGTGTGATTTTTGAGCTGTCTGGCTTCTTTCATTTGGCATGTCTGAGATTGATTTATCCATGTTGGGATTTTTCGGCCAGAGAAGACATGGTATAGCAAGCACTCTGTGGGACCATAGAGAGTTTAAACAGCAGTTTAGGCTTAAAGAGTAGGTCATGGCCTTCCTTGTAGGGCTTAGAAGGTATTTTGGACTTAATTGAACTTTATTCTAAGGGAAAGTCACTATAGGATATTAAGCAGGGGGAGGAGGACTTAAATCACAGCTTTTTTCGTTTTAAGCACACAGGCTTGTTAACCACCTGATCAAAGTCAGTGTCACCAGTA
The DNA here is from genome assembly GCF_023721935.1 of Panthera uncia. NCBI lineage: Eukaryota > Metazoa > Chordata > Mammalia > Carnivora > Felidae > Panthera > Panthera uncia. Next base: position 106,504,483 of record NC_064810.1, on the reverse strand, counting down.
ATGAAACAAAATGACATGACACTTGCCACCGTGTTCTGTCAAGAAGAGGCATGATTACATCACCAGTGTAAGACTGTTGCCAGAAAAATGTTTATCTGGAATCTAATCATAAGGCAACAAGTAGATCCTGCTTGAGGCCTATTCTGCAAAAAGCTGGTCTGAACTTTTAAAAAATGTCACTGTCATAAAAGATCATAAAAAGATGAATAAATCTAGATTAAAGGAGACAGTGACATGACAATGTGAGTTCAAAGTGTGTGGCTTTAGATGGGGTTCTGGAATTAAAAAAAAAAAAAGCCATACAGGACATTATTTGGTGACATTTGGGGAAATTTGTGTGTAGATACTATCAGTGTTAAATTTCTTGGGTGTGATAATATATTGTAGTTAGGAGAATGTCCCTGTTTGTAGGAAGTACATTCTGAAAAGGTTTTTTGGGGAGAAAAATGTCTATAATTGTTTTCTAGTAGTTCAGGGAAAGAAGTATATATAGATAGGAATAATGCAAATGTGGCAAATGTTACTAATTGTTGAATTTAGGTGGAGAGTGCTGTTTCACTGTGCCATAGTTTTGGTTTGTTTGTTTTTTTCTTAAGTTTATCTTACTCCCAGTATGGGGCTTGAACTCATGACCCCAAGATCAAGAGTTGCATGCTCCTTTGACTGAGCTGGCCAGGCACCCTTGTGCCATATTTTCATCCTTTCTGTAGGTTTAAAGTTTTTCGGCAGGGGGGGGGGGGGGGGGAAGGGTCGAACAAGCATATGATAAGGTCAAGAGATAGAGGGTCTCTGATTTAACCCTTTAGTTGTAGGATCAGACTTTATTCAGTGTTGTATGTGAGGTGATGGTTTCTTATGAAAAACCTTCAGTTAATTCTGTTGACGTTTCTTTAAAAAAAAATTTTTTTTTTTACATTTATTTATTTTTGATAGAGACAGAGCACAAGTGGGGGAGGGGCAGAGAGAGAAGGAGACACAGAATCCGAAGCAGGCTCCAGGCTCTGAGCTGTCAGCACAGAGCCCGACGTGGGGCTCAAACTCACCGTGAGATCATGACCTGAGCCGAAGTCGGACACTTAACTGACTGAGCCACCCAAGTGCCCCTGTTGACATTTCTAAAGTACCTAAGGTGTTGGATAATTTTATGAAGATGTACACTTTTTCCAGAGTATAGGTGTAGTGAGATTAAAAAAGTAAATATGCTCAAACTTCCAGTAGCCTTTTGGTAATGAAAGGATTATTCTGGGTAGTTGAATATCCCAGATAACTAAAATGTGTGTGGTGGGGGGGGGGGGGTGTTCAAAAAAACTTTTACCCTAAAAATTTTTTTTTTGGAACCTGAAGGCTCCTAAAATGTCTTTTTTTTTTTTTTTTTTTTTTTTTTTGAGAGAGAGAGTGAGAGTGCATGCCCGAGTCAGGGAGGGTCAGAGAGAGAGAGAGAGAGAGAGAGAGAGAGAGAGAGAGAGAGAGAGAGAATCTGAAACAGACTCCAGGCTCCAAGCTGTCAGCATAGAGCCCAATGTGGGGCTCAAACTCAAGAACTGTGAGGTCATGACCTCAGCTGAGGTTGGATGCTTAACTGACTGAGCCACCCAGGTGCCCCCTAAAATGTCTTTTTTGAAGGACAACTACCTGAATAAGTTAAGTACTGATGAAATCCGGTTTCCAAAATCATTTATGTGGTGTAATACTACTTTTCTCAGATACCAGTGGAACATTATTTCATTCATGAAAGCAATCTTTCTAAAGTAATAAACTTACTTCCTTTAAGTACCAAAATATTAAAAAATAAAATGAAGGTATTCTTCCAAAAATATGATGCATATTTAAAAATTTTTTTTTTCTTTTTGTTTATTTTTGAGACAGAGAGAGAGGGAGACACAGAATCTGAAACAGGCTCCAGGCTCCGAGCTGTCAGCACAGAGCCCGACATGGGGCTCAAACTCACAGACTGCGAGATCATGACCTAAGCCCAAGTCGGAAGCTTAACTGACTGAGCCACCCAGGCACCCCAAATACAATGCATATTTACCCACTTTGCTTCTGTAGTGCTGATTGTTTTGGGGTTTGAAAAGGCCTACATTTACATCCTGCTTTTGCCATTGTTTCCCTACGCAAGTGACATAGTATCTGAGTCTCATTCTTCCATCTGTAAATTAGAAACACATACCATTATGAATAAGAAAACATGTAAAGCACATGAAATACTAGGTGTGAAGTAAATGCTAGTTCCCTTTTATTAAAAAAAATATTTTTATTGTAAAATAAAACATGGGCACAGAAAACTACACACAACAAATGTATAGTTGGATGAATTATAAATCATGTGCTTTTTTATTCAAAATATTGGAAGTTTTTTTTCTTTAAAGTCCTATAATTTTGTTAAGCATATGTGTTGGTACAGAGCAGATTAGCATGGCTCCTGTGCAAGGATGACATAAAAATATATGAGGTGTTCCATATTTTTCCACTTGCAATGATGTGGACGGAGCTAGAGAGTATTATGCTAACCAAAATAATCAGGAAAGACAAATACCGTATGTTTTCACTCATATATGGAATTTAAGGAATAAAACGACCAAAGAGGAAAAAAAAGAGAGGCAAACCGAGAGACAGACTCTTAACTACAGAGAACAAACAGATGGTTACCAGCGGGGAGGTAGGTGGGGGGATGGGTGAAATAGGTGATAGGGATTAAGGAGTGCACTTATGATAATAAGCACTGTGTATTGTATGGAAGTGTTGAATCACTATATTGTACACCTGAAGCGAATGTTACATGGTATGTTAACTGGAATTTAAATAAAAAAAGTATGTGTTGAGATTGGTCATTCTGGTTTCAAAGTCTAATTTTGAGTTGTGTTCTTTTATGCCTTGTATACTTTTCTTAATATTTTTTAGTTCATTTAGGGGTGCCTGGGTAACTCAGTCAGTTAAGCTTCCAACTTTGGTCATGATCTCATGGTTTGTGAGTTCAAGCCCGGCATCGGCCTTTCTGCTGTCAGGGCGGAGCCCGCCTCAGATCATCTGTCTGTCTGTCTCTCTCTTTCTGCCCCTCCCCCACTCTCTTCTTTCTTTCTCTCTCAAAAGTTAACAAACATTTTTTAAAAATTAAAATGGTACTTTCCAGTTTTGATCTGTTTCTCTTTTCAGCTTGCTCTTGTAGGGATGTTGTTTTATTCCTTACTCTCTTTTTTACTTTTAGTAATTTTGTATGGGATTTGACTTGTGTAATTTCTGTTTCTCTTTTATATGAATTTAATTTTCCTGAGTTTTTAGATGGAATCTTGGTTCATAAAACTTTCGTAACTTTAGGGGCGCCTGAGTAGCTCAGTCGGTTAAGCGTCCGACTTCAGCTCAGGTCACGATCTCATGGTCTGTGAGTCCATGAGTTCGAGCCCCGCGTCGGGCTCTGGGCTGATGGCTCAGAGCCTGGAGCCTGCTTCCGATTCTGTGTCTTCCTCTCTCTCTGCCCCTCCCCCGTTCATGCTCTGTCTGTCTCAAAAATAAATAAATGTTAAAAAAAAAAAAAAAAAACTTTCGTAACTTTATAGGGCTCTTTCTTCTGTTAAAATTATGGCAGATTGTTTTCTCAGGATTCCTTGCTCTGATCCCCCCCCCCCGCCCCCCCCCCCCCCCCCGTAGTTTGGCCCTTCTGTTTTCCTTCCTCCTTGTCCTTGTCCTTGTCCTGCTTAATTTTGATTCTGCTCCCAGCAGTTGCTCCTCATTTGTGAGCCTTGTCCTACAAGGGAGCCCTGGCCCATTAGTTTATAAGGTTCATGGATATTAAATTCCTTCCACCCGTTTAAGCCTTACCTTGGGTCTCCTACTACCCATGCACTATTGGATGGAGTTCTCACACCTCCCAGTGCAGCTGCTGTTCTTGAATTGGCCTGTGCTTTCTAACTAATATCTGTTGATTGTTTTTGGAATTGTCCTATTCTCAAGTTCTTCACTGAAGCTAGGTTGTTTCCCACATAAATGTTTAACACCAGAGTTTATGACTATTGTAGTTTGTTCCCACAAGCTTGTATTTTGGGATTCTTGGGAGAATATCTTGTCATTTACTGTTTCATTTTGCTATCTAGTTGTTCAGTGATACGTGGGAATTCAGGAAGATACAAAAATGATACCATCTCTACCTTATGAGAATCTCTAGATTCTTTTGTCTTATTGTTAAATTAGGGTACTGATATGATTTGTTTTTTCCCTTAGTATTATTGATGTTTTAAAAAATGTCATCATGATAAGATAAAATGATAGACATCAGGTGAGTTGAGAGGGGTGTTAACCTTTCAGGCTTTTGTATTTACTTAATAGATTTTACAAATAGGTATAATAAAGTTCTCTCTTGTGTAGTGTTGAATTTCATTTGTCTCTACTATTGATGTGACAACTTCTTTTCTCATTAGGGTCCTTTTTCTAATCTGTTAAGTTTGGAAGTTTAATTATCAAACTTTACAACTCTGTGTGAAGTAACAGTAAATAGAGTCAAGGTTTTGAGGGAAAGGAACTTTTGCTTTCATTACTGGTGATCTTTTTGCTTTTCCCTGAGTTGTTGAAGATTTGTGCTGGATATAGGCACGTTGATAGCCGAGGTAGAAATGAGGCAAGGATTCAGTATTTCCTCCAATGACCTCTGATGTCATGTGATTAAACATTTTCAAAAGTTGATGAGGAAACAGTGTACATTTTTCTTTTAAATTAGTTGATTTAAAGAAGTACAGATAGTCCTCACTGTATAATA
>NC_064810.1:106437236-106494736 GCF_023721935.1 Panthera uncia | reverse complement strand
CTTAAAAACAGAATTTTTTTTCCATTAGAGAAATGTTTAACTTTTAAAGACTTCATAGATGTGTTTATCCTGTGAGTCTTGTTTCTGAAATAGAGTGGATTGGACATCAGAAAAGACAGGTTTAAATTTAACTCTGTACTAGTCTTAGAATACAGTTAAAAACAGTTTTGTCTTTTAAACTGTAGAATTTTTAGAGTAAGAAGAGACCCTTGAGTTTATCTAATGCAGTTGTCTCTGTTTGCCAGTGAGAACCAGTTTTAGGGAATCAAAAAATGGTGCGAGAATTCTGAATTCCTTCTGTCATATCTAAGCTCCTTCATTCCCCTCACCCAAACAAAGAAACACTCTCCAGCAAACTAACCTGGGCTGAATATTTAAGAATAGGGTAGCCAAATACTTGGCACTAGAATGCTAACTGTTTTTCCTGCCCTCTCCCCACCATCATAAACAATTCCTAGGTCTTGCTTGTGTCTAGAGGTTCTTTCTGTATAGGAGTATAGGAACTCTAGCACTGTGGCTTTGATTACTATAATCCTTTCTGCTGAGAGATCTCTTTGATCACCCTTTTCGTAAAATATTAGTATTATGACAGGAAAGACCTCTTAACCTTGTTTTCGGAAGTTTGACCTGCTTGTTACATAAAATTGGTATCTGGAATGCCTTATGGCTTATTGGGTTTTGTAATTGCAAGTTAGTTTCAAAATAATTGCAGAGTAGAAATAGAAGACTCAGAATGAGTGATTAGCTCTTCTTGAGAGTTACTGAGATAAGAATTTTCATAATTGGCTTAAGTACTCCTTGAGTTTCATCCTTGACTAAGTCCATTACCTTTTCTTTTTAATAGTATTAAGAATCTTACAGTCCTGGGGCACCTGGGTGGCTCCGTCAGTTAAGTGGCCAACTTTGGCTCATGAGTTTGAGCCCTGTGCTGGGCTCTGTGCTGACAGCTCAGAGCCTGGAGCCTGATTGGGATCCTGTGTCTCCCTGTCTCTCTGCCCCTCCCCCACTAACACACTGTCTCGCTTTCTCTCAAAAATAAATAAACGTGAAAAAAAATTAAAATTAAAAAAAAAAATCTTACAGTCCTGAGTTGTTTAGCAGATTATTGAAGGATGCTGGGCAGTCCCACGGTGGTTATGTTTTATAAAACTAAGTATAACATATTGCAGTTTTAGAGGTCTTGATTACTAAGTATATTTTATAGAATTCTAGCTTATGCATTAAAAAATTTTTTTTTTAATGCTTAGTTTTGAGAGAGAGAGAGAGAGATAGAATACAAGTAGGGAGGGGCAGAGAACAAGGGAGACACAGAATCTGAAGCAGACTCCAGGCTCTGAGCTGTCGGCATAGAGCCCAGTGCAGGGCTCTGTGAGTTCATGACAAAACTGAAGTCAGACCAAACCAGGAGTTCATGACCTTAGCCAAAGATGGATACTTACCCGACCGAGTCACCCAAGTGCTTCTTTAGCAACTTCTTATACAATTAAATCTTTACTGGAGGTGCAGGTCTCTCTCTGATTCTGGTTATTTGTAGCCATGTGAGAGTGAAGGTCAGGTGCTGCCAGATTCCCCCCCTTCCTAAAGAAAACCCAGAAATACAGATTTTTATGTAAAATTTTCAATATTAAAATGTTCTAAATTTTTGGAGTGAATTCTGAAGGCCAAATTGGATCTGTCAGTGGCCAGGTGAGAAGCATAGGCCTCAGTTTGCAGCCTTTTTCATAATAACAGTTCGACTCCCAAGTTAACCTATAGAATGCTCTGTAAATTGTAATATAGTGAAGTTATCATATTGACCTGAGAGAATGCCATGTGGGCAAAAGTCATATGTTAGTTCCTTTTCTTGGGTCTTAGGTAAAACTGTTGGGAATGTTGGACAGGTTTTCAGCCAACATAGGTTATTATTCATATTCTGTCATCCTTTGATGTATCTTGCTTTGAGTCATCTAGGGTCTTTCTGTGATGTGCTTTACTCCTTGGGTCCCAGAAGATCTGTATTTTCAATTTCTCCCTTTAGCATTTTCATTTAGTTCCTTCATGAATGAAGAAGACAAAACAAATTCATGCTAAATTTTCACAGATACAAATATTAGTATTTATGTATTTGAAGTTTGTACTTATTAACAAGTGAATGTTGAAATGATAGATTTTAACACATTGCAATAGAGTAAAAATGATTAAGCTGTGTAGGAGGCTGGATTTGCTATAATATACTGAAAACATAATATAATCCCTGAATCTGTATTGAGTCTCCCTCAGTGCTTCAAACGAGAGAAAATACAGACTTTGTACAACAGGGGGCGCCTGGGTGGCTCAGTTGGTTGAGCGTCTGAATTTGGCTCCGGTCATGATCCCAGGGTTGTGGGATTGAGCCTGTCATCAGGCTCTGCACTGAGCGTGGAGCCTGCTTGAGATTCTCTTTCTCCCTCTGCCTCTCTTGTCCGCTCATACACTTTCTCCCTCTCTCTCTCTCTCTCAAAAAAAAAAAAAAAAAAAAAAAGAGAAGAAAAGAAAAAAAATCAGCTGTCAGAGATTCTTCACTGACTCTCTTCCTTAAATCTACAGTGCTATTATCATCTCTGGAGGCCCTAATTCTGTGTATGCAGAAGATGCTCCCTGGTTTGATCCAGCAATATTCACGATTGGCAAGCCTGTTCTTGGAATTTGCTATGGCATGCAGGTACATTGGTGAATTTGCCTTAAGAATTGACTTAATTTTATCCTGTTTGTGACTCTTACTGTATTAGTATTTTCTGTCTTTAGAGTATGTAGGATATTTAGTTGTATGAGCTAATTTGTGCATATTACGAGGGTTTACAAATTGCTACAATAGCATGGCAGAATTGACCTGAGTGGAAATCTCTTTTCAGAAAAAAACAGCTATATTACTGCATATAACATAACACTATCCATTAAAAAAATAAACTTAGACATTCAGATTTATGTGTTACAGAAATAGCACACAGAGCTTCTATGTATTTTTACTCAATTTCCTTACTATTGACACTTTTAACCTTTGAGAGTAACTTGCACACATGATGTCTTGTTACTTGTTGTATTTTCTAAGGGCTAGGGCTCTCTTCTGTGTAACCACAGTACAAATAATAAAATCCGTAAGTTAACATTGATTCACTTGTGCATCTAATCCACAGAGTGAATTTACATTGCACTGTTTGTCTCATTAATGTCCCTTGTAAGTCCTGGATCCAAACCAGGACCATATATATTTAGTTGTCATGTTTCTTATTATCAGACACCTTTACTTTGGAACCATTCCTCAGTCTTTTCCTTCTCTTTCGTGACCTTGACAGATTAAAAAAAAAAAAAAAAAGGATATTCCAGTTCTTTGTAGATGATGCTTCAATTTTGGTTTATTTGCTGTTTCTGCATTGTTAGATTTAGGTTATTACTTATTTATTTTCTTTGGCAGGAGTACCATAGAAGTGATGCTGTGCTCTTCTCAGAGTATCTAACTAGGAGGCACCCGATCGATGTCTGTGTGTACCATGACAGACAATGTTAATTTTGATTATTTTGTTAAGATGGTGTCTGCCAAGTGTCTCCACTGTGTTATTAATATACACCTTGGAATTGTATCAAAAACAAGAATAAATAGGGACTGAGGTCTAGACATAAGCTATTCTTTTATGAATTAGGTGTTTAGAAATCTATTTTGGCTGCTTTGGTACTTCTTTGGTTACTTTATTTTTAGGTAGTATAGGTTTATTAGACTAGTAGAATGTGATTACTGACTAAGATGATGGGAAGATAATGAACCAGAACCTGCTAAAATCTCACTTAGCAAAGAATAATTTGTTTAATACGGTCTATTTACTGACGAGGTGGGAATAGAAATAAATTAAGAAAAGTTATCCTGGGGCACCTGGGTGGCTCAGTCGGTTGTGTCCAACTTCGGCTCAGGTCATGATATCATGGTTTGTGAGTTCGAGCTCCGCATCAGGCTCTGTGCTGACAGCTCGGAGCCTGGAGCTTGCTTTGGATTCTGTGTCTCCCTCTCTCTCTGCCCCTCCCCTGCTTGTGCTCTCTCAAAAATAAATAAATGTCAAAAAAAAATTTTTTTTTAAAGTTATCCCTAGTGGTTGTAAGCAACATGATTTTCTAAAGTGTGTCTTACTTAACCATGTCATCTGAAAATTGAGTTAGCTGGGAAAATATTCCCTGAGTAATAATTATTAATTGATATGTTACAGTATTTTGACTTTTCTAGTGTGAGAAACAAGATACTTTTTTGTTAAACTCAGAATTCTCTGCTATGATAAGAATAGCCAAATAAATATGATGACTAGATTCACTTGCTTGTGAATTGTCTTCATCTCTTCCCTTTTGCCCACCTTAAGCGGAAGGGAGGACAGGGTCGGAATACAAGTGGAATTAATCTAATTGTGAGAGTTAATCCATTGATTAACCAAATGGAATTGGTGTTAATTCAGATACTGCTTTTTACTTCCCCATGATACTCTGTTCCTCCCTAATTGATTATTGAGAACTGCCTATTAATTTTTGATTACTTGTATGCGTAGCTTAATAATTAAGACAATGTGTTCTTTCTCCCAGTGACCGAGTTGTTTTAAGTTTTTGGATTGAAGATAATTTGAAATTTTAGTAAGTGGGCAAAACAGGGAGTCATTTTTTTTTTTTTTAAACAATCTGATTGAAACCTTTATGCTTTAATATGAATATTGTACAGAAGGAGGCTGTTTAAAAGGTAGAAAGTGAGCAGACCAGTATATTCTCTTTTAGCTATCTCTGGAGTATTCGGCAAAGTAAAAAAAAAATATAAATCAATGTTCACAAAATAAAAAAATATAAATCAGTGTGAATATATTCTAACTTGGATATAAATTAAAAAATAAATTATTAAAAAATGTGAATGTTTCATTATCTCTATGCTTGATACAAGAGCAGAATATTAGGAATCATCGGTCTGTTAAACAGCTTTACCAGATTTCATTTCTTGCTAATTGTTGTTACAGTTTTCCACTTTGATTTAGAGGAAATACTGATCGCTACAAATATGTGACATACAGAGTCCAAAGGCTATAATAGATATTTTCTTCTCTATGCAACAAACATTTTCTAGTAAAAGGCTCTTTTTCCCGTTAATATTCTCTGAAATGTCAAGTGGTGATTATGAATTTCACTTGGTTAATAACTTATTTTTAGATTTTCTTATGTAATATTCTAATAAATCCATTTTCTTAGAAGAGCCTGCATCTTGATTTAGTTGATATTTGGATGACTCTTTTTTTTAAATATATCTTCACTGTAGGATGTAATGTATTTACATCATTGATTTTCCATGCCAGAGTAGTCAGTATTAATCATACAGCACAACTTAAGTGTCTTTTAGTATATTGAGAGGTATTATAACATTCTGTAAGGAAGACTCTCATAGATACCTTTTTTCAGGACCCACTTACAGTGAAATACATGTGGAAAATGTTGCCTGAATTTAAGTGCTAGTGACTGTTTCTCCCTTATGCCAGTCCCTCATATAACTGTGAGGCCTAGTTTTTCTGTTATTCATTAAGGATCTTTATTGTAGCCAGAGCCAGGCCTGCTCAGGTTAAATGTGTACAACAATCTGCCTTTATGTCCTCTGAACTTACATAGTAGGACAGTGGAATAGGCTGATCTTGGTCTTTAGACAAAAATCGTCTTTCCATAAAATACTGGTATAGATGGCACATCTAGCTAATAAGCTGTCTATAAAGGACTGACTGATATTTCTTAATGGCTATTAGTTGGGTAAGTTTAGCACCAAAGGTCTCACTCTGGGATGTACTTTTGCCCCCAACAGCATTCTGAAATTTTAGTAATTTCACTATTTTATGTACCATCTTTTCCCATTCTTGAGACTCTCTTGTAGAGACTTTCTAATTGCTTTCTGGTAATTCTTTGCTTTAGAAGAAAAAAGTTAGTCCTGCTCGTTGCTCCACTTATTTCTATTACTCACCACTCAGCATAAGAAATAGAATATTAGTACAACTTTCGAAACTCTCTTTATACTTTTCTCCATTCATGTTTTTTTCCTACCAGAGGCAGCACTTTTCCTGAATTTTATTATTCATTCTTTCTTTTCCTTACAGCTTTAGACATAAGCTTATATCCTTAAATAATGTTATTTAGGTTGCCCATTGATCTTTATATAAATGAAATTCTGCATGTTAATACATTTAATTGTAAGTGACTCATGTTCACTACTGAATTTTTTGTTTGAATAGCACAGATTAATTATACATTTCACTATTGGTATTGCTGGTCTTTTTCCAATTTTTTGCTATTACAGACAATACTGCCATGAATATTTTTGTACTTGTCTTTTGGCGTTCTGCATACTCTAACTTTTCTCTAGGGCAGCCATGAACTGAAATGCTGAATCTCAGCTTTACTAGTAATATTTCCCTCCAATTTACATTCCTGCAGCAGTATGTGAAAATTCCTTGTGCTCTATATTCCTGCCAAGCCTTAACATTGTCAGATTTCTTGTTTTATTTGCCAATCTGAAGAGGCATTAAATGGGATCACATTGTAGTCTTAATGTTCATTTTCCTTATTATTGTAAGATTTGTATGTTTATTTGCCAGTAGTGTCTGCTTTAGTATAGAAGCATGTTAATGATTTTTGCCCATTTTTCTATTACAGTGTCTTATTTTACTGTGTTTGTATATGATGGATACTAAACATTAGCCAAATACATATAGCAGATACCTTCTAGATTGTGACTTGCCTCTTCACTGTTGTAATTTCACTTGGTTTCTGTTTTTATCCTTTTTTTCTTTCTCTTTCTTTCTTTCCTTTTTTTTTTTTTTTTTGCATCCTGAGAAACATCTTTATTACAAGTGTTTGGTTTCTTTACACACTCCATGAGGTTTTGTCAAATTACTTCTATTAAAAGGGTGTATCCTTCCCTTTCTCTCTCCCAAACCTAACCCTTGTTGTAAAACTGGCAAGATAAGAGCTGATCTGATTGGGGCAGTAGATCTGGAGTACTGCATGAGTTTCTTTTGAGGCATTTATGACAGTGGGGTTATGAGGAATCCATACTGAAAACCATTTCCTTAAGTCAGAATACTAAAACAAAAATTTAACAAGAAAACAAATTGTTTTATTATAGGTAAAGTTATCCCCCCTTCTCACAAACACAAGCTTAACTGATTGTCAGCTCTTTGCATTTTAACCTTAAGTAGTGTAGTCAGGAAGGGCACCCCCCCCCCCAAGAAAAAAAACCAAACAAACATGAAAGCTTTCTCAACAGGTAAGATAACTTCAAATTTTAGGGCAAGCCTTTGGCTTTGTAAAAGCATTTAATTTAGATTTTGTGAACTTTTAATTTGTGTTGAGTTTGAACAGCTTTAGTTTTCTTGATCATTCAGCTGTCTTTTAATTAAGAACGGCAAATTAAAGGAGGTAGAGGCGCACAAGGTTCACTGAGTATATGAAAGACAGCATTTTTCATTCAGCAAATTTTAATGACTGCTTTGGGCCACATGCTTTGGTAGGCCTCTGGGACTGTGAAGAAATCTGAAGACATGGGGGAGAGCACATGGTCTCATTGTTTTGGCAGTTACACTTGTTTGGCTGGAGTAGAGAAGTGGGGGTGGGGAAGAGAGGTGATACTAGACAGGGGGCATGTAATGAAAGCTTTTTGTGTAATATAAGCGACTTGGACTTTATCCTATAGACAGAGGGTCAGCAAACTGTGGCCTGCCTCCACATCTGGCCCATTGCCTCTTTTTGTATGACCTGCAAGCTAAGAATAGTTTCTGTGTTTTTATTTATTTTTTACTTTTATTTATGTGTTTATTTTAGCACGAGCCAGAGAGAGGGGCAGAATGAGAGAAAGAGAGCCTTAAGCAGGCTCCATGCTCAGCACAGAGCCCCAACCCCAGGGCCGATCTCATGACCCTGGGATCATGACCTGAGCTGAAATCAAGAGTTGGTTGCTCAGTCAACTGAGCCACCCTGGTGCCCCAGTTTTTATGGTTTCAAATACTTGGAATAAATTTTTTTAAACTGTGTGTGTGTGTGTGTTTTTTAATGTTTATTTATTTTGGGTGTGAGGGACAGAGAGAGAGTGGGAGAGAGAATCCCAAGCAGTCTCCATACTGTCAGCACAGAGCCCTACTTGCAGCTGTATCTCATGAACTGTGAGGTCATGACCTGAGCCAAAACTAAGAGTTGGATGCTTAACCGACTCAGCCACCCAGGTGTCCTGAAATAAAAATTTTTTTAGAGAATTACATTTTGTGATGTGAAAATTAAGTGAAATTCAAATTTCAGTGTCCATAAATAAGGTTTTATTGGAACATAGCCCTATCCATTTCTTTAAGTGTTGTCTGTGGACAATACTTGTCTGTAGCTTTCATGCTATGGCAAGAATTGCATGGTTGCTTCAGAGGCAGTAGGGCCTGCAAAGACCAAAATACCTACTCTTTACAGGAAAAGTTTACCAACCCTGCTGTAGATGGTAGAGAGCCATTGAAGAAATTAATCATGGACTAACACAATCATATTTATATTTTAGTAGCTGACATTGGTAGATCTCTAGAATATAGACTGGTTAGACTGTAGCAATGTTTCCTAAACTGTGTGGTAGTTAATGTACTGCAGAAAGTGTTTAATACCTGGGTTTTTAGTTAGGGAAATTTGGGCTAAATGGGTTAACAAGTTTTGTTTTGTTTTTTTCTCTCTTTTGGGCTTAACCCAAACCTTTATTGCAGGAAGTTTTATTTTGAATGTCTTCAGAGGAGAATGTAGAGGGCAGCATTTGCTGATGATTTTGAGGAATATTCCACTGTGCATTGTAAGAATGGACATTTATTTAGCCCTCTGCCTGCTTTTTTGTTGGGAGCTGGGTCAACCTGTAACCTGCATGGGTATGGCAGGTATCTTATGACACCTGTTGTGGAACAGACAAACCCAGATGAGTTGTAGTGGTTACCTCGATCAGAAATAATGATTGTAAAAATCTTTTGTGTATTTTTTTTTGGTGTTGGGGAGGAGTTGGGCAAATGTGAATGATAAATTAGAAGATTGATTGACACAAGGAGGGGCAGAATGAAGAGACTGTTTGAAATAAGAGTCTGTAGGTGTATGGGATTTGTACAAATGTATGTAATTGAAAGACCAGATATTCTTGCTTACGCTGTGTCCACACCATAGCCTTCTGCAGGCTTTCAGACTGTTCCTTTGGGGCCAAAGATTAAATCGCTTGGAGAAATTTATACCTGTCTAGTTTTAATACCACAGCTCTTCTATCATCTGCTCTTTTTCTAAGCTCAGAGTACCTTTTAAAATGCTTTTAAATTAAACTCAGATGTAAGTATTAAACCTCCATTTTAACAGATGAATTAAAGTACACTAAATGGAAAATCTGCCAGTATTTAATAGAAATTAACCTCAGGTCAGATATCTAATCTAGTTTTGTTTTATAACTATTCTTCTTAATAACTGTGCAATTTTATATGATAATACCAAGTTATCTATATTTATCTAAGTCTTTGATTTTTGGGGCACAAACATAGCAGATATTCTGAAAATAAGAAATATAAATTACTAAATTAGCATAATAAAATGGGTAATTTTCTTTTGACTTACATTAATGTCAATTTATTCTTTTTTTGAACAGATGATGAATAAGGTATTTGGAGGTACTGTGCACAAAAAAAGTGTTAGAGAAGATGGAGTCTTCAGTATTAGTGTGGACAACACATGCTCATTGTTCAGGTATTATAGATATTTTTAGATGAATAAGAATGGTTAATAGAGTACCTGATTTAAAGTTGGGATTGTTACTCTTCAAAATTAGAGAATCTGTAATAATGAAATTAAGGCCATCCTAGTGGCCATCGGAGTAATTGTCATATTTGTTTTCCATTTGAGTGTCAGGATGGCAGAGGGTGGTGGGGAGGCTGATTAGGAATAGTGAAAGCCCTTATGACCTAATTTAAAAACACTTGTGCAGTCTTGGATTCCTGTTTGGAGTTGTGGACTGGGATGCTAACATTTATGGCTTTTCTTTTTTACTGTTTGGGGTACGATTTTAAACATTCGTGTGCCAGGTGTGGCAAATCGATAATGTTTTAAACTATCTTGCATCTGCCACGTGTGTTTGTATATCTCTTCCTTCATGTTTTTTGCTGGGTACTTAGCAAACAGCCAAATTGTTGGACTCATTGCTAAATACGTGTTATGTTTCCCTCCTCACTTTCTCTGTGTTGAGCGTAACTGTACCTAGTGTACTATCTTTTAATATAGTGAATGTATTAATTGATTTTGTTGCTAGGTGATAATAGATAAGGTGCTATAGCTCTAATCTATTTGAAGATAGGTGAATGAGCTATTCATAGCTTCCTAGAATCATTTATCTTCTGCTTGACTTAAAAAAAAAATGCTGTTTTCATTCAGTTTTCTAAAGAACCATAAACTTTCCTTTTTTGGGTTTTTCTGTGTTTTGGGTAAAGCTCATTTTGGTGGACTATTAATAGTGTTGGTTACTTTCTTGTTTTTTTTTTTTTTTTTTTAAGTAATCTCTACACCCAATGTGGGCTTCAAACTCATGACCCCAAAATCAAGAATTGCATGCTCCAAAGACTGAGCCAGCCAAGGGCCCCCCTCACTTAATTCATTTTGACTTAAGTTTAATTTTTATTTCTTTTTCTTTTCCTTTTTTTTTTTTTTTTTAATATTATAAGTAATCTGTACACTGGACATGAAGCTCAAACTTAACTCTCAGATCAAGAGTTACATGCTCTACTGACTGAGCTAGTCAGGCGCCCCTTAAATTTCCTTTTTACTTTAAAACTACATTTCCCCCTTACTGCAGTAAATCTGTAAAGTGCAGGCTGATATCGATTGATACAGAGTTAACCTGTTTTTCTTTTTTTTTTGGTGAATCCAAGAAGTCTGTTTATTTATAATTTAAGTATAGTTGACACGATGTCACATTAGTTTCAAGGTACAATATAGTGATTAGACAAGTCTATCCATGATGTGGTTACTTTTTTTTTTTTTTTTTTTTTTAATTTATTTTTGAGAGTCAGAGCATGAGTAGGGGAGGGTCAGAGAGAGAGGGAGACTTAGAATCCAAAGCAGGCTCCAGGCTCAAACTCAAACTCAGGAGCCATGAGATCATGACCTGAGCTGAAGTCAGTTGCTCAATCAACTGAGCCACTTATGTTCCCCTTGTTATCATTTCTTTTAACTGCTAATTATTTTTAGTTACGGGTTTGTTATAAGGTTCTTTTTTTTTTTTTTTGAATTTGAATTAGTTAACATTTAGTGTAGTAATGGTTTCAGGAATAGAACCCAGTGATTCATCACTTACGTATAATACCCATTGCTTGTCACAAGTACCCTCCTTACTTCCCATCATCCATTTAGCCCACCCTACTACTCACCTCCCCTCCGGTGACCCTCAATTTGTTCTCTGTATTTAAGAGTCTCTTGGGTTTGCCTCCCTCTCTGTTTTTATCTTGTTTTATTTTTACTTCTCTTCCCCTATGGTCATGTTTTGTTTCTTAAATTCCACATATGAGTGAAATCATACAATATTTATTTTTCTCTGACTTATTTCACTTAGCATAATACACTCTAGTTCCATCCATGTTGTTGCAAATGGCAGGATTTCATTCTTTTTGATCATACTGTGTGTAAGGTTCTTAAAGGCTCCATTGACTTGTGCCTAAATTAATTCTTAATGAATAGTTTTCTCCAAATTGGACAGATCAGAAATTTTAAAATCCAACTTATTTTTATCTGAAATAGAGACATAACCCCAGTTGATACACAAAACAGGCTGTGGCTATCTCCTCTTTAATTTTGAGGAAGAGCAAAAATAAGTGTATCTGTTCAAAGATTATCATTTTTCAAAACAGCCAAATGGCTCAAAATAATTTTATGAACTGAAGCTATTCATTACCAAAATACATTTGAAATCCAGTGCTTATCCATTTCATAATGGAGAGGTTGTTTACATTCATCTGTATCCCAAGTGACTAGTCTTGAGAACCATTTTAGGAGTCATGGTGGTATATGATACTGCAAGAGGTTTTTTTAAATCTAAAGATCTGGTTAAAATTTAAAGTTTTTCTGTCTTCTAATTCTACAATTCTGGGACTCCCCTTCATTAATCCTAAACAACAATGGTGACAGCAGTTAGTAAACCCAAAACATCGTTTTGGCTTTAATATACTTTTATCTTCTTGCTTTATTTTTAATTAATTTTTTTTAACTTCTTAATATTCAGACCTCTTCCAGATTTTCTCATAATATAAAAAATGTCTTTTTATAGTTGATTTGTCTGAATCAGGGTCAGAGAAAGTCCATGCGTTGCATTTGATAAATGTTACTGACAATTTCTTTAATCCATGCCTTTGTTTGGCGTGAGAAGTAGAGATACACATTGCTACCGGGTTGTCTTTGTTTCTAGGCCTTTTCAGTGAACAAAGTTAGTCAAAATGTATTCTTTTAGAAAAAACAAAATCAGTGTACATTCTTATTTCCAATTAAAATGAATGTTTATAGGGTTTTTATCTAATTCCTTTGATTTTGCATCTGCTTACTGTGAGGCTAAAAATCTGAATTCCTAATTATATTAATTATTTAATATTTATTTTACCCTGTGATATGTATGTATTTATACTCTCTAGCTGCAAAATAACACTACCAGTATTAGTACTATCACTTTTTGATAGAAAACTACTGAATATTTAGTTCTCTGAAATGCCTTTTGTTCTTAAGATAGTTCCTAATAGGTAAAATTTTGAAATTAGTATTTTGTAGCTTCTTGAAATTATTTTTTATGTGTGTGGTTATACCACCAACTTTATTTTTTCAGTTTTTAAATTTTACAGATTGACTTTTTTTACGTTTATTTTTTTGAGAGATAGAAAACAAGCAAGTGAGGGGCAGAGAGAGAGGGAGATGCAGAATCCGAAGCAAGTTCCAGGCTCTGAGCTGTCAGCACAGAGCTGGATGCGGGGCTCGAACCCATGAACCATGAGATCATGACCTGAGCTGAAGTAAGACACTTAACCCACTGAACCACCCAGACGCCCCAACAGATTGCCTTTTTTGGTATTTAATGCTCTCATTGACTTTTTTTTTTTTAAATGATGCATAGAATAAATTTAAATTCCAGCAGAGTTGCACTGTTACATGTTTCTAAATTTTTTGATTTACATGTACGGTGAGCTAGTATTTCTAAAGGGAAAAAACAAACTTTAGTGATAAGATGAGTAAGTTCTCGGGATCTAATGTTCAGGGATGATGACTACAGTTAACACAGTATTGTATACTTGAAAGTTGCTAAGAGAGTAGATCTTAAATAGATGAAAAAAATGGTACCTATGCTAAATGATATGTGTTAACTAACCTTATTGTGGTAATTATTTCATAATAACATGTGTATATCAGATCATCAGGTTGTATTATCTTTAACTTACACAATGTTATATGTCAATTACATTTCAATAAAGCTGGAAAATAAAGCATAAGGTCTCATTGATCATGTCTCTAAGATATTTGTATGTTGTGTTTTATTTTTTGTATGTTTAGGGGCCTTCAGAAGGAAGAAATTGTTTTGCTTACCCACGGAGATAGTGTAGACAAAGTAGCTGATGGATTCAAGGTTGTGGCACGTTCTGGGAACATTGTGGCAGGTGAAAATTTTTAAACCTTTGCAGATCTCATTTCAAAAAACCTTATCTGAAAAGTCTAAAAATATGTTTCTGTATGAGGTACTCAAAAAGATTTTTTTAAGAGTTATTGTACATGTCATAAAATTGACCGTTAATTTATGAAGGGAATTCAATATTAGATTATTTAAAGTTACTTACTGGTTTGCTCTGAAATACTTAAAAAAAATGTTCGTTAATTCATTCATTTTTTAAAATTAATTAATTTATAGAATTTACTTATTGTTTACATCCAAGTTAGCATATAGTGCAACAATGATTTCAGGAGTAGATTCCTTAATGCCGCTTACCCATTTAGCCCATCTCCCCTCCCACAACCCTTCCAGTAACCCTCTGTTCTCTATATTTAAGAGTCTCTTCTGTTTTGTCCTCCTCCCTGTTTTTATACTATTTTTGCTTTCCTTCCCTTATGTTCATCTGTTTAGTATCTTAAATTCCTCATATGAGTGAAGTCATGTGATATTTGTCTTTCTCTAATTTCGCTTAACATAATACCCTCCAGTTCCATCCATGTAGTTGCAAATGGCAAGATTTCATTTTTTTGATTGCCGTGTAATACTCTGTTGTGTGTGTGTGTATACTACATCTTCTTTATCCATTCATCTGTTGATGAACATTTGGACTCTTTCTGTACTTTGGCTATTGTTGATAGTGCTGCTATAAACAGTGGGGTGCATGTGCCCCTTTGAAACAGCACACCTGTATCCCTTGGATAAATACCTAGTAGTGCAATTGCTGGGTCATAGGGTAGTTCTATTTTTAATTTTTTGAGGAACCTCCATGCTCTTTTCCAGAGTGGCTACACCAGTTTGCGTTCCCACCAGCAGCGCAAGAGATCTTCTCTCTCCGCATCCTTACCAACATCTGTTGTTGCCTGAGTTGTTAATGTTAGCCATTCTAACCAGTGTGAGGTGGTATCTCATTGTGGTTTTGATTTGTATTTCCCTGATGATGAGATGTTGAGCATTTTTTCATGTGTCGGGTAGCCTTCTGGATGTCTTCTTTGGAGAAGTGTCTATTCCTGTCTTTTGCCCATTTCTTCACTGGATTATTTGTTTTTTGGTGTTAATAAAAAATGTTCATTCTAATAAAAGTTCTCCAGATGCAAGATACTGCTTTTAGAGCTCAGGAAAAATTGGAGAATGGTCTGTTTTTCTGTTGTGCCTTATTCATAATTGGGTTTTTAAATGCCTTCCTTAGGTGTACATGGACATTTGCAAAACATCAGACTAAGCACTCAGGACATTTCTCTGAGCCAGGATTGGTAAACTGTGTTTTATAGTCTGTTTCTGTATGTTCAGGACCTAAAAATGATGTTTATTGTTATTAAAGAGTTATAATAAAAGGCAGGGATTGTGTCCCATGTATGCATGTGTCCCTAAGGGCCTAAAATTTTTACTCTTTAGCCCTTTGTAGAAATTTTACCAATCTGTGCTTTAAACCCATTTTTATTCTTGACTTTTCTGAGGAAGAGGAATTGATTTTCTGGCAGTTTGTGATTTTTGACATGCTTACTTGGTTAGTTGTTACGTAAATAATTATCAATCCTAGAAGTCAGTAGAAAATGGGTTTATCAATAAAGTTATTGTTTGAAATGCCACGCTTAAACAATAAGTTGAAAAAAAGATTTGTCATGGATAAACTGAATTGAGTATTCTGCCTGCAATTAGTTAATTAGACTAGTACATTAACGTAGAAATGATTGATAATGGTTTTTGTCTTGAAATGTTTTTATTTAATATAAAAGATCAACAGTGTTAGATGGCTTATGTATTTTTTTTCATTCAACAAATACTTGTATACCTACTTTGTGCCAGTCACGGTTCTAGGTGCCAAGGATAGAGTAATGAACAAACTGGACAAAAGTCTCTGTTTAACATTCTAGTTGGGAGGAGGGATGGGACAGACAATACACAAATACAGAATATGTCAAGTGTCAGACGGTGTGTAAGTGCATTGAAAAAATACAGGGAAGAGAGGAGTGTTGCAGAATATGTGTGATTAGGGTTGTTACTGTTTTCTACAGGATATTCAGGGAGGGTATTCCTATAAAATGATACTGGGCATGAAGGAAGTGTGATCCTTCTAGATAGTTGGGGGAAGAGGAGATAGTAGTACAAAGCTCCTGGGATGGGACCGTGTTTGAGGAACAGCAAGGAGACTATGTGGTTGGAGCAGAAGAAGCCGGGGGGAGAGTGGTAGAGGTGAGATGAGGGAGGTGTTTGGGGGACCAGAACACAGACCCTTTGAGACCACTATGAACTTTTTGGCTTTACTCATAGCGAGGTAGAGTTTTGAACAAAGGAGAAACTGAATCTAATTTTAGGCTTACCTTGGCTACAATGAAGAGCAAAGAGGAATGGGTCAAATGTAGGAGTAGGGAGATCACTTAGTCTATTGTAGCAATTAGGAGAGGGGAGTGTAAGGTACAGTGTGGGAGAGGTACAAGTGGTCAACAGTTACTGGTTTCTCGCATAGATCTTGTATGTACTTTGTTAGATTTATACCAAAGTATTTCATTTATTTGGGTGCTAATTGTGTTTTCAGTTTCAAGTTCCACTTGTTCATTGTTGATGTGTAGGAAGGCAGTGAACTTTTGTGTATCAACCTTAGATCCTGCAACCCTGCTATGATCGCTTATTACTTCCTAGTGTTTTTCTGTGGATTTTTTAGGATTTTCTGTATAGGTGATCATGTCATCTGTGAACAAAGACAGTTTTATTTCTTCTTTCTCAACCTGCATGCCTTTTATTTTCATTCTGTTTTTTTCAGTGTTTTTTCTCATTGTTGTTCAGTTTTGGTTATTTCTATTGAGATATCCTGTAGCTGAGAGCTGCTTTCCTCAGCTCTGTCCAGTCAACTAATAAACCCATCAAAGGCATTCTTCATTTTTGTTAACAGTGCTTTTGATCCTAGCTTTCTTTTTGATCCCTTCTTAGACTTTCCATCCCTTTGCTTACATTACCCATTTGTTTTTGCATGCTGTCTGCTTTATCCATTAGTCTTAGCTGCTTAATCACAGTTTTTTTAAAAATGTTTATTTATTTTTGAGAGAAAGAGTGATGGAGGGAGGAGCAGAGAGAGGGAGACAGAGCCCGATGTTGGGCTAGAACTCACAAACCATGAGTTCTTAACCTGAGCCGAAGTCAGACACTTAACTGACTGAGCTACCCAGGCGTCCCAATCCTAATTGTTTTAAAGCCTGATCTGATCATTCCAACATCCCTGCGATATCTTAGTCTGGGTATCTGGTTCTGATGCTTATGGTATCTCTTTGAACTGTGTTCTTTGCCTTTAGGATGCCTTGTAATTTTTTGTTTGTTTTGGTTGTCATGCATGATGTACTAGTTAAAAGGAATTGTTGTAAATAGGCTTTTAGTATGTGATGGTAAGGTGTGGGGATAGGAAGAGTAGCTAGCTCTCAGTTTTTTAGTAAGCCTGGGTCCCTGGGCTGTTGACTTCACAAGTACTCAGTTTTTTCTCACTGTTAGATGGAATGTGATGACTAGAGTGGGCTGGATTTGGAGATTTCCCTTCTAGCAGGTCAGTGGTCTCTGATAGAAAGCTAACTCTTTAAGTGGATTAAATAGTTTCTCCTGAGAGTAGATAGACCTAGTTAGGAAGAACAGAATGTCCTGGTATATTTTAAAATGGTTTCTTTTTCCCTCTCCCTGACATTTACTTTGAGAGCTTAGTCAATCTCCTGGAGGTAAGATTCACAAAAGTGTCAGGGCCCGTGATGAGTGGGTACTCTTGGAATTTTTATCTCTCAGATTTTCACACTGAATCCCTAGCAATTCACTGATTATAGTTTAAGTTTCCCTACCTCAGCAGTGGTTCCTGTGGATGTTTGCACTCATGGGTTTCTGCTATGGTAAGTTATGATTCTCTGTGTTCATCTGCAGTCTTTCCAAGGGCAGTGGTTAACTTTCTGCTTATTGTTAGGACAGAGCAGTGTCCTTCAGGTTCTTACATGCTGGACTGGATACTGGAAGTAAGACTGGGTTCTGATAGGTTTTGAAAGGAGAGACAAAGGAATTGCTGTTGGATTACATGTGGAGTGGGGAAAAAAGCGTATAATTGGGCTTTAACTCCCAAGTTTTATGACCTGAGTATCCAGAAAGGTGAAGTTTTTGTTTACCTGATGGGTCAGAATGCAATCATGTGGATTTGTGTATTAAATTCAAGATGCCTTATTAATCATAGAAATAAAGGTATGAGTAGACATTGGTATATGTAGGTCTAGACTGTAGAGTAGAAAATTGGGCTTGAGGCATAAATTTGGGAGTATACCATCATACGGGTAGAATTTAGAGCCGTGAGAGTGATAGATCACTCCATGTATAGAGAAGAGATTTAAGTGCTCAGTACTGGGCAACTTTCATTTGTAGAGATGGATAAGATGAGGAGGAACCAACAAAGATTAAGAAGGAACAGTGAAATCAGCAATGAACCAAGAGAGAATGGTGTCCTAGAATAGAACCCAAGTAAAGAAAATGTGAAGTTCGTTGGTATAGTAGAATGAGTATGAGTTTGGGAGCCTGCTAGACCTGATTTAACTACTTACGTAGCTGTACATTTCTTGATATCTCAGAGCCATAAACAGGGGTAATGCATGCACATGTAAAACATTTAGCCTAACACCTGTTGCTTAATAGGTAATCAGTAATTTCAGAAACACATTAGCCAAGTCCATGAAGTTATATCTGCAGTTAATAGTATCTAAGAAAGGAGTACTTAGAATATTCTCACAGGCCTAATACGTAAAGTTGGTAGCTGCACATTGCATATGAAAGCTACGTGGGACCGAGAGCCAAAATTGAGTTATCATTGGGGTGCCTGGGTGGCTCAGTTTGTTAAGCGTCTGACTTCGGCTCACGTCATGATCTCACAGTTCACGAGTTCGAGCCCTGCATTGGGCTCTGTGCTAACAGCTCAGAGCCTGGAGCCTGCTTCAGATTCTGTCTCTCTCTGCCCCTCTCCCACTCATGCTCTGTCTCTCTTTCTCTCTCTCAAAAATAAACATTAAAAGATTTTTAAAAATTGAGTTATTGTATTATGTAGACAAAGTAATCTGGGTGGAGAAGTTGAAAGTACTGTGAAATAATCTCTGTAGGACTTATTTCACTGTCATACATAAAAACCTTTGAAGAAAAATTGTGGCAATATAGTTTTTGTTTTATGTGTTGTCTTTTTTTTCCTGTAGCTAAAAATGCACTGATTTATATCAGTTTTCACATTTATAGAGGAAGAAATTGTGAGGAATTACTATGGGTACTTAGTTGAGTCTTCAACATGAAAAAAATTTTAATTTGTGATTATTTTCTCTATAAAGGTATAGCAAATGAATCTAAAAAATTATACGGAGCACAGTTCCACCCTGAAGTTGGTCTTACAGAAAATGGGAAAGTAATACTGAAGAATTTCCTCTATGATATAGCTGGGTGCAGTGGGACCTTCACTGTGCAGAACAGAGAACTTGAGTGCATTCGAGAGATCAAAGAGAGAGTAGGCACATCAAAAGTTTTGGTAAGGAATTTACATCTGGAAGTCTACAAATTTATTTCAGTAATGTTAGAACTCAAAACTGGCTTCATCAACCATAGCCCTTAAATGTTGACTGGGTGATGGGATGCTTTGTGAGTTGCACTGGTTCAGAGTGCTTTTCCAATTACCATACATACTTGTGCTAAAAGCAGCGTTTTAAAAGCTGATAGTTTTGTTTGTTTACTCAATTTGATTTTTCTTTTAATTTCACCTTTTAGGTTTTACTCAGTGGTGGAGTTGACTCAACAGTTTGTACAGCTTTGCTGAATCGTGCTTTGAACCAAGATCAAGTCATTGCCGTGCACATTGATAATGGCTTTATGAGAAAACGAGAAAGCCAGTCTGTAGAAGAGGCCCTCAAAAAGCTTGGAATTCAGGTCAAAGGTATTGATGAACCCTAGAAGAGTTAATATATATATGAGGATTTATTTAACAAATCAAATCTAGCCTTATGGTTTGAATGAGCTCATTGCCTTAACCAAGTACATGTTTCTCAATAAGCTTATAGTTATGTTTTTTACATTATAAGTGTCTGGTTCAAGGGGCGCCTGGGTGGCTCAGTTAGTTAAGCATCTGACTTCGGCTCAGGTCATGATCTTGCGGTTCGTGGGTTCTAGCCTTGCGTCAGGCTCTGTGCTGATAGCTCGGAGCCTGCTTCTGGTTCTGTGTCTCCCTCTTTCTGCCCCTCTCTTACTCATGCTTGTTTCTATCTCTCAGAAATAAAACCTTAAAAAAAATTTGTGAGTATCCAGTTCAAGAGGTGTCCCAGTATAAATTTTAAAACTGTTGATTATTCGTAATGTTATATACAGATAACTAAAATTTCTGCTACCATTTTGTTCTCTTCTGTTCATTTCTCTTTTTGGGTTATCTTTTCCCATCTGTAATATTATTTATGGATGAGAATTTCCAAGTTTTCCTACAAGTATGGATGTACAGATTATTTTACAGACTGAAAGGCTTATACAGAGGAGTGAAGAGTCTATGGTCATCTTTTTTTTTTTTTTTTTTAATGTTTATTTCTGAGACAGAGCATGAGTGGGGGAGGGGCAGAGACGGGGGGGCGGGGGGGGACACAGAATCCAAAGCAGGCTCCAGGCTCTGAGCTGTCAGCACAGAGTCCAACGCAGGGCTCGAACTCACAAACCGTGAGATCATGACCTGAGCCGAAGTCGGTCGCTCAACCGACTGAGCCACCCAGCCACCCGTATGGTCATCTTTTCTCCTAGTTTTTTTGAGAAATCATTGATAACACATCAGTGTGTAAGTTTAAGACAATAGCATGATGATTCGATTTTATATGTATTTTGAAAGGATTATCACAGTAGTTCCAGTTTACATCCATCTTCTCATATAGGGACAGTAAAATTAAAAAGGAAAAAAATTTTTATGACATGAACCCTTAGGATTTACTCTTAACTTTTCTGTTTATTATTCAGCAGTATTAGCTATAATTGTCATGTACAATATACCCTTAGTGCTTACTCATCTTATAATTGGAAGTTTGTATCTTTTAACCTAACCTTCTTCCCAATTCCCCTTCTTCCCACCTTCCACCTCTGATAGTAAGTCTGATCTCTTTTTCTATGAGTTTGGTTTTTTTGGAGTCAACATATAAGTGAGATCATACAGTATTTGTCTTTCTCTGTGTGACTTATTTCTCTTAATACACATAAGGTCCATGCATGCTGTCACAAATGGGTAGGATTTTCTTGTTTTTTTAATGGATGAATAATTTTCCATTGTATATATGTACCACATCTTTATTTACCCATTGATGGACGCTTACTTAGGTTGTCTCCATATCTTAGCTATTGGAAGTTATGCTGCTATGAACATGGGAATGCAGGTATCTTTTTGAGTGCTTTCATTTCCTTTGGATATATCCCAGAATTAGAATTGCTGGATCGCATAGTAGTTTTATTTTTAATTTTTTGAGGATCCTCCAAACTCTTTTCTTTAATTTTTTTTTTTTTAAAGTTTGTTTATTTTTGAGAGAGACCGAGACAGAATGCGAGTGGGTTAGGGGCAGAGAGAGTGAGAGAGAGACACAGAATCTGAAGCAGGCTCCAGGCTCTGAGCTGTCAGCACAGATCCTGACGTGGGGCTTGAACTCATGAGCTGTGAGATCATTACCTGAACTGAAGTCTGATGCTCAACTGACTGAGCCACCTAGACGCCCCCCTCCAAACTCCCTTCTATAGTGACTGTACCAATTTACAATCCTAACAACATTGCACAAGGATCCCTTTTCTCCACATCCTCGCATTTGTTAATCTCGTCTTTTTGATAATGGCCATTCTGACAGGAATGAGGTAATACCTCATTGTAGTTCTAATTAGCATTTATCTAATAGCTAGTGATATTGAGCTTCTTTCTGGGTACCTGTTGACCTTTTGTATATCTTCTTTGGAGAAATATCTATTCAGATCCTCTGTCTGTTTTTTCATTGGGTTATTTGTGTTTTTGCTATTGAGTTGTAGAAGTTCTTTACATATTTTGGATATTAACCCCCCTTATCAGATACATGGTTTGCAAACATTTTTTCTCATTCTGTAGGTTGCCTTCTTTTTTTTTTTTTTAATGTTTGTTTATTTTGAGAGAGAGAGAGAGTGAGTGGGAGGAGGGGGAGCAGAGAGAGAGAGAGGGGGGGAGAGAGGGAATCCCAAGCAGCAGAGAATCTGCTCAGCATGGAGACAAGCTGCGGGGCTCCATTTCAAGACTGAGATCATGACCTTAGCTGAAATCGAGTCAGAAGTTTAACTGACTGAGCCTTCCCAGACACCCCTGTGGGTTGTCTTTTTACTTTATTGATGGGTTTCTTTTGTTGTGCAGAAGTTCTTCAGTTGGATATAGTCCCACTGGTTCATTTTTGATCTGTTCTTGTGCTTTAAGGGTCCTGTGCAAAAATTCATTACCAAGACCCGTGTCAAAGAACTTTATTTCTGTGTTTTCTTTCATGGTTTCAGGTCTTATATATTTAGGTTTTTAATCTATGTTGAGTTAACTTTTCTGAGTAGTAAAAGGCAGGGGTCCAGTTTCATTCTTTTACATTTATATATTCCATCACCATTTATTGAACAGACTGTCTTTTCTTTATTGAGTATTCCTGGCTCTCTTATCAAATATTAGTTGATTGTGTATGCTTGGGTTTATTTCTGGGCTCTTGATTCTGTTTTTTTTTTGTCTGTTTTTATGCTGATACCATACTGTTTGGATGAATATAGTTTTATAGGATAGCTAGAAGTCAGGAAGTGTGATACTTCTGCTTTGTTCTTCTTTCTCAGGATTTCTTTAGCTATTTGGGGTCTTTTGTAGTTAACACATATTTTAGGAGTGTTTTTTCTACTTCTGTTTAAAAAAACCCGTTAGGTTCTTGGTAGGGGTTGCATTAAATCTGTAGATGGCTGTTGGTAGTATTGACATTTTAACAGTATTTTTCTAATCCATTTATTCATTAATTTATTCATTAATTTGTGTCTTCTTTGATTTCTTAAATCAACATCTTGTAGTTTTCATAGTAGAGATCTTTCACCTTCTTAGTTAAATTTATTTCTAAGTATTACTGTTTTTGATACTGTTGTAAATGGGATTGATTTCTCTATTTTTTTTTTTTTTTGAAAATTTGTTGTTGGGGTGCCTGGGTGGCTCAGTCAGTTAAGCGGCCGACTTCGGCTCAGGTCATGATCTCGTGGTCCGTGAGTTCGAGCCCCGCATCGGGCTCTGTGCTGACAGCTCAGAGCCTGGAGCCTGTTTTGGATTCTGTGTCTCCCTCTCTCTGGCCCTCCCCCATTCATGCTCTGTCTCTCTCTGACTCAAAAATAAATAAACATTAAAAAAAACAAAAAAAAAAAAAGAAAGAAAGAAAATTTGTTGTTAACATATAGAGACACTACTGATTTTTGTATGTTCTGTATCTTGCAACTTTACTGAATTCATTGATCAGATCTAAGTTTTTTGGTTCAGTCTTTAGGGTTTTCTCAATATAAAGTCATGTTACCTGTAAATCCAGACAGTTTGATTTTTTTCCCTTTCCAATTCTGATATCTTTTATTTCTTTTTCTTGCCTGATTTTTCTAGCTAGAACTTGTAGTACTTATGTTGAATAGGATTGATAAGGGTGGGCACCCTTGTCTTGTTTCTGGTCTTAGAGGGAAAGCTTAACTTTACACCGTCTAGTATGATATAACTGTGGGCTTGTTGTATGTGGCCTTTATTATGGTGAGATATGTTAATTCCTGTGCCTAATTTGTTAATAGTCACTTTTTTTAATTTAATTTTTTTAATTTTTTAATTTTATATCCAAGTTAGTTAGCATATAGTACAATAATGATTTCAGGAGTAGATTCCAGTGATTCATTCCCTATTTGTAACACCCA
Source organism: Panthera uncia (assembly GCF_023721935.1). Classification (NCBI taxonomy): domain Eukaryota; kingdom Metazoa; phylum Chordata; class Mammalia; order Carnivora; family Felidae; genus Panthera; species Panthera uncia. The sequence goes on along the minus strand of NC_064810.1, from coordinate 106,471,089 downwards.
TTGCTCATCCCACAAGTGTCCTTCTTAATGACCCTTACCCATTTAGCCCATCTCCCACCCATTATCCCTCCAGTAACCCTCAGTTCTCTGTATTTAAGAATCTCTTATGTTTTGTCCCCCTCCCTGTTCTTATATTCTTTTTGCTTCCCTTCCCTTATGTTCATCTGTTATGTATCTTAAATTCCACATATGGGTGAAGTCATATGATATTTGTCTTTCTCTGACTTACTTCGCTTAGCATAATACCCTCTAGTTCCATCCACATTGTTGCAAATGGCAAGATTTCATTGCTGAGTAATACTCCATTGTATATCTATATATACCACATCTTCTTTATCCATTCATCTGTCGATGGACATTTGGGCTCTTTCCATACTTTGGCTGTTGTCAATATCGCTGCTATAAACATTGGGGTGCACGTGCCCCTTCAAAACAGCACGCCTATATCCCTTGGATAAATACCTAGTAGTGCAGTTGCTGGGTCTTTGGGTAGTTCTATTTTTAACTTTTTGAGGAACCTGGTCACTTTTTTTTAAGTCCACTAGTAAATTTTCAGTTTTTTTTTTTAATGTTTATTTATTTTTGAGAGAGAGAGACAAAGCATGAGCGAGGGGGGGGGGAGGTGAGAAGAGGGAGAGCCAAAGCACAGAGCTGTCAGCACAGAGCCCGACACGGGGTTGGAACTCATGAACCGTGAGATCATGACCTGAACCGAAGTCATATGCTTAACTGAGCCACCAGACACCCCTAAACTTCTTAGGTTTTAACTGCATTTATGTTTGTAGCTATCTTTAATACTTTTTTTTGTTTTTAATGATTATTTTCAAGAGAGAGTGAGTGAACATGAGCAGAAGAAGGACAGAGAGAGGGAGAGGGCCTGAAGCAGGCCCCAGGCTCCACGCTGTCAGCACAGAGCCCAGTGTGGGGCTCAAATCCATGAACTGTGAGATCATGACCTGAGCTGAAGTCAGAGGCTTAACAGCTGAGCCACCCAGGCGCCCATATCTTTAATACTTTTTAAAAACAGGGTGTAATCAGTAGTTACATTGAAATCAAGTCCATACTTTAATGATACAAACGATGCATATTATTGAATTAGTTGGAATTGATGCCAGAAGGTTGACTGTAAAATGAAGACTTGTCGTTAAACACGAAGTGAAGACGAGTCTATTTCTTTCTCTTTTGAAGCTTCACTAAAATAACATTACAGGCATAAAACAAATATAATGCCACAGGACATAGGAATAGGGGAGGTGATAGCAGTCTAATGGTGTAACAAAATGTTGGAAAGTGGAAAGCAGATGGATAATGTGGATTTTCTCTGATAAGCTAATGGCCCTTGACCAGGATGCCTCACTAGCCAAGCTTTTTCCAAAATCCTGGAATGGATCCTAGGAGTGTCTTTACGTATTTCTATATTGTTGTGAAAGATACAAGTAAGATATTGTAATAAATTGTAGTTAATTCATTTTGTTTTTCCACCATAACTTGAGCTTTGTTTCGTGGTGTTGAAGTGACTGCAGGCATTTTGGGATTAGGCTAAGAAAAAGTTGAGTTGGGGACACATTTAGTTTGGGTTTAGTGGCATATATGTGATTTGTAATCATTTCTGTGTGTAGTTTGTGTTAACCATCCTAATATTAACTTGTGATTTAAAAAAAAAACCAAAAACCTTGTGGTTATTCATTCTTTTTCTTTAAAAAAAATTTTTTTTTTTTTAACATTTACTTGTTTTTGAGAGAGAGATAGAGCATAAGCTGGGGAGGGGCAGACAGAGAGGGAGACACAGAATCTGAAGCAGGCTCTGAGCTGTCAGCACAGACTCTGAAGCGGGGCTCGAACCCATGAACTGTGAGATCATGACCTGAGCTGAAGTCATACATTGAACCGACTGAGCCACCCAGGTGCTCCTCATTCTTTTTCTTGAAGGGAGCCTCCAAGTTGTAAAAGTTTTATCCTCACAAAAACTTGCATCTGTCCCTGGTAACTGATATAGTAGAATGGAGGACTCTCAAACTTTGGTGGGAGGGGTGTTAAGGGGAGGAAGGTAACAAAGTTGAGACTTGTGGGGAGGCTCAGGGTTGACTTCCCAGTGTGGTGTGGTTCTTTGGGTGATCCTAAAACCAATTGGTTGAATACCTGAGAAGGAGATCCTTTTCCTTAACGCAGGAATAAACTGCTTCTATCCCTCCACATCATAAGACTAGATTTACTCTCGACAGAGGCTAAATAAAAGACACTCTGGATTTGGGCATATCAATACCAGGCATACTTGAGGGTAGAAATAAGATTCTACAGTAGAAACAGTAAGATTAAGCAAAAATCTGTGTACTGAATGGCTACTCCCTCTCCTTGCCACTTTCTGTGTTCCATTATCAGAGCGCTGATAGGCAGGAGATTTAGGGTGTCTATTCTGGGGTAATTGACCAGTTTAAGAGAAAGAGCTACAAATTCAGGGCTGTATCCCAGTGAAATGACCAGCTGTATTTCGGTGAAACTCACCAGTTGTTCAGCCTTTCTGCCAAGTAGAGATCTTAGTCAATTTTTAAGTATCTTGCTCTTTAAAAATAAAAGGACAGGGGCGCCTGGGTGGCTTGGTTGGTTAAGTGTCCGACTTCGGCTCAGGTCATGATCTCACGGTCCGTGAGTTCGAGCCCCGCATCGGGCTCTGTGCTGACAGCTCAGAGCCTGGAGCCTGTTTCAGATTCTGTGTCTCCCTCTCTCTCTGCCCCTCCCCTGTTCATGCTCTGTCTCTCTCTGTCTCAAAAATAAATAAACGTTAAAAAAAAATTAATTAAAAAATAAAAATAAAAGGGCAGCCAGAGATTGCTACATATATGTTGATAAACATCATTTTTTCAAGAGACTAGTTAATTCAGTGTGCAATTCTGAGGACTTTGACCCTTCTATATGAACCACTGCTTTCAATTCCCTTGGGGCTATGCTTCTTCCTTTAGCTTTTCCTTATTGCTCTGGTGGGGCATTGAATACAGGGAAAGCAGCCACCATAATTTATAATGTCATGACCTTGGATTATTAAATGCCACAGGATTCTCAAAAGAACAAAATATAATGAGTGCCTATGTCTGGACACTGTTAATCGTGGTTTGTTGGTAGTTCTGTAATATGTAGGCAAGGTAAGTGGTGATCAAAAGATCCACCTAGGTTTTCTTTCCGTGGTTTGACCTGTTATTTATGGTTTTTAAAAATGTTCTATTTTAAAATGTGCTTCTCCCTCTCCTTCAGTGATAAATGCTGCTCATTCCTTCTACAATGGAACAACAACTCTACCAATATCAGATGAAGATAGAACTCCACGAAAAAGAATTAGCAAAACGTTAAATATGACTACAAGTCCTGAAGAGAAAAGAAAAATTATTGGAGATACTTTTGTTAAGGTACCTTTTTGATATCCACATTGTATGCTATTTTTGATGTGAATTTTACTGTTTGTTTCCTTGTTATATCAAATAACCAAGTTTACTACCTAATTTTAATTCTTTTTTTGGTTAAGAATTTTAGTGTATGTTGCTATTATACTGATTGGTAGAAACTATTTTATGTTTTAAAAACCATGTTTACTTATGTTGCCAGTCTATTGTTTTAACTATTTAAGAATAGATATTTTCAGTTGATGTTAGACTTCAGTTCTTTGGATATTTCAATGGCTACTTTTCAGGCTTTGAATGTTTGCATACCTTTTTGAATCTCTAAAGCATATGTTCTTAATTTACTTCTGGGAGTTGGTGCAGATTTTATCTCTTGGTCAGGATTGTAAAAGGACTGAGAAATTTTGCTGACAGTATAAAAAAGACTGCTATCTTTTTAAAAGATTTGTCTCCTAAAAGGCCGTTTTACTCCTCTTGGTTATAGATTGCCAATGAAGTGATTGGAGAAATGAACCTGAAACCAGAGGAGGTTTTCCTCGCCCAAGGTACTTTACGGCCTGATTTAATTGAAAGTGCTTCCCTTGTTGCAAGTGGCAAAGCTGAACTCATCAAAACCCATCACAATGACACAGAGCTTATCAGAAAGTTGAGAGAAGAGGTAAAAGCTTGTGAGAACTTTAACATAAAGCCTTTCTCCCTCTCGCTCATCCCTCCCTGAATCATTTTTAATTGTACAGTTCAGTAATGTTAAGTATATTTGCATTGTTATGAGACAGAGCTCCATAACGTTTTCATCTTGTAAAACTGAAACTTTATATACCCACTGAACAACAGCTACCCTCCTTTTCTTCTTCCCAACACCTGGTAATCACCATTCTACTACTTTAGATACTCCATATAAGTGAAATCATATAGTATTTGTCTTTGTGACTGGCTTATTTCATTTAGCTTAGGTCCTCAGGGTTCATCCATATTGTAGCATGTGACAGGATTGCCTTCCTTTTTAAGGCTAAATAATATTTTTTTGTATGTGTACACATTTTGTTCATTTATCTGTCAGTGGACATTTGGGTTGCTTCCACTTTTGCCTATTGTGAATTGTGTTGTTATGAACATGAATTGGCAAATATCTCTTGGAGACCCTGTATTTTGATTCTTGGAGATCAGTATTTTTGGCTGTATACAAGAAAGGCTGGATCATGGTAGCTCTATTTTTTTTTAAGGTGTTATTTTTAAGTAATCTCCATGCCAACACGGGGCTTAAACTTCTAACCCTAAGATCGAGTTGCATGCTCTACTAAGTGAGCCAGCTAGGTGTCCCATTATAGTTCTTTTTTTAATTTTTAAAAGGAACTTCTTAATATTTCCATGGCAATTAAACCATATTCTAGTCCACCAGCAATGCACAAGTGTTGCTGTTTGTCCACACTTTACCAACAATTGTTACTCCCCCCCCCCCTTTTTTTTTTTTTTTGGTAATTCACACTCATTAGGATGGCTATTATCTGTCTTTATGCATCTTAGTGGATGTGAAGTGGTATCTGTGATTTTGACTTGCATTTCCTTAATAACTAATGATGTTGATCATGCTTTTACATGCTTATTAGCCATTTGTGTATCTTCTTAGAAATATCCAGATCTTCTGCACATTTATAAAAAAGTTTATTGATTTATTTTTATTTTTAAAACTTTTTAAAATTTATTTATTCGTTTTGAGAGAGAGTGACCAGGGAAGGGGCAGAGAGAGAATCCCAAGCTGACAGCACAGAGCCCAGTGTGGTGCTTGACTTATGAACTGTGAGATCATGACCTGAGCTGAAATTAAGAGTTGGATGTTTAACTAATTGAGTCACACAGCCGCCCCAAAAGTTTATTTATTTTTGAGACAGAGAGAAAGAGAGTGCACACATGAACGTGAGTAAGGGAGGGGCAGAGAGAGAATCCCAAGTAGGGCTCCGTCTCACAAACCATGAGATCATGACCTGAGCTTAAATCAAGAGTCAGATGCTTAACAGGTGCTCCCAGATCTTTTGCACATTTTTAATTGGTTTGTCTTTTTATTATTGAATTGTAAGTGTTCTTTATGTATTCTAATTATAGATCCTTTATCAAGTATGATTAGGTTGTCTTTTCACTTGATAGTATCATTTGGAGAGCTTTAATTTTGAAACACTAGTATGGTATTTTTGTTTTTAATTAAAATTGGTTTTTTTAATGTTTATTTATTCTTGAAAGATAAAGACAGAGTGTGAGCAAGGGAGAGGCAGAGAGAGAGAGGGAGACACAGAATCTGAAGCAGGCTCCAGGCTGTCAGTAGCACAGAGCTTGATGTGGGGTTTGATCTCACAAACCGTGAGATCATGACCTGAGCTGAAGTCGGATGCCTAACCAACTGAGCCACCCAGGCGCCCATTTTTTTTTTTTTTTTTTAATGTTTGTTTATTTTTGAGAGAGAGAGAGACAGAGCGTGAGCAGGGGAGGGGCAGAAAGAGAGGGAGACACAGAATCTGAAGCAGGCCCCAGGCCCTGAGCTGTCAGTACAGCGCCTGATGCGGGGCTCGAACTCAAAAACTATGGGATCATGACCTGAGCCGAAGTTGGATGCTTAACCGACTGAGCCACCCAGAAGCCCCTAGTATGGTATTTTCTAATTGTCTTGTGTTCTAATGAGAACTAGATCAGAGATGGTGGTTAGGACTGCTCTGATTTATTTATATTTGAAAGGTTTATGTTTGAAATGTGTTTCAAAGAGAAATATGAGGGTCAGTAAAAATATTTGCCTAATTTCTTATAAACATATGGGAGGAGATATACTTTAAAATACGAAATTTTAAAGAATGGTATTTTAATCTAAGGTAAAAGACAATAGGAGAGGCCAATAATTTGTCACTCTTTATTTTCCATGTCATTTTGTTACTAATTTGTATTAATTGGCTTTCTGCCTCTGTAGGGAAAAGTAATAGAACCTCTGAAAGATTTTCATAAAGATGAAGTAAGAATTTTAGGCAGAGAACTTGGACTTCCAGAAGAGTTAGTTTCCAGGCATCCATTTCCAGGTAAGGAAAAAAAAAAAAAAAAGAATTGCTCGATTTGCCGTTATACCTTCATGTTGAAGAAAAATCAATTCAGACGATTTTGAAATAATTTTTTATCTCACGGAATATGTAACTTTAGAGAAAGGAAAGGGTGGGTAGGGAATAAAATTCTTCTTAGTATCTATTATATATACTTCATTTTCTTACATAATCATTTTCCATTGTATTTGTGTATATATTACACCAGCCCAGTGAGTCTGGCCTATGATGTTGCCATCAGATGAGAAAAACAAGGCATAGAGATATTTTTTTTTTTTTTAATTTTTTTTCAACGTTTTTTATTTATTTTTGGGACAGAGAGAGACAGAGCATGAACGGGGGAGGGGCAGAGAGAGAGGGAGACACAGAATCGGAAACAGGCTCCAGGCTCCGAGCCATCAGCCCAGAGCCTGACGCGGGGCTCGAACTCACAGACTGCGAGATCGTGACCTGGCTGAAGTCGGACGCTTAACCGACTGCGCCACCCAGTCGCCCCTAGAGATATTTTAATAACATTGCCACACAAGAGCTGGGATTTATATGTTATTTCTGCTATACCATGATGTATCCCATGGAAGACCAGGTTAAAATGTGGTTCTCTGAAATCCTAAATCCTATGGTTAAATTGTCTGAATGGATGAATTACTTCTTTGCATAGTGCTGTATGTAACTAATTCGTGAACAACAACAAAAAAAGTACTTTGTTTAATCATGTGCTGCTGTCATATAGAAAAATAACTAATTAGAGGTGGTATTGGTTTAAATTTAGGACTGAGAGTCTTAAACTGTTTTTGTTATAAGTTCTTGAGCTTGGGTAAGTCTTGTACCTCAGTTTCTGGCTCTTTGTAATAGTTATTAGGTGATGATTTTCAAGAATGGCCTAATTAAATTTAAAAAACACAGTAAAGGTTAACATTTCTGAAATACTAGTATGTGCCAGGCATTCTGCTAAATAATTTACACAAACTGTCTCATTTGATCCTCACAATAGAAACTACCATTATTCTCTTTTATAGATGAGGAAATTTTAGGGGCAGAGCCCAATTTGCCAAAAGTTAACACAGATTAGGTATGGAGCTGGGATTCTAGCCCCGATGGCTTCACCTCACAGTTTGTACTCTTAAATGCCATATTGGTTCCATAAACAATGTTACAGAGTTATAACTCATTCGGTAATTAGTGTTGTTTGTGTCTATAAACTTCAAATCTAGGAATTCAGGATGTTTAATTCCTAACCTGTGTGTTGGCAAAGGATTGTGTATGAATGTAATGGAGGCCAAGTGGTCCTGTGTCCTTGGGCATCATTGCATTAGATTCACTTGACTTTTTTAAATTTAAGTTTATTTTATTTATTTTTGAAAACACACAAGCAAGTGGCAGAAAGAGAGGGAGAGAGAGAATCCCAAACAGGCTCCTTGCTGATAGCACAGAGCCTGATGCGGAATTTGAACCCATGAACTGTGAGATCATGAACTGAGATGAAGAGTTGGGTGCTTAACTAACTGAGCCACCCAGACACCGTATAGATTCACTTGACTTTTAAAAATCTATTTTATATATTGGATTTTTTTTATTATGTTAGATTTCTTTAGTAGAAAATATTGTGCTGCTTTAAAAAAAAATTAGGCATACTACTTACCTTAAATAAGCTGTTGATTCTACAGATGAAGAATGAAACAGGAATTAATGGAACATGGCTAAGGTTTTGTCTATAATCAGGCATCTCAAGGGATGCCTTTTCTGTTCTTACAATATAGAAGCAGAATCCATTTTTCTTAGATCTATGCATACCTTATGTTTTTATCCTTTTTAAGTATTTGATGAAAGAGAAATGCCAGTTCACATTTTTGGAGTTAAACAGTCTGTTGTACTTTTTTTTTTTTTTAAACAGCATACTCTTCTTCCTAAAATTAGATTAGTAGTTGAATCTGGGTGGTGAATAATAAGGTGGTTCATTATACGGTACTCTTTACTTTTGTATGTTTAAAAATTCTTTTAATAAGTTTAAAAAAGATTGGCACATATATTGTGATTTAAAAAACTTTCAGTGGAGAATACTGTGGCAATACATGGACTATCAAAAATAGATAAAAATCCTTGATGTAAAGGAGATGTAAAGAGAACTAAAGCGTTCTAAAAAATGATGAGTTGGATGGGAAATTAATAGTCACATTTGAAATTAAACACTTCAAAAAACTTACTGTAGTTATGTCCATTATAATTCAGTAAAGTTGGAAACAATGGTCAATGGATTTTAATTTTTGGAAGGATTTTTATATTAGAAACTGATACTTTTGTATTACATTTTAATATAAATGTAAAATTTATATTAAATACCATTGTTACTATTCTCTTTAGGTCCTGGCTTGGCAATCAGAGTAATATGTGCTGAAGAACCTTATATTTGTAAGGACTTTCCTGAAACCAACAATATTTTGAAAATAGTAGCTGATTTTTCTGCAAGTGTTAAGAAGGTAATAATTTGCACTGAGTTTATATATTGTAGGTGTTTTAAGTAGACACAGCTAATCAGTATAAGGAATTGGATGGATTCTTGCAGTAGTAGTTTCATTTTTTGGAAATTCAGAGTAATTTAACATGTTAAGTGACTCTAAAGAAAATACTCTCTAGAGACTTTCAAATGCAGACTTTTCAGCCATACAACAGATTAGATAGCTTGAATCCTTAAAAATGCTAGATATGAAAGGGTGTTTAAAAATATTCTATATTTAGTATAAGAAAATAAGGAAAAACATTTTAACTCGAAAGTGAAGATGAGTCTCCCAGTCCTTCTGTAGATTCGATGCCTGAATTCATAATCTGTGTGGTCTGAAAAACTGCAGGCCAAGAATTTCAGTTTAAAGTGAAGCTTGATTGCTCATGCATCCAGGTGTCAGGCTTAGCAGTGTAAATTCTCTTTGCAGTGTCTTCAACCAGCCCTTAAAAGATTTCTGCATATAGAGTTCCAATATATATGAACTTAAAATTTTAAAAATTGCAAAATATGTATAGAAGTGAGGCAGCATGAATGAGAGCTAGTGGAAAAAACTGTCAGAACAAGACTCTCAAACCCTATTCAGATACTGGTGTTCGTAGATAGTGTAAAATATGTAGAATTAAAAGAAGCAAAGAATAATAAGGTATATGATAAATGACTGGGCAGCTTTGAAAAAAAGTAAGTTCTAAGAATGAAAACAACTCAAACTAAAAACAGCTAAAGAAAGAAGTAATGAACTCCAAGGTAGATGCTAAGAGATTGTCCAGAAATTAGAGTATCAAAGAGAAAATATGGATAGAAGAGGTTAAAATAGAATGAGAAGGTCAACTTTAACATATGTCCAAGAGGAGATAATAGACAAAAGTATTTGAATTCTTCCACACTGGTGGAAGACACCATGCCTCAGATTCAGGAAACGTAACACATCTCAATTAGAATAATGGGAAGAAAAATTGATACCAAGTAGGCATATCTAGCAAAATAGCAGTCTGCCAAAGACAAAGCAGCTGCAGAGAAAAGATTGATTGCCCTTCAAAGGAAAGACTTACACTGAAAGTAATGGTAACAGCAAGAAGATTTCAAAGTGCCAAGAGAGAATAATTGTGAATAGTGAACAGATGAGCTGTCTTGTAAGAACTAGGGCAAAATAAAGACATTTTTAGATAAACAGAATTTACTATTAACAATCGTTACTTAAGGAACTAAAGGCAGTGCTACTCAACCTGAAATAAACACGGGCTGTATAATAAAAATGATCTCTGATTTTTGTTATTTGTTTAAAAACATTATAACAGTATACATGTAAAATAGCATATAAGCCACAGGGATTGGAATTAAAGCATTCAAAGATGCTTGCATTGTTTGCTAGGAGGACAGAGAGATTGATTCTCTTCTGTTAAGTATCCATGCTAACACTTAAGGGGAACTGCTAAAAGAATAAAAATATGGGAGTTAACTTCAAAACCAGTAGAAGGGGGGGAAAAAAAAGACCAGTAGAAGGGATTAAATGAGGTGGGAGAAAGTTTAGAAAAATGTAAGAAAGGAGAAAGAAACCCAGAAACTGGGACAAAAAGAAACTGCTAAATAAAATGGTAGAATGAAATCCAACCATGTTTTTAACCCACAATTAATTAAAAGGACTAATATCTCTAGTTATGATATAGATTGTCAAACTAGATTGAGAAGTAAAATCTAATTATAGTCTGTTTACTTAGAGATAGAAGGAGTGAAAGTAAAAAAGTGAAGGAGCATATATACCAGGCAAATACACCAAAAAAAGGAAGTGGGTGGAGATACATTAATTTTAGACAAAAGTAACTATGGTAAAGAGTTTTAATATAAGGAAAAGGTTTGAGTCACATGAGGTGTGGCCCTCGCTGATGATGAAGATTAAATCCTCAAAATATATAAGCTGTATTTCTTACCCTGATGCTTAAGATTTTACAGCCCTGGCCCTTAGGAGTGAAATTCTGATATACCACGTAACACACAAGTCAAAGAGAAATATCAAATAGGATCTATTGCTGTAAACCAGTAAGTGTAGATACATAAGAGAGTAATAGATACCAAAAGAATACCTCATTTCTTGAAACCTTAAGAAATATCTGTTTGGTTTTCTCAGCCACATACACTGTTACAAAGAGTCAAAGCTTGTACATCAGAAGAGGATCAGGAGAAGCTGATGCAAATTACAAGTTTGCATTCATTGAATGCCTTCCTGCTGCCAATTAAAACTGTAGGTGTGCAGGTGAGTTGTGTGGATTCACTGATCTGTGACAGAACTTTCTGCAGTTTGTTCTTTCCATTGATACTGAAATAGGAATGACTTAGGAAAATGAAATACGAAAGTATATATATCAGATTTAGAAATGTAAAAAGGTGATATTTTATAAAATGTAGAGTAAATGAGGTTATAGGAACTAAAAATTAAGGCTGAGATTTTGCATTTTGGAACATCTGCCATCTCTAACCAAAAGTTAAAATTCAAACAGTGATTTGCTATAGAGTTGGCTTACTTGCTTCTGCCTTGAAGGGCAGGTAACAGGAAGTCATGTCGTCTTGTATGCCTCTTGGTGTGGAAATGTACTTTGGCTTTAGAAGTCTTTAAGTGCAAGAAGGCTCCCAGATGAGCATTTACACTATTTAGGTCTTGCTCTCAGCTTGTGTATTCCTTAAACGAATGCTCTCCACCTCTTCAACACGTTCTGTCTTAGCTTTGATCATGTACAGCTAATGTTTTTATATTTATTGTTCTGTCTTTCTAATTGTAAAAGCGTAGAAGGATAATATAGTTTTCACTTTTTTTTAATGATGTATGTATGTATGTATGTATGTATGTATGTATGTATGTATGTGAGAGCGAGCAAGCCAGGGGAGAGGCAGAGAGAGAGGGAGAGAGCAAGAATTCCAAGCAGTCTCCATCCACACTGTTGGCACAGAGCCTGACTTAGGCCAGCTGTCAGCTGTCAGCACAGAGCCCGATGTAGGTCCTGAATTCACAAACCGCGAGATCGTGATATGAGCTGAAGTCGGACGTTTAACCAGGTGCCCCTACAGATTCATTTTGAAATTTGTTTTGATAATTCAGGCAGCTATTGCCCTACTATTAAAAAAACCCAGAAAAACAGACAAGTTATTTGATTTGTAAAAGTTTTTCCAGTCCAAGTAGATCTCTTACAGAGAATTTTCATCTCTGTATACTAACTCCTGCTAGGCAGGAAGGTGAATTGAATTAGTTCCCTACTCCTGTTTTTAGATAGGTATTATAGATAATGTTAGATGAATAGATGTTTGAGGCAATTTGTTGGGTGAATTCTTTTTTTTTTTTTTTTTTTTTAACGTTTTATTTATTTTTTGAGACAGGGAGAGACAGAGCATGACCAGGGGAGGGTCAGAGAGAGGGAGACACAGAATCTGAAACAGGCTCCAGGCTCTGAGCTGTCAGCACAGAGCCTGACGCGGGGCTCGAACTCACGGACCGCGAGATCATGACCTGAGCTGAAGTCGGCCGCTTAACCGACTGAGCCACCCAGGGGCCCCAGATGAGTTCTTTTTAAAAATGAAGCTTATTCCAGTTCCCCTACTTTTTCCATCAAAATAAAGGTTTCTTTTGTTGTTTGATATCTTACTTTATTTTAGTCTTTTATGCTTTTGAAGGTGAGACCCTTGGAAAACTAGATAAAAATCATAATTCATGGTTAGTACAGCAATGAAGTTTATTTTCTAAATACCAAAATGAACCATACTTGTAAAAAAACAAAAAAGGTCAAAATGCAGTACATTAGTAATTTTCCCTCCTCCTGTTCTCTAGTTGCATCTCCTTGTATGCATCCTTACAGAAACATTTATTTATGTATTTATGTATGTATGTATTTATTTTTTATAATTTAACAACTTTTAAATTATAAAAAAAAAAAATACAAATCAAAACCACAATGAGATACCACCTTACACCTGTCAGAATGGCTGACATTTATTTTTATTATTTGTATTTATTTTTTATTTTTTAAAATTTACACCCAAATTAGTATATAGTGAAGCAGTGATTTCAGGAGTAGATTCCTTAGTGCCCCTTACCCATTTAGCCCATCCCCCCTCCCACAACCCCTCCAGCAACCCTCAGTTTGTTCTCCATATTTATGAGTCTCTTTTGTTTTGTCCCCCTCCCTGTTTTTATATTATTTTTGTTTCCCTTCCCTTATGTTCATCTGTTTTGTCTCTTAACAGTTCTCATATGAGTGAAGTCATATGATTTTTGTCTTTCTCTGACTAACTTCACTTAGCATAAATTACTCCAGTTCCATCCACGTAGTTGCAAATGGCAAGATTTCATTCTTTTTGATTGCCAAGTAACACTCCATTGTGTATATATATACCACATCTTCTTTTTCCATTCATCCATCGAGGGACATTTGGGCTCTTTCCATACTTTGGCTGTTGTTCATAGTGCTGCTATAAACATGGGGGTGCATGTGTTCCTTTGAAACAGCACACCTGTATCCCCTGGATAAATACCTAGTAGTGCAATTGCTGGGTCGTAGGATAGTTCTATTTTTAGGTTTTTGAGAAACTTCCATACTGTTTTCCAGAGTGGCTGCACCAGCTTGCATTCCCACCAGCAGTGCAAAAGTGTTCCCCTTTCTCTGCAACCTCACCAATATCTGTTGTTTCCTGAGTTGTCAATTTCAGCCATTCTGACAGGTGTAAGGTGGTATCTCATTGTGGTTTTGATTTGTATTTTCCTGATGATACGTGATATTGAGTGTTTTTTCATGTGTCGGTTGGCTATCTGGATGTCTTCTTTGGAGAAGTGTCTATTCATGTCTTTCGCCCATTTCTTCACTGGATTGTTGTTTTTTTTTTTATTTTTTTTTTATTTTTATTTTTTTTATTTTTGGGACAGAGAGAGACAGAGCATGAATGGGGGAGGGGCAGAGAGAGAGGGAGACACAGAATCGGAAACAGGCTCCAGGCTCCGAGCCATCAGCCCAGAGCCTGACGCGGGGCTCGAACTCACGGACCGCGAGATCGTGACCTGGCTGAAGTCGGACGCTTAACCGACTGCGCCACCCAGGCGCCCCCTGGATTGTTTTTTTGAGTGTTGAGTTTGATAAGTTCTTTGTAGATTTCGGATACTAACCCTTTATCTGATATGTCGTTTGCAAATATCTTCTCCCATTCTGTCGGTTGGTTGCCTTTTAGTTTTTCTGATTGTTTCCTTCGCTGTGCAGAAGCTTTTTATTTTGATGAGGTCCCAGTAGTTCATTTTTGCTTTTGTTTTCCTTGCCTCCGGAGACGTGTTGAGTAAGAAATTGCTGTGGGCAAGATCAAAGAGGCTTTTGCCTGCTTTCTCCTTGAGGATTTTGATGGCTTCCTGTCTTACATTGAGGTCTTTCATCCATTTTGAGTTTCTCTTTGTGTCTGGTGTAAGAAAGTGGTCCAGGTTCATTCTTCTGCATGTCGCTGTCCAGTTTTCCCAGCACCACTTGCTGAAGAGACTGTCTTTATTCCATTGGATATTCTTTCCTGCTTTGTCAAAGATTAGTTGCCCATACATTTGTGGGTCTATTTCTGGGTTCTCTATTCTGTTCCATTGATCTGAGTGTCTGTTCTTGTGCCAGTACCATACTGTCTTGATGATTACAGCTTTGTAGTATAGCTTGAAGTCTGGGATTGTGATGCCTCCTGCTTTGGTTTTCTTTTTCAAGATTGCTTTGGCTTTCTTTTTCAAGATTGCTTTGGCTATTCGGGGTCTTTTCTGGTTCCATACAAATTTCAGGATTATTTGTTCTAGCTCTGTGAAGAATGCTGGTGTTACTTTGATAGGGATTGCATTGAATATGTAGATTGCTTTGGGTAGTATCGACATTTTAACAATATTTGTCTTCCTATCCAGGAGCATGGAATCTTTTTCCATTTCTTTGTGTCTTCTTCAATTTCTTTCATAAGCTTTCTGTAGTTTTCAGTGTATAGATTTTTTACCTCTTTGGTTAGATTTATCCTTAGGTATTTTATAGTTTTTGGTGCAATTGTAAATGGGATAGATTCCATGATTTCTCTTTCTGTCGCTTCATTGTTGGTGTATAGGAATGCAGCCGATTTCTGTGTGTTGATTTTGTATCCTGCAACTTTGCTGAATTCATGAATCAGTTCTAGCAGTTTTTTGGTGGCATCTTTCAGGTTTTCCATATAGAGCGTCATGTCATCTGTGAAGAGTGAAAGTTTGACCTCCTCCTGGCCAATCTGGATGGCTTTTATTTCTTCGTGTTGTCTGATTGCAGAGGCTAAGACTTCCAATCCTATGTTGAATAACAGTGGCGAGAGTGGACATCCCTGTCTTGTTCCTGACCTTAGGGGGAAAGCTCTCAGTTTTTCCCCATTGAGGATGATATTAGTGTTGGGTTGCTCGTATATGGCTTTTATGATCTCAAGGTATGCTCCTTCTAGCCCTACTTTCTTGAGGGTTTTTATCAAGAAAGGATGCTGTATTTTATCAAATGCTTTCTCTGTATCTATTGAGAGGATCATATGGTTCTTGTCCTTTCTTTTAGTGATGTGATGAATCACGTTAATTGTTTTGTGTATATTGAACCAGCCCTGCTTCCCAGGTATAAATCCCACTCGGTCGTGGTGAATAATTTTTTTAGTGTATTGTTGGATCCAGTTGGCTAATACCTTGTTGAGGATTTTTGCATCCATGTTCATCAGGGAAATTGGTCTTTCATTCTCCTTTTTAGTGGGGTCTCTGTCTGGTTTTGGAATCAGGGTAATGCTGGCTTCATAGAAAGAGTTTGGAAGTTTTCCTTCCATTTCTATTTTTGGAACAGCTTCAAGAGAGTAGGTGTTAACTCTTCCTTAAATGTTGGGTAGAATTCCCCTGGAAAGCCATCAGGCCCTGGTCTCTTGTTTTTTGGCAGATTTTTTTTTACTAATTCGATTTCCTTACGGTTATGGGTCTGTTCAAATATTCTTTTTCTTCCTGCTTCAGTTTTGATAGTGTATATGTTTCTAAGAATTTGTCCATTTCTTCCAGATTGCCCATGTTATTGGCATATAATTGCTCCTAATATTCTTTTATTATTTTTATTTCTGTTGTGTTGGTTGTGATCTCTCCTCTTTCATTCTTGATTTTACTTATTTGGGTCCTTTCCTTTTTCTTCTTGATCAAACTGACTAGTTGTTTATCAATTTTGTTAATTCTTTCAGAGAACCAGCTTCTGGTTTTATTGATCTGTTCTGTTTTTTTGGTTTCGATAGAATTAATGTCTGCTCTAATCTTTATTATTTCCTGTCTTCTTCTGGTTTGAGGTTTTATTTGCTGTTCTTTTTCCAGCTCCTTAAGGCATCAGGTTAGGTTGTGTATTTGAGATCTTTCTTCCTTCTTTAAGAAGCCTTTGCTGCATCCCAGAGGTTTTGGGTTGTGGTGCTATCATTTTCATTGACTTCCATTTACTTTTTAATTTCTTCTTTAACTGCTTGGTTAGCCCATTCATTCTATAGTAGGATTTTCTTCAGTCTCCAAGTATTTGTTACCTTTCCAAATTTTTTCTTGTGGTTGATTTCGAGTTTCATAGCATTGTGGTCTGAAAATATGCACGGTATGATCCTGATCTTTTTGTACTTACTTAGCGCTGACTTGTGTCTCAGTATATGGTCTATTCTGGAGAATGTTCCACGTGCACTGGAGAAGAATGTATATTCTGCTGCTTTAGGATGAAATGTTCTGAATAGATCTGTTAAGTCCATCTGGTCCAGTGTGTCATTCAAAGCCATTGTTTCCTTGTTGATTTTTTTGATTAGATGTTCTGTCCATTGCTGTGAGTGGGGTGTTGAAGTCTCCCAGTATTATGGTATTACTATTGATGAGTTTCTTTATGTTTGTGATTAATTGATTTGTACATTTGGGTGTCCCACATTTGGCGCATTAGTGTTTACAGTTGTTAGGTCTTCTTGGTGGATAGACCCCTTGATTATGATATAATGCCCTTCTGCATCTCTTGATACAGTCTTTATTTTCAAGTCTAGATTGTCTGATATAAGTATGGCTACTCCGGCTTTCTTTTGTTGACCATTAGCATGATAGATGGTTCTCCATCCCCTTGTTTTCAATCTGTAGGTGTCTTTAGGTGTAAAGTGGGTCTCTTGTAAACAGCATATAGATGGGTCTTGTTTTCTTATCCATTCTGTTACCCTATGTCTTTTGATTGGAGCATTGAGTCCATTGACATTTAGAGTGAGTACTGAAAGATATGAATTTATTGCCATTATGATGCTTGTAGAGTTCGAGTTTCTGGTGGTGGTGCCTCCTTTCTAATCTTTTGTTGCTTTTGGTATTTATTTATTTATTTACATATATATATATTTTCATCTTTTCTCCCCTCAGAGAGTTCCCCTTTTACTTTTACTTTAAAAAGAAAGTAAAAGGGAATTATAGGTGCACATTGTTTGTCACCTTTCTCCCTTTAACTTGACATCATGGGCTTCTTATTACATGCCATTACAAGTAGATTATTATTTTTTCTAAAAATTTTAGAAATGTTTATTTTTGAGAGAGTGGGAGCAGGGAAGGTGCAGAGAGGGGGCTGGGGGGGACAGAGGATCCAAAGCGGTCTCTGCACTGACAGTAGAGAGTCCAATGTGGGGCTCAAACTCATGAACTGTGAGATCATGACCTGAGCCAAAGTTGGACACTCAACTGACTGAGCCATCCAGGTGCCCCAAGTAGATTATTATTCTTAACTGTTACCTTGTATTCCATGTATGGTCATACCATAATTTAATCATTCCCTTACCAGTGGACATTTAAACTGTTTCACTTTTTCATTACTATAGGTATTTCACCAAATATTAATCATAATTTTTAAGCAGTTATTTGTGCTTCTATAATATCATGTCTTGTATTAAAGAGCATGTACATTTTGAACTTTGGTAGATACTATCAAATTAGCGTTCATGTAGTCAATTCTCATATCTCAGTATACTGGCTAGTAGGTAGTTAGCTAATGAATCTTTTTAAATTGTTTATTTTAGTTTAAAATTTTTAAAGTTTTTGTTTATTTATTTATTTTTTTTAGTAATATCTACACCCAACATGGGGCTCAGACTCACAACTCTGAGATCAAAAGTTGCACACTCTTCTGACTGAGCCAGCCAGGCACCCCTTACTTTAAAAAAAAAAAAATTTTTTTAAGTTTATTTATTTTGAAAGAGAAAGAGAGTGTGAACAAGCGAGTAGGGGAGGGGCAGAGGAAGAGAGAGAATCCCAAGCAGGCTCCTCTGCACTGACAACATGGAGCCTGATGTGGGGCTCAAACCCATGAACCGTGAGATCATTATCTGAGCTCAAACCAAGAGTCAGATGCTCAACCGAGTGGCTCAGTCAGTTAGTTGAGTGTCCAACTCTTGATTTTGGCTCGTGTCATGATCCCAGAGTCGTAAGATTGAGCCCTGCATTGGGCTCTGTGGAGTGTGGAACCTGCTTAAGATTCTTTCTCTCTCCCCCTCCTCCCTCTTCCCCCACAACCCCCTCTACTCTTCTCCCCTGCTCCTGCGCACATGCTTGCTCTCTCCCTCTCTCTAAAATAAAAATTAAAAAAATATTTTAAATAAAAAACAAATCACTTGCATTAAAAAGGACAAAGGAAAAGGGAATCAATATTATGTTTTATTCATTATTTTTTAATTATTAAAAAAATTTTTTTTAAATGTTTATTTATTTTTGAGAGAGACAGAGACAGTGCAAGTTGGTTAGAGGCAGAGAGAGAGGGAGACACAGAATCTGAAGCAGGCTCCAGGCTCCAGGCTCCGAGCTGTTAGCACAGAGCCTGACGTGAGGGTCAAACTCTCGAGCCACAAGATCATGACCCGAGCTGAAGTGGGACACTCAACTGACTGAGCCACCCAGGCGCCCCTGTTTTATTCATTATTTTTAAATTGATTTTCTTAGTTCATTTTTGAAGAAACTGATAAATGTTTAAGAAATTATTTTATCTGACTTAGAAATGCTTTATCCACCTAATAAACGGGCAGATTTTTTCATAGTTTTTTTTTAATGTAGTTTACACACACTGTTACGTTATTTTCAGGTGTACAGCACAGTGATTCAACTTCTCCATATGCTATGCTAATGCTCACCACAAGTCACCATATATCCCTATTATAATGTCATTGACTATATTCCCTATGTTGGGCCTTTTATTCCTGTTACTTGCTCATTTTCTAACTGGGAATCTTGTGTCTCACTCCCCCTTCACCCATTTTGCCCATCCTCCCACTACCCTTCCCTCTGGCAATCATCAGTTTGTTCCTGTATTCATGGGTCTGATTCTGCCGTCTCTTTGGTTTTCAGATTCCACATAGGAGGGAAATCATACAGTATTTGTCTTTCTCAGTCAGACTGAATTAGCATCATAACCTCTAGGTCTATTCTCCTCCCCCACCCCCTCAAATATCTTCTAGGTCTATCCATGTTTTGCAAATGGCAAAGTTTCACTTTTTTTATGGCTGCGTAATATTCTGTGTGTATGTGTGTGTGTGTGTATACACGTATGTGTAGACACCACATTTTCCTTATCCATTTGTCTATTGATGGACACTTAAGGTTTTTCATTGTTTATTGTAAATAATGCTGCAGTAAACATAGAGGTGTGTATTTTTTCAAATTGATGTTTGTATTTTTGTTGGGTAAATACCCATTAGTAGAATTATTGCATCATATGGCATTTGTATTTTTAATTTTTTGAGGATCTGTTTTCCACAATAACTATCAATTTACATTCCCACCAACAGTGCATGAGGGTTCCTTTTTCTCCACATCTTTGCCAACACTTAACTCTTTTTGATACTAGCCATTCTGACAGGTATCAGGGGATATCTTACTGTGCTTTTGATGTGCATTTCCCTCCTGGTTAGTGATGCATCTTTTCATGTGTCTATTGCCATCTGTAGGTATTTGAAAAAATACCTGTTGAGGTCCTCTGCCCATTTTTTAATTGTATTGTTTGGTGTTTTTAGTTTTGAGTTGTAGGAGTTCTTTACATATTTTAGATGTTCACTCCTTATTGGATGTATCATTTTTCAGATATTTTCTTCCATTCACTGGGTTGCCTTTTGTGTTTGTCAGATTCCTTCATTTGCAAAAGCTTTTTATTTCAGTGTAGTCCCAGTAGTTTATTTTTGCTTTTTGTTTTCCTTGCCTGAGGGGATATATCTAGAAAAATGTTGCTCTGGCCAATACCAGTGATTTTACTGCCTGTGTTCTCTTCTGGGGTTTTCAGGTCTCACATTTAGGTCTTTAATCCTTTTTGAATTCATTTTTGCACATGGTGTTAGTGGTTCAGTTTTATTCTTTTACATGTAGATGTCCAGTTTTCCTGGTGCCATTTATTGAAAAGACTGTCTTTTCCTTCTTACCTCCTTTGTCATAGAGTAATTCATCATATAAATGTGGGTTTATTTCTGGCCTCTCTATTCTTTTCCTCTGATCTATGTGTCTGTTTTTGTGCCAGTATCATACTGTTTTGATTACTGTAGCTTTATAGTATATCTTCCAGTCTGGAATTGTAAGACCTTGTTCTTCTTTCTCAAGATTGTTTTAGTTACCCAGGGTCTTTTGTGGTTCCTACAAATTCTAGTATTACTTGTTCTAGTTATGTGAAAAATGCTGTTGGTACTTTGATAAGAATTACATTGAATGTGTAGATTGTTCTGTGTAGTAGAGACATTCTAATAATAGTCCATGAGTATGGAATCCTGTCTTTCTGTTTGTGTCATCTTCAGTTTCTTTCATCAGTATTTCATATTTTTCAGATCTAGGTCTTTCACCTCTTTAACTTTATCCCTAGGAATTTAATTCTCTTTAGTGTAGTTGTAAGTGGTATTATTTTCTTAATTTCTCTTTATGTATGGTGTATAGAAATGCTACTGATTTCTGGGCATTAATTTTGTATCCTGCAACTTTACTGAATTCATTTATTACTTTTAGTAGTTTTTTGATGGAGTCCTTAGGATTTTCTATGTATGGCATCATGTCGTCAGCTAAGTGACAGCTTAACTTCTTTACCAATATTGATAACTTTTTTTTTTCCCCTTCTCTGATTGGTATGGCTAGGACTTCTAGTACTATGTTGAATGAAAGTGGCGAGAGTGGACATATGTGTCTTATTCCCGCTCTTATAGGAAAAGCTGTTAGTTTTTCACCATTGAGGATGATGTTAGCTGTGGGTTTTTCATATGTGGCCTTTGTTATGTTGAGGTAAAACATTGGTAGATCCTGTCTGCCAAATTAAGTATGCCGGCTATATACAGTTTGGCAGATATTTTGAATGAAATCCCAATGAGCTTCTGGCATGTGTTGAATAATTATTTTTTTAAATATTTATTTTGAGAGAGAGAGGGCGCAAGCAGGCCAGGGCAGAGAGGGACAGAGAATCTGAAGTAGGGTATGGGACCCTATCTCATGAACCTTGAGATCGTGACCTGAGCCAAAATCAAGAGTCAGATGCTCAACCAACTGAGCCACCCAGGCTCCCATGCATTGAATGAATTTTTAAAATTACCAAGATACTTTCTTTTCTTTTTAAAAAAAATTTTTTTTAATGTTTATTTTAGAGAGAGAGAGAGAGCGAGACTGAGAATGAGTGGGGGAGGAGCAGAGAGAGAGAGAGAGAGGGAGACACAGAATCCAAAGCAGTCTCCAGGCTCTGAGCTGTCATCACAGAGCCCGACATGGGGCTCGAACTCATGAGCTTTGAGTTCATGACCTGACCCTAAGACGCTCAACTGACTGAGCCAATCAGGCGCCCCTAAAATTACCAAGATACTTTCTTTATGTCTGAGCTCATTTAGGTAGAATTTAATATGGGATTTTAATTTAGGATTTATTTATATCATTAGAGAAATACTTAAATATGCATTTATTCAAGCATGTTTTTGTTTAAAAAAAAAGAAAATGATTGTTGATGGTGTTAATCATGAATGAAATATTTTCCAATCCGTGTTTTGATTTCTATAAAACCATTAAAAATTATTGATTGTATTTTTATTTTCAGGGTGACTGTCGTTCCTACAGTTACGTGTGTGGAATCTCCAGTAAAGATGAGCCTGACTGGGAATCTCTTATTTTCCTGGCTAGACTTATACCTCGCATGTGTCACAACATTAACAGGTATGTTCTGCAGGGGACAGGGGGTGAGGTGAAATGGGAAGATGTGTTTTTTTTAAGATCTTCTCACTGTTGAGAGACCAAAAGACTCAACGTATACATAGATAACAATTGAACAGATACTTAATAATAGCTTGTGTTTTCTTCCTTCATCACAGTGTAGTCACTGGCCTATTAAAAAGCTTTTTATTGTTGTTTAAAGGAAGACTAGGAAGGATTTTTTATTTAGTATAAAATATTAAAGGCACTTTTAAAACCTGTGTTCCAGGGGCACCTGGGTGGCTCAGTCGATTGTCTGATTCTTGATTTCAGTTCAGGTCATGAGCTCATGGTTCATGAGTTTGAGGCCTGCACCGGGCTCTGTGCTGACAGTGTGGAGCTTGTTTGGGATTCTCTCTCTCTCTCTCTCTCTCTCTCTCTCTCTCTCTGCCCTCCCCCTCCCCCCACTTGCGCTCAATGCTCTCTCTCAAAATAAATAAACTTGAAAAGAAAGCGTATCTTTCATATTATCATCTTATTAGTTCTTGGTTTATGATAATATGTTTTCTTCCAGGATTTCTCCCAGGGTTTCTTCTACTAGAAGGAATACATACAGGTTATAGAATTTTCAATAGAGACTTTGTTAATTTAATAACAATCCCAAGGGAAATCAAAGGGAAGAAATGGGCATATGCCAGATATCATTAAAATACATGCAGAATTTATGTTGATTTTGGTTTTTTCAGGTCTAGTTTTCCTTTCATTTGCACATTAACTTCTTATGTTGGGAGTATCAACAGCTGATTTATAATCTGTTTGTAATACTCAATTGCATTGTCCCATCTATAGTTCAAGAAGTATCACTTGTTTAGTACCAGATTGCTAATTAGATGTTCCAGTTTCACCATTGGGTACTTTTTTGTTTTCTGCATGAGTATGAAGCATTTCACAACCAAAAATATTTTTTTTAATATACTTCATTGTCAAATTGGCTTATATATACAATATCCAGTGCTCATCCCAACCAGTACCCTCCTCAGTGCCCATCATCCTTTTTCTCTCTCCCCCACCCCCCATCTACCCTCAGTTTGTTCTCTGTATTTAAGAGTCTCTTATGGTTTGCCTCCCTCCCTCTCTGTAACTATTTTTTTCCCCCTTCTCTTCCCCCATGGTCTTCTGTTAAGTTTCTCAAGATCCGCATGAGTGAAAACCTATGATATCTGTCCTTCTCTGACTTACTTCACTCAGCATAATCCCTTCCAAAAAAAATTCTTGAGGTTTCAGTTTACTCAAGGTTGCTGCAGTAATTAAGAACCTACCCATTGGTGTCCACCCTGCAGGATGTGTATAGTTCTAGAACTGCCTGCTGGGTTGTGCTCTCAGACAGGGAGTTGCAGGGAAGCCAGTGTTTTACTAAAAAGGCTTATTATCGTGATGAATCTAAGGCCTGCAAATACAGAAAGCACCTTTATGACGCTGAAAAGAAGTACTAATAAATAACAGTAAATTTGTAATTGCTTATTTTGAATGGAGATAATTATCTTGGTTACAATAATGGTTCATAATCCATCTTCTAGAGAATACGTAATGCCTAAATAAACTTTTTAGGTCATATAGAAAATTCCTTTTCCCTGAATTTGACTCAACTGTTTTTGGTTTTCATTTCACAGCATTCTTACAGTTTGAGCTCTTGCTCAGTTTTTCTTTTGCTAAAGGACACTCACCCTTTTTAAACTTTATCTCTGGCCTTTTGTATGCTGGTTTCTCTGCCTGTCTTCTTCTTCCCTCATGTGTTCCTCCCTCCTTTCCCAAACATTTCCCCTACTGCCCAAAAAATAAAGTCTAACAAACAACAAACAAAACAATAGATCTTATTTTATTAACTTTTAAAGTTTATTTTGAGAGAGAGAGGTGAGGGTAGGGGAAGAGACAGAAGGAGAGAGAGACTCCCAAGGAGGCTCTGCACTGTCAGCACAGAGCCCGATGCCGGCCTCGAACTCGGGAACTGTGAGATCGTGACCTGAGCTGAAATCAAGAGTCGGACGCTTAACTGATTGAGCTCACCCAGGTGCCCCAAAAAATAGCTTTTAAAACATGAATCACAAACCCTTAAAAGAGTCTTGGTGAATTTTAGATTTCTTTGCCAGGGTCCTTTTTGGGAATTGGAATTTAAATAATTAAAGACTTTTTTTTTTTTTCTATTTTTGCCAAATATTTTCCTAATTCACATTATGGAATCTTTGTATAGGGAGGGACTGCTCCAGTTTCACTGTTCTGTACGGTGTAAAAGACTACCTATTCCTGTACATTCTGTGAACACTCTTGTTTGTAAAAAATAAGACAGAGCAAGTTCATGGCATTCTTTTTCCTAGTTGCTTTTTCCTCAGGGGATCATTTATGAACTCTAGGGACTGTATTGCTGAGTCGAAGTGTAGCTTTTTATGCATGGGACAAAAACCTGCTTGCTCTCATAGGTTTAGGAGGAGGCAGTCAATTAGTTGGTGGTAGTGGCAGTTTTGATGTGATGCAGTTTTCTTCTATGTGTTTTTATTCCAAGTACTTACTAAGAAAAAAAATTCATTAAACTTTATCATGGAAGTTGCCAAGAGATATTTATTGTCTTTGGTAAAGATAGATAGGGCTAGAGAAGAGGGACAGTTGTGTGCTGGCTGGAGTCAAGAGTGGGGAGAGCTAGGATATGTTCATACCCGCGTCCTGACTGCCCCTTGTTTCCTGGGTGAAGGTTGTGGAACAGATCCTCCCAACCAGTGGTAAGACTCCTCAAGTTGTTGTACTTACCTGATCCTAATTTCCTCAAGCCTTGTTCCTTTATTATAAGTTACTTTTATTAACACCGTTATTAAGATAGGAAGCGTATATCTTTCTTTTAAACATATACTTAAAGAAGTAGTGATTTATTCCTTTGGCAGGGAATAGTAGGATGCCAGATTCTATTTTGGTCACACTTTTTTTTTTTAAATTTTTATTTTATTTTGTAAATTTACACCCAAATTAGTGTATAGTGCAACAATGATTTCAGGAGTAGATTCCTTAATGCCCCTTACCCATTTAGCCCATCACCCCTTCCACACCTCCTCCAGTAACCCTGTTCTCCATATTTAAGAGCCTCTTATGTTTTGTCCCCCTTCCTGTTTTTATATTATTTTTGTTTCCCTTCCCTTAGGTTCATCTGTTTTGTCTCTTCAAGTCCTCATATGAGTGAAGTCATAAGATTTTTGTCTTTCTCTGATTTCACTTAGCAGAATACCCTCCAGTTCCATCCATGTAGTTGCCAATGGCAAGATTTCATTCTTTCTGATTGCCAAGTAGTACTCCATTGTGTATATATACCACATCTTCTTTATCCGATCATCCATCGAGGGACATTTGGGCTCTTTCCATACTTTGGCTATTGTTGATAGTGCTGCTATAAACATGGGGGTGCATGTGTCCCTTCGAAACAGCACACCTGTATCCCTTGGATAAATGCCTAGTAGTGTAATTGCTGGGTCGTAGGGTAGTTGTATTTTTAGTTTTTTGGTGAACCTCCATACTATTTTCCAGAGTGGCTGCACCAGCTTGCATTCCCAGGTCATACCTTTTATAATGGGGAAATGAGGATCTTTCTTTGGGATCAATGTTTCCCAAAGTGAAAACAAAATTGAGTAGTCAGATAAGCCTGTAGTGCATTTCCCAAACTTACCTTGGAGGTTTCTAGTGCATATTAGCATAGTACAGTTTCTTAAGTTTTGTCATAAAGCAACCTATTTATTTGTTCAATTCAGTGTTTCCCCAGACTTCTGTGGATTGATTTCTTAGGGGTACTATAACAAATTATCACACACTCAGAGACTTAAAACAGACGTTTGTTCTTTCACAGTTCTAGAGGCTGGAAGTCTGAAGTCAGGGGGTTAGCAGGGCTATGGTCCCTATGACATAAGGCTCTGGGAGAGGATCCTTCCTTGCCTCTTCTTAGTTTCTGGTATTTACTGGCAGTCCTTGGCTTGTGCAGTATAACTCCAATCTTTGTTGCCATTTTCACATGGCCCTCTTTTTTCTATGTGTGTCTGTTTGCAAATTTCCATCTTCTCAGAAGGACGCCTTCATAGATTAATGTCTACTCTGGTCCTTACAACCTTCCCTTAACTTGATTACTTCTTCAGGGACCCTATTTTCACTTACAGATTCCAGGTGGACATGAAGTTTGGGGGATACCCATCTATCCAGTACATTATATGAAAAGGGAATCGTGATAATTCCATATATATTTGTACATTCTGAGATACTATTATTCCAAAGAATACACTTGCAGGAAGGTACATGGAACATAGACCCTTCTATAATCTTACATCCTGTCCTACCCATGTGGTGATTGGAAGTAGGAGAGGGGCCTCAGGATAAAGGGAAAGAATGATACTCTATTTGCCTTGCTTCTACTAAAATGTAATTTCTCTATAATTTTTGCTTCCCTTCTAGAGTTGTCTATATATTTGGCCCACCAGTTAAAGAACCTCCTACAGATGTTACTCCCACTTTCTTGACAACAGGGGTGCTCAGTACTTTACGCCAAGCTGACTTTGAGGCACATAACATTCTCAGGGAGTCTGGTAAGTTGCTCATTTTGTTTGTCACTACATGCTGTAACTAGAATTTGGAAGTGTGGCATTACAGTTTCTAGTAGGAGGATGCAAGTTTGAATTTCTAGATGCTTTTATTTTTATTATTCATTCCTGTGGATTGTTCTGTGATATTGCCTGCTATACAAAATTATTCACCTTTATGGTCATTTGTGGACATGTCCATAGGGGCAAAAAATTTGAGTTGCCTGACTCCCATGTTCCCAGTTTAGGTTATATAAGGTGATTTTTTTGTTTCACTCTATTACTGTAAACAAGTGTCCTTTTTGTAGTCTACTTGGTACCATATGTTTTGCATTTCTGTGCTGTTTGTTTCTGCTTTTACTATTTGAAATGCCCCCCAAGCATAGTGCTGAGGTGCTGTCTGGGTTTCTAAGCACAGAATGGCTGTCATGTGCCTTATGGAGAAAATACGTGGGTTAGATAAGCTTTGTTCATGTATGAATTACAGTGCTGTTGGCTATGAGTTCAGTGTTAATGAATCCAGAATAAATATTAAATGAGGTGTCTTTAAACAGAAACACATGTAAAACCAGGTTATGTATTGATTGGTTGATGAAAATGTTGTGACCAGAGGCTTACAGGAACCTAACTCTGTTTTTCCTCTAGGGACAGTGGTTTACTGTTTACTAATTCACTGTTTGCAGAATAGACTATAACTACCTTGGGTAACAAGAATAAAATCATATCACTGTAACATTAATACAGTCATCAAATTCTATTGTTTGTATTTGTGATTGAGTTTACTTACAACGATGTTGAAAACAATGCTGCATGATAACGGTCTTAACTGTTATGCTTATGTATGTGATTTTAGATATTGTCTGGGAAGATTTAATGGAACTAGGTTAGAGGGCTTTTTCCATGGTACGTGATTGGTTCTGCATGTTAACTTCCTTTCTCTAGGGTATGCTGGGAAAATTAGCCAGATGCCAGTGATTTTGACACCATTACATTTTGATCGAGACCCGCTTCAGAAGCAGCCTTCATGTCAGAGATCTGTGGTTATTCGAACCTTTATTACTAGTGATTTTATGACTGGTATACCTGCAACGCCTGGCAATGAAATCCCTGTAGAGGTAATTTATATATTTTTTTCTCATACACGTTTTTAATATCTCTTATATTTTGTAATTTGGTGAATGGAATAGGCTATGATAAAATTCGTATTTCTCGGGTTGGTTTTCTGTTTATAAAATGGGCTTTTTTTTTTTTTCAATCTCCACGTAATAATTTAATGTACCGTAGTAGAAAAGACCTTAAATTTATTATACCCTCCAGATGTCTGATTACTATATGGAGAGTATCCACCTCTAATCTGTAATTCTGTCTAATCTTGCCAATAATATATTTTTTTAAATTTTCTTTTTTAACGTTTATTTATTTTTGAGACAGAGACAGAGTATGAACAGGGGAGGGGCAGAGAGAGAGGGAGACACAGAATCTGAAATGGGCTCCAGGCTCTGAGCTGTCAGCACAGAGCCTGACGCGGGGCTCGAACTCACGGACCATGAGATCATGACCTGAGCCGAAGTCGGACGTTTAACCGACTGAGCCACCCAGGTGCCCCATTGCCAGTAATATTTTTAAATATTGTTTTCTAAGAAAGGGTGAAAGCCCTGGGAGCGAAGAAGAGTTTATTAGAAATAAGGATGAGATTTGATGCAATGATGGCTAGACACCCATGAATTGCTTAATGCTCTACTTACTGTTTTTGATCACCATCTTCCTCTCTTGTTATCTCTCTCTCCACTGGAGTATTCCAAAGCAGCTATTTGCATAATAGCAAATGAAAACCAAAGTGAAACTTTATTAGGTGGCCCGCAGCTCCCATACTCTAATGCAAGGCTCTGGTTATAGCTGGATAGCTAGGCTGGGGAGTGTGGCTGTTTTCCCTTAGGCTCAAATCTGTTCTTTCAAGTGACCAGGCCTCCTCCTCCTCATGTACGCTTGGTAGTGGTTATTGTTACAGTGCATTATCTGCCACCTTGCTGGCCTCCGAGTTGTATGTTTCAGCCACACAGAATTTGTGACACATTGGCTTTAACATATAAAATCACGTGCTTGGATGTCACATTGCTATCAGTGTTTCTAAACACTTGTTATGCACAAGCAACAAACATAACTTGCAGACTGGCAACTGCAGACTGCACTTTGAGTAGTACTGAGTTAAGTCACTTCAGTCTATAGAGGGAAATTAGGTTCACCTCATAACACTAATCAGAGACCATGCCATACACGTGAAAGACAATAATACAGATAGATCACATTTTAATTGTAAATGCAAGCCTACTAAGTCTGTTGGACATGCACTGGATCCTGGTTCTTCTATTTATGATCTTTGTTTTATAACAGGTGGTGTTAAAGATGGTCACTGAGATTAAGAAGATTCCTGGTATTTCTCGAATTATGTATGACTTAACATCAAAGCCCCCAGGAACTACCGAGTGGGAGTAATAAACTTCTTGTTCTATTAAAGTATTGTGTTCAGTTTAAATTGATTAGAAACCATTCCCAGTATTGACATGCGGTACTGTGAAAAGAGTTACTGGAGCGGCTGCATCACATCTGAGTTCTCTACAGCAAAAATCTACGGCTTAAGAGCTGAGTTGGGGATAACTAAAAGGGACTGAAGAGTTTGTACGGGTATAATCAAAGCACCATTGCCTACACTCAGACAGATTGACACTGCTTTTGCCTTTGCCTCACTTGTTCTTTATGTATAAACTCACTGTTGCTATTAATGTCTCTGTCAATGAAGATGTATGAAGGTGGCTGAGTTTGGGATTAGTAATGGGCCTCTGTCCCCTTTCCAGTTTCTAAGAGCTGTTAGAAAACACCCATTATTTACCAGTGTGACTTAGTATGTATGTCTTCCAGAGAATCTGAATTTTCCTGTAAGTAACCTTACTCCTCCAAAGGTGGGGATAAGGGATGAACATAATCAGATAAAGGTGTAGGTGGGTTGTTTCAGTCACTTTTGCAGAAACTGGGGCTATCAAATGTAAGCTGCCATATCACAGTCATGGGAGGCCATGGGAGAAGGAAGCTATGAATGGCCTCAATTTAAAATGTTTTCAAATCCTGTTCCACATAGATGCCTTGGTGTTCACTGTCAACCTGTTCATTAGTAAGGAGCTTTATCACCGCCCCTCCCCCGCCGCCACCCCAGTGTTGCCAGCTCCCATAGCCTTGCTGAGGAAGTTTCTGTTCTTTTTCCCACAAGAGGCTGTCTCTGGTGTAGCATCAATAAAGTCTGAGCATTTTAATCTCATTTGGTCAGAGGGCCAGCTCTGAGCCTACAGAAACCATCACGCATGCCCACAGTTTATATCATCTAGTAAAGAGTGTAAAATGAACTCTTAGATGTAATCTGTAGGTGGATTTATTATTACCCACTGCTCAGAAGACTTGTGACCAGTTCTTGGTCCATGCAAGATATTGCCAAACCTTATAATCTTTCTATCATTCATAAGAAAAGATTCAAGAACTTGTGTAGGACTCATTGCCATTGCCACTGGTTTCTACCAGATCCTTTATAACATCCGTGTATGCAGTATAAAAATAGTACTAGACTTAAATTCTACAACCATTTCTCCATATTTTAGCTGATCTTACTATTTAAGAACATTAGTGAGTTTTTGTTCTGTTTGTTTTGTTTTTAATTGAGGTTAACTGACATGTACTAGATTAGTTTCTGTTGGCATACTAAACCCATTTCAGGTTGCTGCCTCTTCAAGATCCTTTGTATCAATCAGGTACAAAATTTTCTTTGGGATTCAGTGTTAGGTAAATCGTAAAATTATGCGATGTAGAAGTCTACTTTTTATTCTGGCTGGTCCAGAGGACAAGAAAACTGTATTGCCAGACCTGCAAGGGAAGAACTTCTGTCTATTGTAACAGAGACCCGTCCCCAAAGCAAAGGGGTATTTGACTTCTACAGAACTTGAAGGGTTTATTTTCTGTCCTGAAGATGAGGTATTCATACTGCCTTTTGGAAAGAGGAAATGTAAGTGATCTGGCCTTAACAGATTTGGACTCATGTTATCTTAGAACTGGAATAGACAACCTCTAAAAGGCTTACAAATATTTACATTGTGTGAAAAAATTCCTCTTGTAGCAGAAGTGTCTTACAGTTTTGTATTCAAGCAAATAGGAAACTAGGAAGAATATATAATAAGTGTTTTCTTTTTAATGTATCTTCTGTGGAACACTGCTCCACCAAGATGAACCTTGTCAAAAGGGTTAGGTGGTCATATAAATTGGGAAAGTGCTGTTCACTTGTCCTGTCTTGGAAAGTCATGGTATACATTATATTCAAAGCTCTGAGAGATTTTGATGTTAAAAGCAATTGTTAAAACTTTTTAACTTAATGTTTTCCTGATACTGTCTGCGAAACCCTTTTTATAATTCTTAATACTGGAAAAAATGGTCTCTCCAAAACATATCCTGACATCATAAAGTAAAAAAAAAAAAAATTTTTTTTCTGGAATTGAGAGATCTTCCCTGATGTTTTTTTGTATCCTCTTTTCCTTTGCAAAGTGCTTTTTGCTTTGTGCTGTATAGTATTAGTCTGTATCTTCACAGTCTGTCATCCAAGCAGCTGGGAAAAGTTAAGATTTATGGTCCATTTTACCTTAGGGAAACAAGCTCAGCTTAGTGATGGTTACCTAGTGAAGTTCAGAATTAAATATGATCCTTGGTAGATTATGACTGCATTCCCATCAGTTACCACGTGCCTGGGATACCTATTTAATTATTTTGTTTATTTGTACTGATGAGGGCTAGGTAGGCAGATCAGTGGAAACATCATTTATTCCCCACAATGGCAGGCACAAAAGAATTTTCAAGTACCCAGTTTCACCTTAATGGTGCCATTTATACTCCTCAGCCGTACAGGAAATAACAGCCTGGCTTTTAAGTTGTTTTAATATCAGATGTGACCTTACCCCAGTCATAGGTAAACATCACAATACATTGTGAAATCAAATATTAATTACCTTGTTTTTTGTAGCTGTAGTATAGATCAGTGAAATTGGACCACTTAATCTTCTGTTGTGACCACAACACTTGGAAACTACCCATTAATATGTACCTGATAGCAGTCTCTTTACTGTGTGTTTTTGAAACAGTTGACCAAGAATGTGCTTTGGCTTCGAGACTAATGAAAAGTGTCCCATTATCTGTTATATACAGCAAATTGTTGGCAGAGCTGGAGCTAGAATCCAGGCTTTGTCTTCTCTGTATTGAAGAGGTTATGTTCGAAGGCCCTTCAAGGCAAGGCTTAACAGGACGTTCTCAGCGGATAGTTGACCATCAAGGACAAATGTATTTACAAAGTGTAAATTCTCTCCTTATTTATAATAATAGAATGGTTAGTTTCTGTCATGCCCAGTGTTATACCTCTGTTTCTTTTTTATTCCATTTTATTCCTTTCCACCACTCCATACCCTCCTCCTTTTTCCCACTGTTTCCTGAATTCTCACTGGAATGTGAAGGACACACCTCAGCTAATGGGTACTCCTGTCATTGACCCAATTCAGAAAGTAATAGGGAACTGAATATAAGCTGGACGTCTCTACCCTTAGAAAGCACCCTCTTTGTTCTCACTGTGGTAGTTTAGCCATGCAGGTAACATAGGGAACCAGGGTATCTTTTTTTTTTTTTTTTTTTTTTTTAACCACTGTAGGGTTATAACAGCGATAATGGTGGCATCCTTGGCTTTTTTATTCCCTGACCATTTAATGACAAGTGAAGAGATTTAGAATCCTGCAAAGAGTACCAAAATGCCATATGAAAGAGGCCCAGGTATTCCACCCAGCTCTGACCCTTTGTCTGTGGTTCTCAACCCTGGAGAGGAATTAAGTCTCAACCTGAGGAATTAAATCTGTATAATGTCTAGACCCCACAATCAAATCAATTAAAATAGAATCTTGGTAGGGCCCCATTATTGATAGTTTTAAATCTCAGCTGGAAAAAACTATTGCTGAAAGATATACCTGGTCTGTCTAGTTATGGCTTAAAATCGTAGTCAAATCTATAAGAGAAATGCTAAGAGAAGGCCACAGATAACGTCTTGTTGAACATCTCATAGCTAAATTACTTCAGAACTAGCGGCTCTCGACAACTTCTTTTGGTTTTTGTCAAAGAGGAGCAATCCACCCCTGTGTTATAGCCACCTCTCTGAATCTGACTCCAGCTAGATCATGAAACAGACTGAGCTATTGTTGCACCCACTGAAATCCTTCTGGAGCTGTGTCATTTGGATATCATTCATTAGAGAGCTGGAGATTACCTGCCTGCAACCTAAGTTCCCTGAGGGAGGACTTTTTGAACAGCTCCATTTCAAGTTACATATCCATTAGTGTCTTTGTTTACTGGTGGATCCCGTGGCATCTTTTGACCTTGTTAAGGGCTCTTTGATTAGCAGAATTATGAGACTTTGGGGAGAGTTTCGTTATTTCTTGGGTATACTAGGTTCAGTAGCTCCAAAATCTTTCTGAGTTGTTCAGGAAGCCTGAACCTTAAGTAATCCAAGTGGAGTATTGCCTTTGGAGAATACAAATATTTAAGGTAAGTAATTTTCTGTCTTTGAACCTAATGTGGCATTGTTAAAACCTTATGGTATTAAACGAAGAAGTGAATGTAACCTTTTGAACAGATTTTTTTATAAAAAAGTATTTTGTTAATTGGAGTAAGTAGTATAGTTGTGAATTGTTCATGGTATATTGAAATACCTTGTATGTTGTGGTGATGTTGGCATAAAATAGCTTTGCTAAATTAATATGAAATGAGTTTAATGCCTTTTGTTTTCAATACACTTCATAAGGGAGGCAGTGATGACTTTCATAATTTGTCGTTAAACATCAGTGTTTATGAGAAGGTGAAGGAAGAACAAAGAGGACAGACGTTATCAGGGTATGGGAAATAAGAAATTGCATATACTGTCGGGTTTCTGGATAATAAATTGAATCTGTCTCTATAGGAGGGTGTCAGGATTTTGCCCAGAGTATAACAGTGGACATGATAGACACAAAATATTAGATAGCTTTTTAAGTGAATAGTTAGGTGTGTGTATGTGTTTTGAAAATTAAAGTCCTACACACACACACACA
>NC_064810.1:106264745-106437226 GCF_023721935.1 Panthera uncia | reverse complement strand
ACACACACTTATTTGACTTCTTGCATACTTATTTATATTTGATCAACTCTGTCCTCAATTATTTCAAACATCTATTACCTTTATTAATTTGATACAAAAGTTGGATCCTATTTGTTGAGAACTGTGAGCGTTGATCAAACCCATGAAAGTAAATGTATTAAGTCACTAATATGATTAAGGGAAATAACCATGTTCAGAAACTGAATTAAGTAATTACTTTTAGGTAGCTACATTGCTGTGGTGTGATTGACCTGTTCTTAAGAAGAAAAAGCTTCTGGGGCACCTGGCGGGCTCAGTGGGTAGAGTGTGACTCTTGATCTCTCAGGGTTGTGAGTTTGAGACCCATGTTGGGTGCAGAGATCACTTAAAAAATTAAAAAGTTTCAACAGACAAAAAATATTCAGCTAGGTGCAAGAAAATTCCATCTTATGATTCTTTTCAAAAGCAACTTCTCTTACAGTGTGGGTGGTGAGGATGTAATGAATTGGACTTGTTCATAGTGCTTATTGTTTTGGGGGAAAAAAAGCACCAAGAATGATATATATCATGACCCTTTTGTGTTCAGGAATCTCCTTAAAAATTTTCAAGCCTACAAAAAGTGAACTAGTGCAACTAGCACTCTCTACATACTCTTAACTACTGTGATTCAAAAATTAAAATAGTGCCTTTCCTTAATTATTGAATAAACCATAGAGCACATAGTTGAAATTTCCCCAAAGTTGATAAAAGTTCCCAGAGATTTTTAAGTAAATGCAGTATCTTGGAATATTTCAGTATTTATGTTGCCATTCTAGCCTATTTTCAGATTTTTGCTTCAAGAGAAATTTAATAATTTGCCATTGAATAGGAAACATTTTGGAAGATCTTTTTTACTTTTTTTTTTTTTTCTTTTCCTGGTCAGGTTCTTAAAGCAACTGATGTGAATTTAGTAGGGGTTTTCAGGCTTTCCTTTCACAGTTCCGTTAGTGATTTTTTAATAGTAACCCTAGACCAAAATAAGTATCTAATAGTTCCATTTTTTAAGTGATAGTAATGTTGAAACAACTTGAAAAATATTTGTCCTAACAACATAGTAGCCACTTGAAAAAATATTACACATCCATTGAAAGAAACAATGTATTTCATTTTTGAATAACTGGAGTTAATTACTAAATGTATGCTCTGTTGGGGACTGTGCAACTTGATAAACTCTGGTATAGATGAATACTGCTATCTCCGTTTTCTAGTCCATGCTGAGTTTTGCACAGTACTTTTTTATCACAGCAGCCACTGAATACTTAGCTTTGCAAAGATAAGACATTGAAAGGAGTGCAGCATGCTGCTGTGTTGAAATGGACCTACCACAAGCTAGTAGTTCACCTTGCGTGTATCTGAGTTTGCGGCAGTGTCTTGGAGTACCTGTGAATAGTTTGAGAACCGTGGTGTCTGAGTATTTTGATTTTTTTTTCCTTTCTGCACATCAAAGGATACATATAAAATATACTTGTATCCTTAATAATTGAAAGAGTTGTCTTTCTTGGTTTTGATGTTAAGAGTTGGAATATTTTGCAAAGATAGAGATGTTTAAAAATCTCAACACATCTTAGGGGAGAGACAGGTATACCATGCTACATAAAGTAAACATGTATAGAGTCTGCCTAGATCCAAGTTGGATGTGTACTTCTCACTTTGGAGCTTTGCTTTGTTAGTTACAGTTGTTACTACGGACGCTTAAAACTATCCTGTGCTTTTTAGGATGTAGACTATACACCCTCTATACTGTATAAAAGTGAATATTTACTGGGTTTACACATGCCAAATATGCTTTCTACACATTAAATACTATATTGATTTCTCTTTGTAAAACAACGGGAAACAGTCACATAACACACTAAAAAAAAATCTTTTTGTTAAATACACAGTGATGGCCATCCCTTGAATGTTTTTAGAGTTCATCAAGACACAAAGAGGGAATTAACATTCATCACAGTTTGGGAATAAATTGAATTTAAAGCTTACTGAAAGCATAGCTCTCTCATATACAGTTTCACCTTTGTGTGACTTCTCTGGATCTCAGAAGGGAACCATTGTAGAAAAACATTGAGAATTGGGAATAGGAATCTGTCATGAAATCTTAGAATATTAATGACCTAGAGTAAGATTCCTAGTTCATTTGCTAGGTGTTATTTTGGGAATCTATTTTAGAAATATTTCTTCCTAATTCTGCTTATAAAACATTAGCCTGAAATCTAATTAACTTGATGTATTTCTGACTCCATGTAGCTGTGCTGCCTTCGGCAAGGCAGCAATCTCCTGGGCAGTGGTTAACTCGGATGTGATGTAGGAATAATATTACCTGGTTGGTCAAGTGACAAAATGTAGGAAAAGTGAATACATTATGAGAATATGCCTTCTCTGTAAAATGCCGGTGTAAGCATAGTCAGGTATTTAAAACAGAGTGCAGATGTAACAAAAGATACGGGATTAATAATCCCATTGTGCTCATTTAGCTGGGATAATTCAAATAAAATTATACCATGTCAGATCTCAGATTTTGAGGATGGGGTGGGATGGGATCATCTGTTTTCAACTATGCAAGGGCTATGTATGCATGCATCTTTATGAAACTTACGCCACTTGATATTAACTAAGAGGGAACAGAACTGTCTCTTGTCTCCTCCAATCTTGCACTTGAAAACCACAAATTTTGTGTAGTTTTCTTTCTGTTCTGATTCTAGTGGTGTATGCAATAATGAGACATTTGTCCTCTCAATCTCATAGTTGGGTGAAGAAGTTTGGAACAAAATGGAAGTGATAAGTCAGCATGTGAGTAATTGCAGAATTAAATATTCAGGCAGCACTTTCCATAAAATGTGGAGAGGTGAGGGAAAACACCTCAAGCTCATGTGATGTTCAAGTGCTTTAGGTCACCCCCTGGTTTGGAGCGGAGTCTTGGTGATAGGCTCCAGAGAGGTAGAACATATTCCAGGTGAGTGGAGGCCAGGAGGAGCCCCAAGCGAATCAACTTTGGCCAGCTTGGGTGGTTTGGGAAGGTAAAACTGGAGAGTTGGTGCGAAATTGTGGAGGACTGTGATTCAACCAAAGGCTGGAATTGTGTCCAGTTAAGAGTATGTGCTGGATAAGCCAGGAGTGCTCAAAAAGCTCCTGTCTGTGGTGGCCCGGCTACCTTTGAGAGTCATACCAGCCCTTTTCCTTTGCTGTATGTGACGTCTCTGATAAGCTGTAGTCAGCTAGTCAGTCAGTCACATAGGCTTTTCCCATGCTGTTTGTATGGTTCAAGTGACCTGCTGTATGTTTGAGGCTATACACAGCCTCACTCTTGCTCACCAATCTGGCCTAACTGCCTTCTGCTGGCAGGCTGATCCCCTACGGGTCCCTCACCTCCCTTGCTGCCCCACTTCTCACCTTGGCCCCCTACTGCTCTTGCGGCCTGGAGCGCCAGCCCCAGGGTCCTCATGCCCCACGATGCAAACATTCAGTCAGTTTTGAATATTTGTGAGGGTTTCCTCTATGAAAATTGTTAGTTCATCATGTCTGTAGAATGGAGCACTCCTCAGCTCCCACTACTGCTGGTGAATTCCATGACTGTTGATTTCATTTATTTCTGTTTTACGAGTAACACTTCTTCAGACTATAAACTTCTTGATTTATAAGACCAGTGATTTCCTCATCTTTGAACTTCTAGAGCCTGGTTCATAAAATGTAAAAATGGAATGCTTTTGAAAGACCTGCAAGAGGACAAGGCATACTTCAAAGGAATACATGTCTAATAGTAGAATTCCAAGCATCAGACACCTAAGCGAAGAAACTGAGCTCAACCAGGTGACCTAGCCTACATAACTTGAAACCACCAAATAGGAGACCACTTATATTCTAACCTATGTGTAGCTTCAGCTTTTTGTGTTACAACCCTAAGTGCAGTTGCTCTGCTTCTAAAAGTTACTGTTTTAACTTCTGGCAGACAGTCTGGTTCTTTGGCAAATTGTTAGAATTGTAAATTAATATATGAGTGCTTGGAGAATAGCATGCAATTAGGGATTTGTTCGATCTTCTGTATTAAGTGAGATTGGGTGGTTAAGGGCCTGGCTGTGTGGCAAGCAGAAAACCACAGAATTAAAGAAGTGGGGTGGTAGTCCTGATGTCAGGTGGCCTTAGCAGTTCCCATGGTGCTTATGGTTAGACTGGCCAACTGGCAATTGAGGTTTCTTTCAGAAACTGTCCTCCCCTTATCTCTTCTTTTAAAAAAAAGATTTTTTTTTAATGTTTATTTTTGAAGGAGAGAGAGAGTGGGGGGGTGGGGGGGTGGGGGCAGAGAGGGAGGGAGACACAGAATCTGAAGCAGGCTCCAGGGTCTGAGCTGTCAGCACAGAGCCGGATTCGGGGCTCAAACTCACAAACCGTGAGATCGTGACCTGAGCCGAAGTCGGTCGCTCAACTGACTGAGCCACCCAGGCGCCCCAGCCTCTTATCTCTTGTTTAGACATCTTGTAAGTACTCTTCTTGATGAAGATATAAGCAGAGTTGGAAGAAAAGAAGGTTAGACGGGTCTTAGGATTTCAGTGTTTTCACCTTTTTGCTATAGCAGGGAAGACTAGTTCATTATCCAACAAAAATAAAGAATAATGGGATTCATCTTCCAAGGTTTATCGGTGCTGCTGAGTGGACTGGCAAACATGAGGCAGCCATGGGCTGCATTTATTTTGTAGTTCAATGATAGAAGGGAGAGATTTATTAACCCATCATCACAATTCCTCTAAACATTTTGCTTTATTTAGTAAGAAGAAGGTGTATGTAACTTGACACTTCTTACCCTCCAAGCAGACCTGAGTTCATTCGTGGCAGTAACCACTGAGCACCTGCTCTGTGCCCAGCACTGGAGCCCCAGCTGGACTCCAGAGAACAAGTCTCCAGACCCAGAGGAGGTCCTGTCATGCTCCATTCCTCTGGCTCTTCACCATAGCCAGCCCTCCACACCTATATCCAGTTTGCTTCCTCCTTCCCAGATGGCCCTTCAGTCGGCTCCTTTCCATTCCCAGCTTCCACCACAGTCCAGGCCCTCAGTTGTCTCTGAACTATGTTCTTGCAGTGACAGCCGTATTCTCCACCCCTTGTTTC
Source organism: Panthera uncia (assembly GCF_023721935.1). Classification (NCBI taxonomy): domain Eukaryota; kingdom Metazoa; phylum Chordata; class Mammalia; order Carnivora; family Felidae; genus Panthera; species Panthera uncia. Next base: position 106,432,111 of record NC_064810.1, on the reverse strand, counting down.
TTCCCTCTCCAAGCTAGTACCTCCATTTCAAAACACAGGTGATGGACTCAGAACCTTCTGGTCACCTTACTTGCCCAGAACACATCAATAACCTCCTCTGTCCACAGACTAGCATCCTGGCCACTTTACCTACCACATAATTATTTTTCCAGATTTATCTTCTAAAACTATTTTCTAGCCATTCCCCACACTTGAGGCATCTTTCTTCTCTGTGGGGGTCCAGGCCTTGCTCTACCCAGGCTGGTGTGACCACCAAATGACATGAAACTAGCTCCCGCTTTAGGGCCCAGCTCCAGTCACCTCTGAGAAGCCTTCCTTGGTTTAAGTCAGAGCATTAGCTCTCTCCTCTACATTCCTGTAACACATGGTATACATCTGTTCTATGGCATTTATTCCGTTCACTTTGCAGTTGTTTGCTTATTCCCCATACTCAGTTGTAAACTTCGTGAGGGGAGAGAATGGGTCTTGATTTTTGTGTCCCATCAACGCCCATAATGATGCTTGGCCTGCAACAGGTGCTCAGCAAATGCTTGGTCAAGGTTGTGTTCTATGCTTTATATTTGTTTTTAATTGCTTGCTGTTTGGCTTAGTTTTCATAAAGTACCATTATCTGTGCTTGAAAGAGAAACCGGACTCTCATCATCCAAACTTAAAAGGTTGGGTAAAGCAGGTCAAAGGCGGCTGGTACGTGACAAGCAGGTCAGCAGCAGAGAAGTAACATGGGATAGGGAGATTTCTTGAGGCTGTTTCTCCAGCATTTGTGGTCAGCTGTATAATCTTGGGCAGTTTACTTAATCTTTCTGAACCTTTTTCCTCACTTGTAATGAGATGAAAATATTACCTACCTACTAGGATTGTTGTAAAGACGAAATAAGGTATTTGAAATGTAGCACCCGGTGCAATGCTGACACCTAACAGTTTTCCAGCAAATGGTCATATGTACACATTGCCTGTTCCGCCCACAGCCTCCGCTGCTTCAGTAGACTGGTTTTGTCTCGTGTGACCTTAAACATTCCGAGCTACAACTGACAGGAACAGAGCTGGGCAGCCTGTTCAAAGACTGGCCAGTGACCTGAGCCATGGCCAGGCATGAGGGCTTCTCCTAGATAGTTGATCATTATTTCCTGCCGCAGGAAGTTAAGCTAGGTGATTCTAAAAGAACGAGTTACACAGGGATGTGGGAACTTAAGGTAAATTAAAGTTGGGTTTTGAGAGGCTGTGTTGGCCCTGTGCAAGGTGCAGTTGTGAGCAACCAGGAGAAGGTGGATGGACAGAAAGCAGGGATACTGTACTGGGGCAGCAGTCAGGGAGGGAGGGTGGGAAAGAGATGGCAGACTCAGTTCTGAGTAGCTCTTAACAGCTTTCTGGAAAGTATGAGTAGTGTGTGGCTTTATTGCTCTTATGTCCTGTCCTCCTAGGGCTGCGACTGTCTAGCTGGTCAGGCAGGTTCACACAGTATCTGCAGAGTAGGTGCCTGGTGTGCTTCTCCAGACAGGGAGTTACTGAGGAATTGTCTGCAATCTGATCCCTAGGTCCTTTCTGCACTGGAGAGGCTTGACAGAAGTAGTCTGTTCTCCCCGGGAGGCTCAAATGTCTCTTGTGGCCCAAGGGTACAGAGCACTGGGCTGGTAGGTCACACTCATGACTCATGTGATGGATAGGAGCTTGGCATTAGGAGCCAAAAGAACTGAACCAGAGAGCAGGAGTCCACAGACTATGCCATTTACAACTGAAGTTAAATGCTACCTGTGTTGAAAATTTGAACAACAAAGGGGAAAAAAAATCTTAGTTCAGTTTTGCAGTTTAGGCAATGAAATTATGGGCCAATACAATCCATCTATTCTGTTCTAATAGTTCAGGAAATAAGATTTACTAAGGGTCCTCTTTGCACAGTAAAGGTTAATCATGTCCAGAATATCCCATCTCCCCTCTCCCTGCCCCCAACACCCAAGTTGAGGCACAGCTCTTACCAGCTAAGTTTCTGATTCAGCTTGGAAAAGAGTTCCTGTTTTAATTGGTTCCTTTCTCTTTTCATCCTTTAGCACCAAAAGTCATCCTGTCTCAAATACATTTGCAACCAGATATCTAGGGGAAAAAATGATGTGAAGTCAGTTTTAATTTGTTGTAAGCAATTATCAGTTATTACACTTCTGGAGCTTTTTGGTCTCTAGGAAGAATAAAAATAGGGTATATAAATTGGTGGGTGCAGGCTGTTGGAGCTTGTGTAGCATGACTTGGTACAATTATAATTTAAGCTGAAAATGCTTACTGATACCTATCCATGCTAATGCAAGCCCAATTATTTATGCTTTCTGCTTCCTGTCTTCTTACCACCTGACTTTATAGCTACTGAACTGCTTGTTATCATCTTGGTCATTGGGAAGGAAAGAAGAGGGAAAGGCATAGAAACGCAAACTAGCTAATTTTATTTCTTCATAACTTGAGCCTGTAAAGACGTTTAGTGGGGGAGGAAATACTGTTGGCCTCAAGGTTATTTGAGACTTATCTGTGGTTCATTCCAGTCTGTAGATGAGAATTGGTAAAGATCTGGGAAAACGGTTGTATTTAATCCCGAAGTGCAACTCAGGCTCCAACAGTGGGAAGTTTGCATACCTGGTTAAAGGTGGAGAACTCCGATTTGGGGGGTTTCTTTATAGCTACAGGCTGCCTTTCAGCCCTGCAGATACTAATGGTCAGGGAGGCCATGCTGCCCCTCCCCCCCAACCCCTGAACCTCCACACTTGACAGCCAGTGCCTCTTCCTATTAGTCTTGTCCATGTCTTGGGTCACAAAAGTAATGTTTGGGGCATCCCTGTCAAGTTTAGTTTGAAACTAGAAATGAACCATGCTTCTTGGAAGCAGGACCAGAGTTCTAGCAGAGAGAGAACACCATCTGCAAGATCTTTTCCTCTTTCAAGCTAATTTGTATCAGATTATAGACGGTGATTTTTCAGTCTTCAGAGGTCTTTGGGAAAGCAGAATTTAACTTTTTAAATGTTTGAAGAAAAGATATTTAATGCCTTTGAAAGCTAATTCATTTAATTATTTATTCAACATTTGAATGCCCACTCCATGGTGAATCATCTCATGACTTGAACAGAAGAGAGTCATGACATGGTTCTCAGATACATTGATTCTGCTTTATATTTTAATCTCTAGATAGAGCTATGAAGAAAGTGATAATTCTGTTTTAAACCTGTGCAACTTTTTTTCATGGTGTCTCCTGGGATCTCAGTGGTAGGCTTGGATGAGATAGATAAGCTTCCACTGTGAGGGCCTGGATGAGTGTACCTAACATGGTTCAGGTTCCCACATGTCTAGGAATCCCAACCTCAGAATGGGAGGTGGTCCCAGACTGAAGCAGCACTCAGGCAGGAACAAGGCTCAGCTCCCATAAGTAAGGGCTGCAAGAGAGACAGGGTGTTCAGTGGTTAAAAACACCAGACTGTGGAGTCAAACCTGAGTGCATTACTGTGTGCTGCATTTATCACAACTAAGGAGCAAACATTGGTATATTGCTATGAACATTTTTTATTCATGTTTCACTGGTTTGTCCCTAATGTCCTTTTTCTGTTCTAAGATCCTATCCAAGATACCACTGTACATTTAGTTTCATGTTTCCTCCACTGCCTCTTATGTGTGACAGTATGTAAGACTTTGTTTTTGATTACCTTGATGATTTTGAGGCATGCTGGTCAGGTATTTTGTTGAACATGCCTCCATTTTAAAAAATACTGGCTTTATTGTGATAGAATTCACATATCATAAAATCCAACCATGTGAAGTGTACAATTTCATGGTTTTAACTATATCCACTAAGTTGTACAGTCATTTTCACAGTCTGTTTTAGAACATTTTCATCACCCTCAAAAATCAGCCCTGGAATCAGCCATTTCTTCAAGGAGCCTGGTTTCTTTTATTGGAGAATGGTATTAGAAACCAAGATCTGGGTGCTGAGTGTGCTTGTTGCTATTGGGGTGTGTATCGCTGTTTCTGGGTTTTCTCAGTGGACAAAACTAGGAAATAAGTATGTGTAGCTTAGCCCACATGTGTACATGTTTCTGTAATTATTTTGGTCTCTGTGTCTAATGCTGAACGTGACTTTGAAGATCATTTTTAAAGAAATGTACTGAGAGATGGGTAAACCCCTCAAGAGAGGTTTAATGTTTAAACATTATAGTTTCTTTGTGTAGGATAGAACCATTTGTTCCGTCAGTGGACACAGTGGTAAAGAATCCTCTAACATAATTACTGCTCCACATTTAACCACAAACGCAGTCTTTTCCTACCCATCAGATGACGACTCCCATCATACCATGTGGCTCCTGTTCTCAGGGTCTCTGGTGGTTCATTCTCTTCCAGGTACCAGTCCTCAGGGACTGGTAACCTGAGGACAATAGCATACTGGTTAAATGAATTAAAGCATATCCATGTGAATACTAAAATTGACGTTACATAAAATTGCAGCAAGAAATTAAAAAAATACTTTTGTATATAAAACATTACTAAAGGAACTATTCAAAAAATATCCATGTGGAAAAAGTATAAGGATATTCACTAAAATGTTATTAGTGTGTTAACTCAGGATAGTGAGATTAGAGGGGATTTGGTTCCCTACTTTTTGTTTGAATTTTCAAAATTCCCCCCATGCTACTTAACACATGCTAACACATGCTTACATGCTTCTTGCGTGTAAGAAAAAAATTCTCCCGAAAAGTAGATACTCTTATTAGAGGAAGGCCTAATAGTACTTTAATTAGACTATGATTTTGCTTAACCATTAACTAAAGAAACCAGGAATAGGACTTCTAAATGAGATTAATGGATTAAAAGTGATTTTCACAGTCTAGGGAAATATGAGGAAGGACAAGTCATGATAGAAGCAAAACTTTCTGATACTTCGCAAGGGAATAAGAATTCTCTAAAAGTCCAAGAAAAACATGTGGTGGGGTGGGGTGGGGGACGGACATGACAGAAAAGCAATTGCTTAACCGGAAACCTCCACCCTGTGGTTTAGCCTGATGCCCTTGTTGAACTGGGTCTTTGAAACTAAGGATGCCTACAGAACCTGGGCATCCTATAAGGTGAAATGAGCTCCATGTTAATTAACTTGTTTAAATGTAAATCCACAGCTAGAAGCCACACAACTGGGGGCCTGGATTAGAGAGGGGAGAGCCCTGAATCACCCACGCGTGGGAGATGCTGCTCAGGCCATTTCATAGAAGGTAAAAACACTGTCTCCGGGAAGTTGCACATAAAGAGGAATGAATATGGGAGGCTTATACCAATGGCATATACTAATGGCATACTTGGGAATGCAGTTTTTTGTCTTTGGTCACTTTGTTTCTTGCATTTTAATGTTGGATCACTATCACTAATTAACATGTGGTTAGTAATTGCCCAGACTAGGGAAGTTTATTTAGAAAAGCACAAACTGGCTTACCGTTCAACCAGATCAACCGAAGCCTGAACAAATTCCTTTTCTACTCCAAAGATCAAATTTTGTTGTCAGGTAATAGTTAAAAGGAGAAGATTTATAATTTCTCAAAACTATTAAAAAATTTTAGTTTATTCATTTATATTTTCTATTTATGAGATTTTATTTTTTTTATTTATTATTATTTTTTTACTTTTATTTTTTATTTTTTAAAATTTACATCCAAATTAGTTGACATATAGTGCAACAATGATTTCAGGAGTAGATTCCTTACTGCCCCTTACCCATTTAGCCCATCCCCCCTCCCACAGCCCTTCCAGTAACCCTCAGTTTGTTCTCCATATTTATGAGTCTCTTCTATTTTGTCCCCCTCCCTGTTTTTATATTATTTTTTTTCCCTTCCCTTAGGTTCATCTGTTTTGTCTCTTCAAGTCCTCATATGAGTGAAGGCATATGATTTTTGTCTTTCTCTGACTAATTTCACTTAGCATAATACCTTCCAGTTCCATCCATGTAGTTGCAAATGGCAAGATTTCATTCTTTTTGATTGCCGAGTAATACTCCATTGTGTATATATACCGCATCTTCTTTATCCATTCATCCATCGATGGACATTTGGGCTCTTTACATACTTTGGCTATTGTTGATAGTGCTGCTATAAACATGGGGTGCATGTGTCCCTTTTAAACAGCACACCTATATCCCTTGGATAAATGCCTAGTAGTGCAGTTGCTGGGTTGTAGGGTAGCTCTATTTTTAGTATTTTGATGAACCTCCATACTGTTTTCCAGAGTGGCTGCACTCTTTCATTGCCACCAACAATGCAAAAGAGATCCTCTTTCTCTGCATATGATGAGATTTTAAACCAAGATTTAAATGAATATTTAACAATGTTTTCCTATATTGTAAATTTTCAACTGAGCACCCATTAAAAACAAGTACTAAAAAACTTGCAGATGAGTGAAAGGTATTGAATAGATCTTTTAGATGAATCCTACCTCTGTCATTCTTTCCAGTAAATGGGGAGAATGAATGAACCAGTAGTGAAGGGAAGCAGATGTTAAACCAGTTGTAAAGGAGATGAAGCATGGTGTTAGATACGTGGCCTCAGACAAGTTACTTAACCTCATATAACCTCCTGACCACTCCATGAAGTAGGTATTATTATTATTACCCCTAGTTTATAGATGAGGAACAGGCAGAGTGCAAAGAACTTAGAGCCTGGACTGTAGAAAGTTCTGTATGAGTTGGTTAAATAAATACATACATAAGAGGAGACTAAAAGACCATGCCCTGTCTGTGACCTTGTCTGTTTTTGGATCTTTCAGCCTCTGAGAAATGAAAGATGATTAGTGTCAAGTTATTTTCCGGACTAATTTTAAAGTCAGATCTTCAGTTACTTCTTGATCACTTGATACTACACATTCTTAATACAGTTTTTTTTTTTAAGTTTATTTGTTTTAAGAGAGTGAGGGAGGGGCAGAGAGGGAGGGAGAGAGAATCCCAGGCAGGCTCTGCACTATCGCTACAGAGCTCAACGTGGGGCTCAAACTCACAAACCATTAGGTCATGACATGACCCGAAGTCAGACCCTTAACCAACTGAGCCCCCCAGATATCCCAATAAATAGAGTCTTAAAAGAATCCAAGCTTGGTGACTAGAACTGCAACAGAGAAGAGGATAAACTGTCCCCCATCTGATCTCTACCTTTGCTTAATATGAGCTGGTCCATGTATACAGACAAAAATACACTTTCCGAAGTATTTTGTAAAAATGTTCTAGAACTTAGGGGCTTGTGGAACAACGGTGTTATTCTACGAAATTCAACTTCTGGTTCCTAAAATCTGTAAAGCCATTTTCTTTGGTCCACAGTGGTGTTTTTTTGTTTTTGTTTTTGTTTTTCATTGAAAACTAAGAAAACAGAGGATCTGAGGAAAGTTTTCTCTTTTATATTTTACGTAGGAATTCTTAAACTTGGCAAATTTATCCATATCTTTGAACTTTGAAAAGCAGAGAAACTTTGTTTTAGAAAATGTGTTAAGTGTGTTATTAATACCTTGCCCGTTGAGCTTCAGAAAGAGTAAAGATTTTACCTGTGTCTTCCTTTCTCCCTCACAACTCTTCCCTGTTTCTCCCTTCCCCTATGCATGCTAAAGAAATGACACTTATTTTTAAAATTACATATATTTAATAAAAATTGTGCTTTTTGGTCTTAATTATTTTCGTTTTAATTCCGTTGGAACATTTCACAGTTCTTATAAAGGAAAACTAAGTTGACTTTAATTATACTTCAGTTTATGTAATAATTCATGGCACATAGATCCTTATATAAGGATTATCTTGGTAGAAATGTACTTAATAATACAATAGGAAAAAAAACTCATTGTCCATCCAGAAAATGTCAAAATAGGATTCATGCATAATCTAGTATTCATGTAGCTGTTAAAAGAATAAAAAGTTCAATGTGCTTATATGAAAAACATATAGCTTAATGATGCTTATATTGAAAAAATACAATTATGTAAATTCATAAAAAAGAACTGTAAATTGTCTAAATTAGTTACCTTTGGGATAGGTCAGTGAGGGGGGAAATTGGGGTTTCAACATTTACTCTGTATTCTGTATGCTAGAATCTTTAAAGAGAATAAATTAATGTATTATTTCTATTTCTGTATTATTATTATTTAAGTCCACATTAGGGATACAATGATTTTTACCTTTTGTGTAGGTGGGTAGAATACTGTAGATATCTGAAGAGAAGTTTTCTTCCTCTTGAAATCCTTTTCCCATTCTTTCTGAGCACATAGGCTAAACTTCTCCAGTAGCCAGTAGCTTCTGAAGAGTCTCCATTGTGATGTTAATACTCAGGGTTGCTGCATTTGTTCCCATTAAAATTTCTCTTTCTTGGGGAGCTTTCCTTCCTATTAAGTGAAAATGGGAATGTAGTACCAACAACAACAAACCACCTCAAAATCCTTTGGAAGAAAAGCATTATTCAACAATATGTTGAAGAGTAACCCTGCATTAGCTGGTAATGCTTAAAAATATGAATTTTTCACAATCTACTTAATCTACTTTGCTTGGTGATACTCTAGTTGGTCCAATCCAAACTCCAAACACAAATACAGATATAGAATCTCCTTTTTTTGCCCTCACACCTGCAGTGTTGAGTGATCCCCTTGACTAAAGGCATTTGGATGGCAGCATCTTCCAGAGGTAGTCAAGCCACTAGATGCAGGAAGATGTGAGTCAGTTGCTCCTGTGATGATGGAAGATTGGTGGTGACGTGTCTGAGCATGGGCCATCCAACTTTTTTACTCCAAGAATGGCAGCCACTGGCAAATTGATCTTGGAATATGAGATGGGGCGGAAGGCGGGGGGGGGGGGGGGGGGGGGGGCGAGTCTGTGGCCCCTCAGAGCCTCTGGGCCCTGGGAAGTGGCTTTTCACAGCTACCTACCTATCCTTTTCACCTTGGCTGTTCTCCACAGCAGGCTCACTTTTCCATCTTCATCAGGATGGGATCCCTGGTAGCCAAATTCTTGGATATACAATCTATCCTCATTCTATGTCAGTCCTTAATTTCTCTTAAAAGCTTGAGTCCACTTGACTAGCACTTTACTGTTACAATCTCCCAAGTATTGTTCTCCCAAGCATTGACCTAAAGAGCAGAGGTGGAGTTTTCTTATTATTTTGTCTCTAGAGAGAGAAGGAAAGAAAAATTTGATTTCTTTGCCTCTCCTCCATGTGTGACACTGCTTTTCTCTTGCCTCCTTGCCCTTTCTCATTTCATTTTCAGTACCATTGATCTTCCTTCTAGTATGCATTTTCCCCTTCTCTTTCCCTGTATCTACATTTCTTTTTATTCTCAATGTCAACTTCAACTCTATTTGTTTGAAGTTTCCTCTTTTTTGTGTGACAGACTTTTGGTTTGTCTCACCCTATTGTCTTAAATTTTTTTTTTTTTTTTTTTTTTTTTTATGAATAAGACCTCATGGGAATCCTTCTCATTTGACCACCTGCAGGGCAGGGCCGTTGACCCAGTCAATAGTTTTAGTATGTAGATCTTTCCCAATCTTGTCCTGTTTCCAACTTAGCCTTCTAGGTGTTATCCTAAACCAGTTTCTCTTGGGCTCCTGTTTATTCATCCTAAAGCCCTCCCAATTACTGTCAACAAAGGAACTAACGTTTTCAGTGGCCCAGAGCCTCACCAATCACAGGCACTGATTAGCTGGTCCCTATGAATAACTGGCCATCCAAGTTTTGCCTTACCATTTGACTCCAATCTCATTAGTCACCCTGAAGCTCTACTAATTACCATCAACAAAGGAACCAACATTTTCCAGTACCTTGTTCCTCATTCAATGTAGATAAACCAGGATTGTCTCTATGAATAAAAAAATTGGCTAAGTTTTATCTGTTTGACTATAGGCTCCTATATGGTGACTGTAAAGCACTAATTACCATCAACAAAAGAGCTAACGTTTTCCAGCACCAGTTCCTGACCTAGTGTGAACACTGCCAGGGTTGTCTCTGTTAACTAAGATTGGTCACACGTGCTTTGTCCTACCACAGTTTCACTCTTTATCCCTCTGTAGTCTCTCCTTCACTTCTGTAGTTATCATTAGCAGGGGAGCCAACATTTTCTGGAGTTCAATGCTCACTAATGTGGGCCTCACCTGGCTTTCAGGATTCAAGCACACTAATAAAGAAGCCACTTTGGGACCCAGTTCCTTCCTAATGAAGATGCTAGTTCTCTGCATCCTGGAGAAGACTCCCTAACACCTCTGCTTCTGTCCTTCGACTCCCACCAGTATTGACACTTGTCAGTCCAGTGTTCCCAGATTTAGTGTGGATTCCGTATGTCTGGACATCCTCCCAGTAGCCCCATAGGTGATACTCAGTAAGGAGTAACACTAGGACCCTGGTTAAATCTCCAATGACTGGCAGCTTCTCCCTTGTGCCCTCATATCTCATTTTATTGCTTTCTACTATTCTCATCTCTGTCCCTCCTTTGTCTACATGATTTTAGAAGTGACACCATAGACTCTCTCCTGTTGGAGTAAAACAAGTGCCATTCTCAAATTCAGCTGACCAGTTCCTCGTGTTCTGGTCCCAGCTTTAGACTAGGAAGTGGCCATGTTTCCAATAGTTAGACTGCTTCGTGCTTTCACTGTTTCTTATGGTTTTGATGGCCATGTGTCTCCCCTGTCCCCTTTACCTTGTTTTTATCATGAGCAAATAAAAAAGCAACACTTCATCTTCCCTCTCAGCCCAGCCTACTTGGCTGAATTTGCAATGATCCTATGGCCCTTCCATTCCATATAGCTGCCTCAGACACTTGAGAAGCTCTGCCTTAAGATATGTGAACTCTAAAATAAAACATAAAAAAAAAAGATACCCTAAGATTCTGGATCATCAATCCCCTTTGCTCTGTCCTGTGACTGGCAATACTTTCCCTTCTAGGGAGAGAGAAATTCTTTAACTTTTCCCTGTGCAATGTCCCTTTGTGTCTCAAGACCCAGCTCAGCCCTTAGGATTTTTCTTTCCTCCATAGAGAAGAGGCACCTAGAAATTTCAGATGTCAAACAAACGTAAATATCTTTCACAACAGCCAGAACCAAAGTGGCTAGTATGTAGACATTCAGAATATGAAGCCAAACATATTAGAATATGTCACAGTTAATTTAATACTTTCCATGAATCTCCTTTCCCCTAAAACAGTCTTCCTGGTACTCTGTGGGTCTGGGTTGGCCCCATGCTACATCTAGTTCCAGTCACCTTTATCAGTTCAAACTCCTTAAAGCTTCTTAGTTGGATATGCTGCCTACCTCCTCCCTACCATTATCTATTGGTTAAAAAGAAATCAATCTCTACCTTTTCCCAGTGGGAAATATGACTAGGCACCTCACCAGAGATATCAAGTCATGCCCTGCTTCAGTCTCAAAGCCTTTAGTGTCCCTCCTGTGAGTAATCTGTCATGATTACAAGACCACTGTGTAATCATGTCTGAGCACAGACAAGAACATGGTGCAAAAATGTCAAATATCCCCTCACCTGACTCTCACGAGTGACCACTGCTCTGCTCCTTACCAATTACAGCAGTAGCCCCTGCTCTGTTCCTCCCGGCTTCCGAGCAGAGTCTAAGAGCTGACTGGTGGGGTTTCCAGAGCTTCCAGGCAGGGTTTGCAAGACTTCCTGTCAGAGCTTCCAGGCAGGAGACCAAGGGCTTTCTGTCCCAGTTCCCAAGGGTTTCCACAGGTGGTGCTGGAGAGCAGCAGCTCATTCTTCAGGGAAGCTAATTTGGGGCCTGCCCTTAGTGGTGCTTTCCTCAGCCAGCTGGGTCAGTTGCATTCATTCAGCAAACATTTAACAGGACCTTAACAAGCTCAGTTCTGGAAGATGATTATGAGACATGGTATCAGTTCCGAAACACCTCATAGTCCCCTCTAGGAGGACTTTCTCTTGAGAAGTTTATTTCTAAAACACAGGCCTGTCTTTTGTTCCCAGGGAGCAATGTTTCTCTGGCTACTGGGGTCCAGCAGACCCCACAGTTCTCTATTTCATTTTGACCTTCACATGGCTGAGGCAGATCCTATATGAGTTCCCTGCCAGTGGTCCTAGTCCAAGCTCCTTTAGAGAGTATATTCAGTCTCTTCCTGGTTGCTGTTAAGAAATACTCTTTTAGGTTTCCCTTTAAGTTTTTGTTGTTTTGTTTTATTTTTGTGTGTTTAGTTGTGTGTGTGTGTGTGTGTGTGTGTGTGTATGCTGTTTTCTGAGACAGAAGAAAAGATTCTCAGATTATCTTTGCCTCTAGGGAGCACTTAGATTCCCACTGAGGTGTTCTAGGGTCCATAGGGTAGAGCTCAAGGAAATAATTATGGAATCTTAGGATCTACAGTGATCTCTGAGTTGTGGAAATGTGGAGGAGATGATTCAGCCAATAATCAGCCCTACTTAGCCCAGCCCAGTAGACCTATTACTTTCTGCCTCAGTTTTTTCATACTAGGTGTGGAATCCCACTGATAGCCACCCAAAGTGAGTGGATGCTTTGAAAGGACACCCTTTGTTATTCAAAGCTGTTCTTCATGATGCTATATAATTCTGTAATTGAGAAAATTACAAAATTTAGCATTAAATTAGAACAGCACATTTCAAAATTATATTTTCCCTATCATCATGCTTTGATAAAAATGTGGGTGCTTATAGACCAAATCTGGAAGGGAATATGAAACTGATCCGCATCGTGTGTTAGGTGGGTTTGTGATTGTGTTGTACAAATATATATGGTGTGTGTGTGTGTGTGCATGTGTGTGTATATATTTTTTCGTCTGGTTCCTCCTTGACCTACTTCTTTACTCAACCCTGAGGACAGTGCATGGCACAGGCGTTTTTGAGCCCTGTCACTGGTCTGTGCATCCTGTAATTGCACTGGCACCCTGAGACACAGGGACTTGGCCTTCAGAGTTCTTACAACAGAAAGGAACAGATAGCTGCCAACATCTGTATAAACATCTGTCAAGCATTTGCTTCCTACTTTCCATACCACAGGCTAAGGTATACTTAGAACTAGCTGTTCTTGTAAAAGGAAGGAGTCTACACTCTGTTTAGAAGGGCATTCAGCATCCAGATTGGCCTTACTTGTGAAACTATTTTTGTTATAAAGTTACAGGGAGTGAATGATATACAGGAAAAAGCACTGTACTACAAGTCAAGAATTTAATACGTGAGTCCTGGTTCGATTATTCTTTGTGTTCTTGACCAGAATTTAAATATTTGGTGGTTGAATTAACTCAGATTATCTTAAAAAACCCTTTCCCCTGGACATTTTTAAAGAAAATCATGTAAGTAGATACTCTGGTTCCCTCAAATTACTCATTTTTTTAAATTTTTTTTTTAACGTTTTATTTATTTTTGAGACAGAGAGAGACAGAGCATGAATGGGGGAGGGTCAGAGAGAGAGAGGAGACACAGAATCCGAAACAGGCTCTGGGCTCTGAGCTGTCAGCACAGAGCCCGACGCGGGGCTCAAACTCACAGACCGTGAGATCATGACCTGAGCCGAAGTCGGACGCTTAACCGACTGAGCCACCCAGGCGCCCCAAATTACTCATTTTTTAAAAATATAATTTATTGTCAAGTTAGCTAACATACAGTGTATGCAGTGTGCTCTTGGCTTCAGGAGTAGATTCCCGTGATTCATCACTTACATGTAACTCAGTGCTCATGCCAACAAGTGCCCTCCTCAATGCCCATGACCCATTTTCCCCTCCTCACCCCCATCAACCCCCAGTTTGTTTTCTGTATTTACAAATCCCTTATGGTTTGCCTCCCTCTGTGTTTGAAACTATTTTTCCCCTTCCCTTCCTCCATGGTCTTCTGTTAAGTTTCTCACACTCCACATAACTTATTTATTTTTTTAATTAAAAAAATTTTTAATGGTTATTTTTTGAGAGAGAGACAGAGTGCAAGCAGGGGAGGGGCAGAGAGAGAGGGAGACACAGAATCCGAAGCAGGCTGTAGGCTCTGAGCTGTCAGCACAGAGCCCGACATGGGGGGTCAAACCCATGAACCACGAGATCATGACCTGAGCCGAAGTCGGATGTTTAACTGACTGAGCCACCCAGGCACTCCCAGACTACTCATTTTTTAAATGTTTATTTATTTTTGAGAGAGAGAGAGAGTTTGTGCATGCAAGCCGGGAGAGGGGCACAGAGAGGGGGACAACAGGTTCCAAAGCAGGCTCCACACTGACAGCAGAGAGCCTGATGTGGGACTCAAACTAACAAACCATGAGATGATGAACCAGAGCCAAAGTCAGATGCTCAACCGACTTTGAATTCAAGGTGCTGGGCAATTTAAAGCAAAAATAAATAAGAAATATTTCTTATAAGAAATCTTTAGATGACAGTCATTATTATGCAGGCTATGTGTTGTGCAGATTTGAAATTATTATGTAGTGATAAATGGTGGATGGGCCTCTGAGTGTTGAGAGACATGCTTGCAGGATTCTGTGCTTTTTTCTCTTTTTAAAATTTTGTTCGTTTGCTACTTTTTTTCAATAAATTTTTTGTTTGTTTGTTTGTTTAGAGGGAGGGAGAGAGAGAAAGAGAATCCCAAGCAGGCTTTGTGTTGTCAGCACAGAGCCTGACGCAGAGCTCCAACTCAAAAACCATGAGATCATGATCTGAGCTGAAGTTGGACGCTTAACTGACTGAGCCACGCAGGTGTCCCTGTTTGCTTGTTTTTTAGTGAGGTCTATGCCCAGTGTGGGGCTTGAACTCAGGACCCCAATATCAAGAGTCAGAAGCTCTACTGCTGAGCCAGCCAGATGCCCCTGTGCTTTTTCCTCTTGTTAATGCAAACCGTTCTTCTCAGCATTTCTCTTTCACCTTTGGAGTCCCAATCATTGTTTCTGTTTTCTTTACCCTTACCCTTTCCTTTCCTCTTCCTCCTCTCCGTGCCTCTTCTTTTGTTCCTTCTTTGCTTGCAGTGACTCATTTTTGTTCATGTTGTATAGTTTCTTTCAGTTATTTGGTGACCTGAGTTAATAAAGGTTGGTCTTTACACAGTTAGCATCTTCATTACTTTGTTAGGGCTCCTGTAACAAAGTGCCACAAACTGAGTGGCTTAAATGAGAGATATTTGTGGTCTCACCGTTATGGAGCCTCGAAGTCTAAGATCAAGGTGTCAACAGGGTGGGTTCCTTTTGAGGCTGTGAGGAAGAAGCTGTTCTAGGCCTCTCCCCCAGCTTCTGGTGTTTTGCTGGCCATCTTTGTGTTCCTTAACTTGTAGATACATCATCCTGATCTCTGCCTTTCTGTTCACATGGCATTCTCCTTGTGTCTGTGTCCATATCTGTGTCTAAATTTACCCTTTTTATAAAGATATCAGTCATAATGCCTACCTCTAGGATGACCTCCTATTAACTTGATTACCTCTGTAAAGACTCTTTTTCCAAATTAGGTCACATTCTGAGAGTTAGGACTTCAACATCTTTTTGAGAGGGACATATTTCAACCCAAAACGGTATCTAAGGGAATATGTGTGAAGCAATCAGGTGTCTAAATGGTTCAATAAAGTAATTACTAATGTTATTGAGCATTCGTATGGGCTGGGCACATTATGCATGTTACCTTCTTAAAATAATGAGATAGGTGCTATGTTGATCCTCATTTCACAGATGAAGAAAGTGAAGCTAAGAATAAGTGACCTGCCCAAGGTCACACAGATGGTGTGTGGCAGTGCCAGGTTTCAGGCTTAGGACTGCATCCCCAGCATCTGAACTTGTAGCCGTTATGTGTATAGTACTTCCAGGATGGACCACTGGGCCCAGGAAAGAAAAATGCTCCCTGCTGCTCATTTCGTTTTTATTAAGTGAAATATGTTTATCACTTTCTCCATTTCTGCCAGTAAAACTGAAATCTATAGGCCAGGTTCCCCCCTCTTATTGTTTAAGGTATTATTTTGATGAATTTTAGTAATTTTATGAAATCATGTAACCATCAGCACAATCTAGATACAGAACAGATCCTTAATCTAAGAAGTTTCCTCCTGACCCTTCACAATCGATCCCTATCTTCCAACCCCAGGGCCAGGCAACCTCTGATGTGCTTTTTGTCATTATAGTTTTATACAGGCCTTGTTTTAGTTTATAAGTGCTAAGATCCTAAAAAAGCAGAAAACAAAAAAATAGCCTTTATTGTTAACCAAATAACTTTTCCAGTTTAAAAAAAGAGAAGCAGCAAATGTTTTTCTCTCTTGCAGTTAAGAGGGAGAAATAACTTTTTGTTAAAGTTATTAAAATAATCTGATTTGGTAAGAGTTAATTTGATAATATTCTCAAGATTATTAATTCTCCTAATCTGTTTAAACAGTTAATTCATCTGTTTTGCAATTTTAATTGAGCTTTTCTCCATGCATAATTTTATAAGCTCCTGCATGGGTCATTTGGAAACTATTGGATGTTCTTATGTAGATCTTCCAAATGTGGCATATTTCATTATATCATAAAAGAAAGTCACGTTTGTTAATATCACCACTGATCTCATCAGAAAAGTCTTTGGGATTAAGAAACTGTCAAGTTCATGGTGGTGATCACAAGTTTTCAAAAGTCCAAATTTCATCTTTGAAGCTTGACTTTTATTATTAGCAACACATATTGCCAGTTGTTTGTCTTGAAGTGACAGGCTCACTGTTCATTTTTGAGAAAATGTCTACCAATCCCAAATCAGAAAAACCTACTTTATCTATCAGCTATTCTTTCAAAGAAAAAATGGTATTCCATGTGAAAAGCAGTTCACCTTGCAAATCAAACTGATGCATAAGTGATTTCCCTTGAGACAACTATCAAACTTGGGTATGACACAGAAGACCTCTATGCCAAAGGATAGGTAAGAGACTATTACTCAAGAAATGAGATACTATAAAATGTAATGGTATCTAACTCCTTCCCCGAGGACATTTGTAGTTGGAACTGGTTCCTCCCTGCAAGCCTTCACCTGCTGCTAGTGAGGATTGCAATGACTACTAGTGTAGTTTGGTGCCACTATCCTGATTCATGCTAAAGACCCAACAGTTTTATTCACCGTGGTTTTTGCATCAGCACTGCAAATGTTAACCCACTTCAAAAAAGTGCCAACAGTGTTTTAATGTTATCATGAAACTAGTTTCGACCTCATGAAATTCTTTTTTTTTTAAATTTCTTTAAATGTTTATTTTTGAGAGAGAGGATGCAAGTCGGGGAGGGGCAGAGAGGGAGAGAATCCAAAGCAGGCTCCAGGCTCTGAGCTGTCAGCACAGAGCCAGGTGCGGGGCTTGAACCCACAAACCATGGGCTCGAACCCATGAACCGTGAGATCATGACCTGAGTCGAAGTCGGAAGATTAACCGTCTGAGCCACCCAGGCTCCTCAACCTCATGAAATTCTTGAAAGGGTCTTGGTCCTCCCAGGAATATTTAAACCATATTTTAAGAACTGTTCTTCTAGTGGAAAAAGCAAAAACCAGACTGAGCTGCTAATCAAGCAATATATCCTCAAACCAATAGCACACGTGTGATAGGCTACAGTGCTATATAAAGTAGACATATCAAAATCCTCTGAAGACAGAAAAGGGAAAATGTTGACAAAAGTCACCCTGTATCCATGAAAATCTGATTAATCGAAATAGAATTTTCAAAGAAAAAAATTAGAACTTCTTGCTCTAGCAGAAGAACTTAGCCTCAGCAATCAAAATTTAGATTATAGGTAGTATATAGCATTTCTTGTATAAGACATTTAAGAGTTAAGACTCTCAGGACATGTTAAGACTGTTAGAGAGTCTTATATGATGAAAGACTAAGGAGCTGCCATGCTTCATTCAGATCTTCTAGAACTTAAGGCTACTGCCAATCAGAAATCAGTTTCATAGTCTAAAATTGTATTTAAAAAACTATTTAACACTTTATTTATATACAAACATGTACAACATAGATGCAAGTTGTAAGGCATAATAATAAAAAGAACACTGATGAATCCACAAGCTAGTGTGAGAGCTAGAGCTTTAACATGCCATTTAACCTCCTCTATTCTAGCCCTCTGCCTTTCCCTTCAGAGGGAGACATTATCCTATATTTTAGATTTATTACTCTCTTGCTTTTTTAAAAAAGTAGTTTTATTGTATATGTATCACTAGATCACATATTGTTTTTGTACTACATTTATTCTTTTAAAACATGCTTTTTTCAGTCAACTTTATGTTTAAGATTCATCCGTGTTGCTTGAATCATAATTCACTTTCATTGCTGTATAGTATACCATTATATGAATACACAGTTTACTTATCCATTCTTTTGTCAGTGGTTCTTTGGGTGTTTCTAGTTTTTTCTATTATTAACACTAGTTATATGAAAAGTACAAGTCTCCTAGTACACATGTGTAAGAATTTCTCTGGGTATATATACCAAGGGGTGTAATTGCTGGTTTGTAAGATACACACGTTTACCTTTACAAGATAATGTCAAGTTACCTTCTATAGTTTTTGGTATCAATTTATAATTTCACATAGTGTATAGGGGCATATGTAGTATATTTACCCATATGCATATAGGGGTATAGAATTTTCCATTTTTCTACTTCCTTCTCAATACTTGCTATTGTCAGTCAAAGCAGGGGGTATACAATGGTGTCTTGATGTGATTTTGCTTTGTTTTCTTGAGAAGATTGAACATCTTTCTGTATTTATATTCACGATTCTTCCTCTTCCTTGAATGCCTGCTTATGTCTTTTGCACATTTTTTTTGCTGCATCCTTTTTTATTGGTTTGTAGGAGTTCTTTACTAATTCTTGCTATTGATTCTTGGTTAGATATCTGTGTTGCTAATATCTATGTGTTGATAGGTCACATAGCTATAATTCTTAGGTACTATGAAGATGGCTTGGTGATGCAGCCAATGGGCCAGTATTACCCAAACTCAAATCCTTTTTAGAAATATTCAGATGATAAGATCTTTTAAGAGTTAGAAAAAATTTGCTTACAAGTTTTTAAATAACCAGGTGCTATTTACTGTTGAATGATATTATAGGCTGTGATCCCAAAGTCTTGGTCCACTTTCAGCACAAATGTAGAATATTATATACCTTAGAAATGGCCGCGTCAAAATGTGGACATGACCCGGTATCCTGATAAAATAGCTAGGGAATGCTAAAATACTTATTATAACAACTGGATGCACATAGGATTTCCTTTCTCCCTAGGAAGCCAGATGGAAAGTAAGGAAGAGTTTTCAGAAATAAAAATAGAAGAAACCTCTAGATATTTACATGAACTTCCCTTGTGTATGCCCTGAATTTCTCTACTGTCTAAGAGAAACCCAACCTTCTTTAATTGGCAGGGCTGTCCTCAGAGCTTCAGGACTAAATGGATGTTGGGGATAGTATTGTAAGATACTTTACTGGTGTTTCACTGTTTCACTTTCACTGGGCTGCTGGCTCCCCTACTTTACCCTAGAAGGTGACAAATCCAATAGCAAAGGGAAACCTCACCTCTCTTCTGGCAGGTAAAGATGTTGGAGTGTTCACAGCTGTAATTGGTTATTTTTTTTTTCATATTCTTCCATCTCATCATTTTGAATGATGCCCAAAGGGAAGCTGTCCTTTAAAGCTAACGCTTTGAAACTCAAAGATTCCAAATAGAGATGTTTCTATGTTTTTTAAAATTTACATTTTTATATTTAAAGCCCTAAATAATAGGACCCTTGCCATATCTTGAAGCTCAGCAGTTTTTTCCTCAGGCGTGTCTGGTCTACTAACAAGCCTATCAAAGACTTCTTCTTCATTTTGTTACTATGTTTGGTCTTCAGCATTTCTTTTTGATTCTTTTTTTGGAATTTCCATCTCTGTGCTTACTTTACCCATCTGTTCTTGCATGTTGTCTACTTTTTCCATTAGAGCCCTCAGCATATTAGTCACATTTGTTTTAAATTCATGGTCTGATAATTTGAACATCCTTGCCATATCCGAGTCTGGTTCTGACGGTCTGTGTTTTCAAATTGTGTTGTTTGCCTTTGGGCATACCTCGTAATTTTGTTGAAAGCCAGACATGATGAACTGAATGAAAGGAATGCCAACAAATAAGCCTTTAGTGATATGATGGTGAGGAGATATGAGGTGTGGGGGTAAGGGAAGTGTCCTACAGTCCTGTGATTGGACGTGTAGTGAGTCTCTGGCCCTGGGCTGTGAATGTCTCAAGTGCTTCTTAGTTTCAGATCTACTGCTGGGACAGGATGGCTGGCTTAGCTGGGACAGGATGTCTAGCGTGGCCAAGGTTGGCTATTTCCCTTTCCCTAGTAGGTTAGGCCCTCATAAAATAGTTTCTCTTGAGGGCAGGTCTTGTTAAGAAAGAATGTTCTGGTGTATTTCAAAATGGTTCCTTTTCTACTCCCACTGCTGGAAGCCTGAGGGGCTTTTTCTCTGATATTCACTGTGAGAAGTAGGCTCAGCTCCAGGAGGTGAAGCATAAAACTATGTCCCTCTTTCCTGGGATTTTTAACTCTCATATTTGTCCACCCTGAGCCTCCCAACAATTCAGCAGTTACAGTTTAGGGTTTTCTACCCCTGTACTGGTTTCCATGGAGGCTTCTGCTCTGGTAAGTTGTGATTCCTTGTATCTGCCTATCTACAATTTTGAGGGTAGCAGTTTGCCCTGTGACCTCTCTTTTCTGACATACCTAAAAAGAGTTGTTGATTTTTTCTGTTGGCCCAGTTTTTTACTTGCTGGTTCGGACAAAATGGCAAGTTCTTTTTTTTTTTTTTTTTTTTTTTAATTTTTTTTTTCAACGTTTTTTATTTATTTTTGGGACAGAGAGAGACAGAGCATGAACGGGGGAGGGGCAGAGAGAGAGGGAGACACAGAATCGGAAATAGGCTCCAGGCTCCGAGCCATCAGCCCAGAGCCTGACGCGGGGCTCGAACCCACGGACCACGAGATCGTGACCTGGCTGAAGTCGGACGCTTAACCGACTGCGCCACCCAGGCGCCCCCAAAATGGCAACTTCTAAGCACCTTACATATGAGACTGGAAACTGGAAGTTGGTACATCAAAGAACTCTTAAAATTAAAAACAAACAAAAAAAAACCTTTTAAGTTGAACTCACTCCTAAGTTCTCAAAGCACTTTTCAAGGACATTAAGTAAGCAGTGTGCTTAGTAGTCTGGTGAAAAGAGTACTCGGTGTTAGGGGACAGATGCCATGACGGTAATTGTATTTATTAACAGATCGTTTCAAAACAAAACAAAATAAAATCACCCAGTACTTCGAAGAGAATTCACAAGAGAACATAACGCTCCATGAATAGTTTGGAAGGAAAGTGTCCAAGATGCAAGTAACCTGAATTTATTGTGGTAAATTTTATCTGTCAGCTTAGGCTAACTTGTGCTGTGGTAGCAAATATACCCAGGATCTCATTGGCTTATGACAACACAGGCCTATTTTCACTTGTGCTACAAATCCACTGAAGGTCAGCTGAGCCTTTGCACCATGCCATGTTCTTCAACGCAGTTTGAAGGAGAGGGTGCTCTCTGGGACATGCCAGTCAAAGGAAGAGAGAAGATTTTGCTCAAGAGAGCCACACAGCCCCTCTGTTCACCTTTCTTTGCTCAAAGAAACTCATCTGGGTGCTCTTGTGTTCAGTAAGGTGGGTTCCAGGAAAGGGTGCTATAAGTCACATGGCCAAGCATGACATCAGTGTGATGGGAGGTATAACCTTTCTACAGAGAGGGGTATAGATGTTTTGAATGTTAATACAATTTACTATATAGCTTCTACCAACTTTGCCCCAGGAGTAAGGGAATTGTTGGTGTAGAATTCTCTCTTTTTTAAAAAAAATTTTTAAAACATAATTTATTGTCTTGTTGGCTAACATATGGTGTATACAGTGTGCTCTTGGTTTTGGGGGTATATTTCCATGAAAAAAAAATTTTTTTAATGTTTATTTTTTGAGAGAGAGTGAGCGAGCATGAGCAGGAGAGGGGCAGAGAGAGAGGGAGACACTGAATCCGAAGCAGGCTCCTGTCTCTGAACTGTCAGCACAGAGTCTGACGCGGGGCTAGAACTCATGCACCATGAGATCATGACCTGAGCTGAAGCTGGACGCTTAACCCACTGAGCCACCCAGGCGCCCCTGTGTAGAATTCTCTTATCTATGTTGCAGGACTGGGCAGTTGTTACCGGCCACCTCCATGCTTACTTTGAGGCTGAATTCTTTTACATTCCTTTGCTAGAGGATGAGGGAACAAAGGAATTCATCAGGTAAATACTTTTGTGAGGCGCTCTTGGGCACCAGGTGGGGCTGAAAACAGGCACTTGCATTTGAGGTACTTACAAAACAGTGCTCTCCAGCAAGTCCTTGGTGTAAACCTTGTTCCTGGAATCTGCATTGGGAGACAGATGGTAGAAAAATGACTCCTCTTTTATGCCACATCAGATTTTGGTTCTTGAGAAGCATGTGGCTACCCCATTGCCAAGATACATCTGTGTAATAATAAGGAAATATGCTGATGGAGTGATGGTCAGCTATTCCATCTGTTCAGGGATGGGGATTAAATTAGTAAATGGGCAGCATTAGGAACACGTTAAGGATAGGTAAACTAATAAATGGGCAGAAAAAAATGCAGGAAGTACTTGTTCTAGCAATAGCTAGAGTACAAAGCTTCAAAAGTCAGGTGAAAATATTAAAGAGATACTTTGTGATTCAAAGACCATAAGCTGGCAGCTCGCAGGATAAATCTGGGCCATATATACCTTTTGTTTGGGCAACACAATGTTTTAAATATCAGGAGATGTTGGGGAGCCTGGGTGGCTCAGTCAGTTAAGCGTCCAACTCTTGATTTTGGCTCCAGTCATAATCTAATGGTCACGAGATCGAGCCTCAATCGGGCTCCACGCTGAGCATAGAGCCTGCTTAAGATTCTCTCTCTCCCTCTGCCCCTGCCTCCCATCTAAAATTAAAAAAAAAAAAAAAAAAAAGGAGATGTTACATTGAAAGAATCCAGGTTTCTGGCTTCTCATGAAAAATAGTAAGGTTTGTTAACTTTTGCCAACATCCCTGTTTGGCAAAATTGGCTGCAGCATTGCTGTTGCCCCCTTGGGAAGCAACATGAATCTCCAGCTTTCTATTTGGAATCTGGATGGATTAAACACGTTAATATGAAAAATAAAACTTTGAAGTCTGTGGAAGAAAATATAGGATACCCTCTTTGTCATGCTGTTTGAGGATAGATTCTTTTTTGTTTTTTCAAAAAATTTTTATTTTTTGAGAGAGAGCGAGAGAGAGACAGAGACAGAGACAGAGACAGAGTGTGAGTGGGGGAAGAGCAGAGAAAGAGGGAGACACAGAATCCAAAGCAGGCTCTAGGCTCTGGGCTGTACAGAGCCTGGCATAGTGCTCGAACCCATGCATTGTGAGATCATGACCTGAGCTCTACCCATGCACTGTGAGATCATCACCTGAGCTGAAGTTGGATGCTTAAACGACTGAGCCACCCAGGCACCCCGAGGATAGATTCTTTTTTTGTTTTTTATTTTTTTTAATGTTTATTTTATTTATTTTTGAGAGACAGAGAGAGAAAGCGTGAGCAGGAGAGGGCAGAGAGAGAGAGAGAGGGAGACCCAGAATATGAAGCAGGCTCCAGGCTCCGAGCAGTCAGCACAGAGCCTGACGTGGGGCTTGAACTCACGAGCCGTGAGATCATGACTTGAGCCGAAGTCAGACGCTCAACCGACTGAGCCACCCAGGCACCCCCCGAGGATACATTCTTAAACAAGAGTCCAGATAGTCAACACTATACATTAAAATTTTATTTTTAATCAAAATTAAGGATTCTTCTTCAATTTCTGAATATAACCAGAAAAATGCAATTTATAATAAAATGACTCCATCTCACAACAATCCAGTTGGCAAAAATTATGAAGTCATGTAACACCGAATAATGGCCAAAGATCGGGGGACGTGAGATTCCTCATATGTTGCTGGTGGAACTATAAACTGCTATTCCAGTGAGCTGTCTTGGCAGTAGGGGTGAAATTAAGAATACACATATACTACGCCTAGAAATTCCTTGCCTGGAGAAATTTCAACATCCAGAGAATCACTTGCATAGAGTTTTGGAAAAATAAAAAACAAAAAAAGACCTCCGAAAGACATATGAGAATGTTCATGGCAATGTTACATGTTCTAACAGACAGAAGGTCGGAAATAACATAGGTGTCCATCTTCAGGGAAATGTAGAAGTAGAATGTGGTAATGCATTTTAATGGAAGACTATGCAGCTGGCAGAAGCTTGATGTAAATAAGATTCACATGTCACAATACAGATACACATATTTGTAAGTGAATATATATGAAAGATGGTGTGAAAGATCAGACTCTAAATATACTAGAGTGGGTGTCTATGTCAGATTCTAAATATACTAGAGTGGGTGTCTATACCTGGGGAGAGATTGGGATTGGACATAAAGAGAATCAAAATAAGACAAATTGAAATAGAATAGAATAGCTTTGCAGGTGCCACCAATGGTAGCATACTATGAACTGAGGAATATGATCCATTCAGTTCTGTAAACCTAAAGATGTAAAAAAAGTCAAGAAAAATTTTCCATTTTTTAAATTTTGTTCTAAGATAACCTCTTAATCTTTTTTTTTTTTTTTTTTTTTTTTTTTTTAACTTGTGGGTATGGATTGAATTGCATGGTTTTGTCTGACTTGAGCAGCTCCATGGCCAAACTCTACTGGGGCCATGCACAGTAGACTCAGTAGCAACAGTAGCAACTCTGCTGTTGCTGCTCTTTCCTGTTACCCAGGCATACATCTGTGGTCTTCCCGGTGTGTTCATTTATTTCCACCCAGTAAAGTCCTCCGGCACGTAACTGCCAGATGACCTATACCACTTTTGCCCAAGCAAAACTGCCAGATGACCTATACCACTTTTGCCCAAGCAGCGCCTTTATAGGAACCAGAGGGAAAATTCCTGCACGTTAAACTACCTCAATGCTGCTGGGTTTGAAGTAGCAGATGTTGGTTGGATTTTACAAGGCCCCTTTGCCCTCTTCCTTCATTTTCTGCCTGTTTTTACATTAATCTTCTCTGTGCAGATCTGGCAACGTGTGTGAATCACCCTCCAAGGAGCTGCATTAATGATAAGCCCAAATCTGGGTCTCTAAAGAGTCACCTTTCATTCACAGAGTCTGGGGAGCCCCTACTGGCCTTTCCCATATTAAGGTTTTGCCGCAACTGTGGTATTTAGAGAGAACACACATGCAGGATCGGAAGGTAGGGCTTGTCTGTCTTCTCGGCAGAGAGCCTCCCGGCAGGCTGGATTTATTGGCTTTTTCACTCTCCTTTACCATTTGGATTTCCAAATACTTTTTACTAGTTTGGGTTTTAAAGCTGAGAAATTCAGCCAGATTGTAGTAAAACACTGCAGGCTTAGAACCCCAGGGTCCAAGAACAATCGCTGAACTTTTCCAACTTGGCTGCAAAGCAGCATGTGCTTAAATGTCGTGCCTCACCTCCCCAGCCTCAGGGACACCACACTTACAGGGTGGTGCGATTTTTGTGAACAGTTGAATTAGTATATCTTGTGCCTCTCTCCTTTCAATATCTTATGCTTAGTGTTAATGTTTCTAGTTTAGGAGTAAATGAAGTGACTTCACAATGTTTAACATAGCAAGATTTTTTCCCTTAGTTCTGAGTCATTCATTCGTTCATTCATTCATTCACTGAGTGTTTTCTGAACGTAGGGGTCAGTACGTGGCTCTAACTCTAACCAGGTAATTGCTAATTGTCCTCTTCCTCTGGTGATGAGATTTGTACTGTGGGTATTGGACTGATCTGATCATAGTTCTGTCAGGCAAATAAATGCTGGAAATCAAGTTGCCATTCTCTTGTCAATTTGCTGCGTGCCTTTCAAACTAGTAGAGAGTTGATCTTCTTGGAAATAGGAAGAAGAAATATGGGTGTCTTATCACTGACTTAAATTTTCAGTCAGCCGTAAGCTTCACTGCTAGGTTTTAGTAAATATCACCTGCCTTCATGCTGTGCTTGAGTGAGGCATAGTATAATGTGATATGGTATTTATTGTATGATGTGGCATGGTGTGGTGCGGTACTATATCGTGAGGTGTGGTAAGTATGGTATGGTATGGTGGATAGGACAGTAC
Source organism: Panthera uncia (assembly GCF_023721935.1). Classification (NCBI taxonomy): domain Eukaryota; kingdom Metazoa; phylum Chordata; class Mammalia; order Carnivora; family Felidae; genus Panthera; species Panthera uncia. The sequence continues at coordinate 106,405,982 of NC_064810.1, read as the reverse complement.
TGTATAGCAGGTGGACCCCAGATTCACATAATAGCTTAAGCATTAAGTTTTCCATTAACTTCCCTTGTGATCTTGGGTAAGTGTCCTCAGTTTCTGGGGCTCAGTTTACTTAAAATTATATGAAATTTGATCATTGGAGTTACTGAAACAAATTAAGTGAGGTCTGTTTGTGCTCAGCACATAATAGATGCTCATTAAATGCCAGCCTCTCCTATGGCATTCTAAGAGAAAGTACAATGGATAGAAAGCACAGTCCTAGTCTTCAGGAACTAAAAATCTAGTTAGGGAGATGAGACATAGCCCCTGTGTGCAATCACCAGAGAAAGTGCCTCTGAGAAGATAGCTTAAATGGAATGAGTTAACTTTCTAACTTCCTTCCTTCCTTTCTTTCTTTCTTTCTTTCTTTCTTTCTTTCTTTCTTTCTTTCAAGTTTATTTATTTATTTGGAGAGTAAGGAGGGGAGGGCAGAGAGAGAGAGGGAGAGAGAGAGAATCCCAAGCAGGCTCCATGCTGTCAGTACAGAGCCCGAGGAGGGGGTTGAACTCATGAACCTTGAGATGATGACCTGAGCCAAAATTAAGAGTTGGCCACTTAACCGACCGAGCCACCCAGGTGCCCCGAGGGAAGCTTCTTAGAGGCTGTGGATGTGTGTTGGATGATTCAAGGCGGGTTGAAGAGAGTGAAGGCCAATTCTGGATTGGATGTTTCCGGAAGCAGGAACAATTTTATGATTGTGTATCTTAACATTGTTTATTGATCACACAGGAGAACCGCAGTGGGGTGGGTGTTCTTGGTAAAGCAGAGGAGCAGCAATCACTCTGTTAGACAGAAGAGGGGGATATTTCATCATTTTTGTGGTTCAGGAGTGGCCTTATCTTTGTCCCCTTCCAAATATGGTAAAGGAGTAGCCTTGGTTAGACATTGTTCCTACTCTGTGAGTGTGGCTTATATTCAACTGGGAGCATCACAGCCTAGCTGCCAGCAGAGCTGTTTTCTCACCTGGTTTGGGGTATATTTATTCACCCCCCTTTCCCAGAAGGCAAAGAAGGAAGTCATATTCTAGGGCGTGCCAGGGCTGAGCACTAGGGCAGACTGTCCCTAACTGGGTTTTGGAGGTTGTATAAAGAATAAGAATTAAAGTTCACAAACAAAAGGGGGAACGACCTGATAGACACCAAGGAGCGGAGCCTGTCAGGGAGGGTGAATGAACGGGGTGTGGGCCTGAAGCACTTCCAGAGACAGAGTGCAGCTTCTCATTGGGCACGGGTCTGTACATGGGTACGTGTGAGAGTCCACAAAAGCCAGGCAGGATTCCTATTTCCTGACTTTAAATCCAGTGACCAGATTTTCTCTCCAACCCCAAGGCCAAATTATCCCTTCTTCCTCCCTATTACCTTCCTATGATTCTTCTCTATATAGTCTGCATCTAAATACATAGTCTTCATTTTAAACTTTATTTTATCTAGATAAAAACGGGAGAGGTAAACTATTAACACTGGTTACTTCTGGGAACTGATCCGTAAGGGTTTCAGACGAAGTCATCAAACTTTGCTCTATACACTTATTATTTAAATTTTATGGGTTAATTTATTTTTTAATTAAGTTGTTAAAAACAAAAATGAAACAATGTTAAAATGGCAGTGATGGTGGAATGTGTGATTTGTCGCTGGTGATGCTCTCTGAGGTATAATTTTAGAATTAATATTTCCTTTTTTTTTGGAAGGGAAATTTGAAATTCCCTTTGGGAAGAGCACGGTGTGGATGTCTTGGATCTGTTTAAGGGATTATTATTATTATTATTATTATTTTATTTAAAAAAATTTTTTTTTAACGTTTATTTATTTTTGAGACAGAGAGAGACAGAGCGTGAATAGGGGAGGGGCAGAGAGAGAGGGAGACACAGAATCTGAAGCAGGCTCCAGGCTCTGAGCTGTCAGCACAGAGCCCGACGTGGGGCTCGAACTCGCAGACCGTGAGATCATGATCTGAGCCGAAGTCGGACGCTTAACCGACCGAGCCACCCAGGCGCCCCTTAAAGGATTATTTTAATAAAATGCTAAAAATCATGATTCTCATACAAATGTAAAATGAAGAATGGCAGTGTTTTTACTTGATTCACTAGCTAAGGTAGAACCAGTGAGATGTGGAACCAGTTCAAGAGAATTCAAAGAGCAGGCATGTATATAGACAACCAGGAATGCTGAAATGAATTTGCTTAATAAATGTAAAACTGGCTTCTTGGCGAGAGAAGGACATCGATTTGCACCTCTACCTGACAAAATTCATTTGCAGTCTGTAGACAAGAGCCATTTGCTTTTGGAAACTTAGCGTAAGAAGGACATATTGGAGGTGGCATCAGTCAGAGTATTTCCCTGTTTGCTTCCCAGGGACAGTATCCACATGTCCTGGTAGAGGGAGGAGGTACTGCCTCTCAGGGTGGGGCAGTAAAGTCTTTTCTAAGTCCTCTCTTTTGCTTGAAAGACCACATTTCTGAAAAATTTGAGAAAACTTTTGTTTATTAGAATACTCTTCACACTTTGTTAAATGTAGACTCTGCTAAGCCAAAGAAGTGGATTACTTCTGAAGACAGATATCCTCTAGGGGAACAGCTTGCCTCTGGTTCTAAATGCTATAAAGTCTCCTTAGTTCAAGCTGCACATAGTTTAAATTCCGGAGGGACGAGTCTGAGGTTTGCTTTGCAAACCCTTTCTTCATAGATGGTGAAAATTAATGCTATAAATAAGATTCTGGTAGTGTCTGGGGTGTGTGTGATTTATAACACAACTATATCCCAGGCATCTAAGAAGTATCATTAAGATATTTAGTTAAATTAAACACTAATTTATTATTTAGACTGCTAGGTTCTAAGAGGAAAATGGAAAAATTGTGCATTCTGGTATGGGTTATTGAAATTGCAAATCTGGCTCATTTTGAAGATCTCTCTCAACCACAGTTGAGTGAATGAACCAATGAACAAAGAAATATCATTGCCTGATTTGAGTTATTATATGTATCTCAATAAATTAAATAAAATTTCTTTTATGCCCCAAATATTTCCGTCATGGTGATTTCTAAAGAATTGCATTTGGTTCAGGGCAGTTGTATGATAATCTTTTGCTATTCAAGCAACTTTGATTGAGTGCATGACTGTGAGCCAAGTAAATTTATTAGCTTGTTTCATTGAACTGCATTTGTACAATGAGACAAATTGTTTCGGCCAGGTTTCAAAGTGCTTCTCATCCACTGAGAAGTGACTTGGGCAATAAAGCCACAGTAATCAGATCTTCCTGATACTTCCTTAATAATTGTACATGGAAAACTGTATACTGACAATAGCACTTACTAAATAGTATAGAGACGTTTTCAATGCTAATAAAACATATGGCATTAAATAGATCATTTGAAGTGTGCATGTACCCTTTCTAGATATATCTGCTGGCTGGTTTTAATGTGCATGTGTGTGATAGACCCTACATTTTCACCTAAGATTTTTGTCAAGATTTTTGTTGGTTTGAACTATGCCCTTACTCTGAAATCCAGAACACATTTTCCGAGGTCTTAATAAATTCTACTCAAAGCAACATTGCCATCCACGGTTAGTCAGGCATCTCAGCAATGACCCTCTGCGAGGAGATCTAAAACACTGACGGTAGAGTTTTATTGTCGTTGTAGGAAAAGAAAATAATGGATATCCTTCATTCAGTGTTCCTTTTCTGCGTATGAAATTCAATAAGGTGAGTGAATGACTACTTTAGTAGTTAAGGGACAAAGAAAACACTTAGTTTCTAATGTTAACTAGGTACTTCATTGTGTGTCAGTGACTATGTTGAGTGCTATACTTGCTATTTCATAGTCATTCTTGATCCTCATCACAAGGTTAGTATTGTCTCTATTTTTTATGTATCAGAAAACTGAAGTATAAAATAGTTAAATGACTTGCCCAAGGTCATGCAGTTGGTAAGTAGTATAGCTGTGGCTCCAAATCCTGGAGACAGAGCCTCATACTTTACCATTGCTGTTGTAAAGAAATGAATACTTTGAAATAATTCTTCATGTCCTTGTCTTTTGGTTATGAAATTTTTCTTTTCTGTAGTCCTTCCACCATTAGGGTCAGATCATAAAGCTTTTTCTGCTAAGGAAAGGAAAAAATATCCATCCGTCTGTAGAAAAGAAGCTCATGGGTTGAGTCATATATTAGAGAATTGTCAAATAAATATGTTGTACACCTGAAACTAATATAACATTGTATGTTAATTATACTTCAATAAAAAATTTTGATTAATGAGAAAAAAAGGAAAAGCTCATTGGATAAGTAAGAAGGAGGCTATGACATAGAATTCCTTCCAGAAGGGAAAGTTAGGTAGAAAATCCTTCTGGTGCTGTCAGAAGAAAGGAGCTGAGAAAGAGAGGAGAACCAGACAAGTTTCTTGGCTCTCCATATCCTCAGGGCTGAACAGGGGTGGGTGTGGTTAAGCATCTAAACAGGTTTGGGGCTGTCAGAGGGTATCCAGGCTGGGGAGACTATATATTGTTGAGGGAAGCCTTGAGTTTGTTATGGCACCTTGTTCAACACAACGCCATGGCATGGGCTCAGTTTAGAAGTAATGTCAGGGAGGAGTCCCTAGGCAGCTCAGTTGGGTATGTGTCTGACTCTTGATTTCAGCTCAGGTCATGATCTCAGGGTTGTTGAGATTGAGCCCCATGTCAGTCTTTGCATCGACAGTGTGGAACCTGCTTGGGACTCTCTCTTTTCCTCTCTCTCTGCCCCTCCCCTGCTCATGCATGCTCTCTCTCTCTCTCTCTCTCTCTCTCTCTCTCAATAAATAAATAAACTTAAAAAAAAAGTAATGTCGGAGAGAGGTGCTTTTATGGACCTCTATGCTATCAGCAGAAATAGCTCAATGGCTATCAGCAGAAATAGAGCCAGAGCAAGCTGGTGCAAGATGAGACCAGGTGAGCAGTAACTTCTTTTAAAAACAAACTGACCAGCATGACCCCTTCGGCACAAGAAATTCCTTGAGCTTTGAGCAGATGTCAGTGGGCAGTTTCTGGCTACATTTTCCTCTTCACTGGAAATCAGTGGAGTGGGAGACCAACTGGTGATGCCTCCTACTTTTTGTCTTTACAGACAAATGGGCAGCCGGGATATGTGTACTCTCATGGGCAGGTCATTGGCTAGAAAATTCATCCAAGCCACTCGGGACTTTTGTGACCTTGAGAATATTGCTTAACCTTTCTGAGCTTTAGATTCTGCATGTATAAAGTGGAAATGATAGTAAAAAAACATTTTCTGTGTATCGTTTTTGTAAGGGTTGATGAACAGTGAGACAAATATACTATGGAATATAACGCTATTATTATTAATACTATTATTGCCATTACTGTTATTAATTGATATATTTTGAGCTAACAATTGGAGGATCTTATATGTATAAAACAAGCACATGCAAAGCTACGTGTATGGTTTTGTGAAGCATCACAACATCATTCTTTTAAAATCCAAGCTGTATACCTTAACATGTTGTCGCTTATTGCCTCATTTTCTATTTTACTTAGTTTTGTTGATTCCCTCCATCTAAGTGATCGTTTCTAGGCAGGCACTATGTCTTATGGTGCATAAATAGTAGGGGTTTTAAGATGATATGTATAGTACTTACAAAAGCTATAAAAAGTGTGAACTGGAGATCAGAAATACTCATTTTCAACCAATTTATAAGACAGTAAAGTTCTTGAGAGCAATGCCGAACAAATAATACAGGAAAAGCTGGATGCATAGAAATTAGAAATTAAGAAATCCAATCCAATCAAGCTTTTAAAAATTCCAAATCTTTTTTCTTTATTTTCTCATTTCTTTCATTTCTTAAGTTTATTTTATTGCCTTTTCTCCCTTATCTTTACAAAACTGATGCAGCCTTAGGCTCACTGCAGATAAAACAAAAACAAATAAAAGGATAAGCATAATGAATAATAATTATTCTATACACTTTAATAACTTGATAGATAGCCTTCCAGATAATTGTTAATTCGTTTTTTAAAACGATCAAACCACACCTGTTCTTTCAAAAATTATCAGAGGCTATACAACCAATTCCATCCTGTGGACATTTAGGTTGTTTACATTTAGGTTGTTTCCAATTAACTCTCTTATTGGATATCCAGATTGTTTCCATGTAGTCCCTTTTGTTGGCTATTAGATCTTTTTTCCAACTCATTACTATTGTATTCTCTTGTATTACTATTGCTGCTGTAACATATCACTACAAATTTAGTAGCTTAACACAACACAAACTTACTCTCTTACAGTTCTGGAGATCAGAAATCTGAATCAGTTTCATTGGACTAAAGTCAAGATGCCAGCAGACCTGGTTCCCCCTGGAGGCTGTGAGTGGACAATTCATTTCCTTGCCTTTTCCAGCTTCTAGAGGCTGCCAGCATTCTAATCTCTGCTTTTGTCACATTGCCTTCTCTTTGGTATGGTATCTCCCCCTATTTTTCTCTTATGAGGACACTTGTGATTACATCCTTGGGCCTACCTGGATAATGCAGGCTACTCTCCCCATCTCAAGATCCTTAATCACATCTGCAAAGTCCCTTTTATGACATAATATATTCCTAGGTTTGGGGAATTAAAATATGCACATCTTGAGAGGCCATTATTCAGCCAACCAAAGACAAACATTATAAACAATGTGAGCAGGTAAAATAATCTGGGGAAAATTATAGGAAAAATCACCCTGAAGATGTTATGAAAAGTGATAACAATGTTTAAAGACATATGAGCGGTCATAAGCCTTGCAAAATTTCTAATACTGCCTAAAATAGGGATCAGTGGTGTCCATTTTAACCAAGACATTTCAACCAGTTTGAGGTCTTGACCAGCCTGTTTCCCACAAATTCCCCAAAGTCCATCATGTGAAGACAAAATAAGGTAGAGTGTGGGGGGTTGTGCATCTCACATATGAGTCTCAGAGGAAGTGAAAACTAAGCAGAGATATGAAGGAAAAGAAGTGGATCAGGTGATGTGGCCTAAGGAAGAAAGGTCCTGACATGGGGAATGTGGTGCATATGTGAGTGAGAGAAGACCTGGAGATGGGAGAGGGTCCTGTGTTTCAGGAATTGATGGCAGGATTATGTGGCTAGTAGTATATTTTGAGTTGGCAGTGGGAGGAGGATGCTGTAAAAGAGGAAGCTGGTTAGTTAACTAGGAGCTGGATCAAGATGGGCCTGTTGTGTATGGATTTTATCTTAAGGCAACTGCAGAGCCCTTGAAAATGACCTGGATCTTCTAATACATGAACTTAATATTGCTAATATGGCAACACTCCCCACACTGATCCATATTAGCCTCGCTGTCTTTTTAAGTTAGCTCTATGCCCAACGTGGGGCCTGAACTCATGATCTTGAGGTCAAGAGTTACATACTCTACCAACTGAGCCAGCCAGGCACCCTTCCACGTTGATCTATCGACTTAACACAATCCCTATCAAGATTCCTCCTTTTTTTTTTTTTCCTAAAAATTAACGAGCTGATGATTCTAAAATGAAATGGAAAGGGCTCAGAATTGTTAAAACAATCTTGAAAAAGAACAAAAAGTTTGGAGGACTTAAAGTTCCTGATTTTAGAACTTATGTCAAAACTAGAGTAATGAAATCGCACAACAGTGGCATCAGGATAGCTAGACATAGAGACCAATGGAATAAAAATCCTTGCATTCACAGTCAATTGAGTTTTGACAAGGGAGCCAAGATAATTCAATGGGGAAGTAAATAACCTAATGGTGTTGGGATAGTTGGTTATTTAAAATTTGAACAATGACAGCATGAACTTAGGCCTGACTATATATCATACATAAAAGTCAACCCAAAATGTGTCGTAAACCTAAATTTAAGAGTTAAAATTTGAAAATATCTAGAAGAAAATGTATAGTTTTCTTTGAGTCATTAGCTATTAGGGACACACAAATCAAAACCACAATGAGATACCACTTCATATCCACGTTATAACACCCACTAGTGGCTATGATAAAAGAAGGCTAATAGTAACAAGTAGTGGCAAAGATGTGATGTTGGGACTGTCATACGTTGCTGCGGGCATGGTTCAGCCACTTTAGAAAAGAGTGTGGCACTTTCTCAAAATGTTAAACACACAGTTTAACCATATGACTCAGCAATTCCACTTAGGTATCTACCCAAGAGAATTAAAAACGTATGTCCACACAAAGCCTAGTACAGCAATGTTTCCAGCAGCATTGTCCATAGCAGCCAAAGAGTGGAAAGACCCCAAATGTCTATCAATTGATGAATGGATAAATAAGATGTGGTGTATCGATACAATGGAATGTTATGAGTAATAAAAAGGAAATAATAAAAAAGAGTAAGTACTGATGCATGCTAAAAATGGATGAACCTTGAAAACAATGCTATATGAAAGAACCCAGTAAGAATGATCACATAGTGCATGATTCCATTTATATAAATATCCAGAGTAGGGAAACCTTTAGCAGTAGAAACGTAGATCAGTGATTGATTATATTAGGTTTGAGAGTAGAGGTTGGGGAAAGTGGGGAATAATTGCTAATGGTTATGGGCTTCTTTTTGGGGCGATGAAAATGTTCTAAAATTAGATTGTGGTGATGGTTGCACAAGTCTGTAAATATGCTAAAAACTTGAATTGCACGCTCTAAGTAGGTGAATTTTATGGTATGTAAATTATATCTCAATAAAGATATATATACTTTTTAAGAACGTCCTGGGGATTGACATAGTCACTTTCCATCAGTGTGGGAATGGATTAGAAGGAGGACAGGATTGGAGGCAGGCAGGCATGTTAAAATTTTCAGGTGCGAGTTACAGCTGGCCATGCTGTTTTAATTTCACATTTTATTAAAAATAGATGCTTATTCTCTAGAAGACTGTGATTATAAGTTTCCCAGCTCTAGTCAATTGCTTACCATCATCACAATCTTTGTTATAGCCACAGCACACCGTAGCTATGTCACATGTGATGCATCCAAGGAGAAAGGATGCTTTAGGTTTTATATGGTAAGAGTTTGCTGCTTAGCGAGTCAGCTGATTTAGAGGCAGGGGATTAATCAGGCTGTCAAATTGTTTCCCTGGAAATAGATGCAGCAGAAGAGATAGTAACCTGTGGCTTTCTCAATTCAGCAAGGCAGCTGTTTAAAATTTTTTATGCCTGCAGTATCTGAGTGTCTCTCTCCTTGACTATAATTGAGGGCTTTCTCTATTTAGGTGTACAGGAGGCTCTCTGTAACAAGTACTTAGTATTGGCATATTTAAAAAGAAATCCCGAAGCCTGCTTTTTATGTACCCCAAGGACACTCATCGATAACTAGCACTTCACATAATAATACACTTATGAAAACTAATTTATTTTTAGTCTTCCTTTCTTCTCATGATAAAAATACAGGCAAACCATAATTTCCTAATGTCGCAAAATTCAATACAAGTAGTAATTTTTTAACTGTATTTTTTTACATTAAAAAACACTAGTATATATTTCACAAAGCAAAAACAGCAATTTAAACAAATAGTGTTCATTTCTTGACTGTTCAGAAGGACAACTCTGGATGAGATATAAGAAAGTGAAGTAGGATTCATTCATCATGAATATCCATTCATCTGAAGGTACGGCATGGATATTATCTAGGATTCTAAATGATTATAATGCTAAGGGAAAGGCAGAGAGGAATATAAAAGCCAGATATTATCTGACAAACTGTATGTGACCAAGTGCCTGTAATCCAGCTGTGAGTTCACTGATTGTTATGATGCTTGGGCTTTTCAGAGGCACGCAGAAGTGTCATCTGCAGTTGGTTTGGGATTTGAGCTTTTCCTGTAAATCTCATAACAGCCTTTAAATACTCTTTTAGCCTTTTTAATAAGATGGTTCTCATAAACTTTAGAGGCTCAGGTGTTTTCCTTTGCTTGAAGCCAGAGACAAGTCTGGACAGAATGTGTTATTATTCCTGGTAGGGAGCCTGACCTTCACCAGTGCCCTTGGAGAACAGCTAGAATCAAACAAGTCCAGGGGTGGGTGGTAAAAACATACAGACTTAGATTTAGGAGTCTCTGGGTGTGGACACATGGCCATTTGCACAAACATTCACCTGGTGTCTTTTGCTTTGATGGAGAGTTCTTGAAATCAGAGTCCTACGGAAGTGGTACTTAGGTTCAAAGTATTATTGAAGGAACAATCTCATCTTGACAGTTAACAAAACAACTTGCTACTTCTTGCTCTGGCAGCATATTGTTAAGCTCTCATTGAATATGAGCCTTGGAAAGACTCACCCAGAACTAGAACATCACTGACTCCTTACAACTCATGGACTCTGAAAAATGCCATTGAGTCTAAAGCCCCCCTGTTTCAGGATGAGGCTGGTAGTCCAAAGAGATGAAGGGAGGGCTGGGTAGTGAAGAAGCTGGATCTAGGACCCACCCTTTTGGACTTGGTCTGTGTCCTCTCTACCACAAGGGCTTTGCTATCTGCATGCCATCATGTACTAGCTGTGAGAACTCACGTTTCTCCATGTGTAAAATGAACAAAAGAAAGCCAGTCAAGTAGGATGTTATAAGGAAAAAATGAGGTGTTGAGCATCCATCACTGCATTTTAATAAAAAGCCTCTGTGCCAGAGCACTGATGTTGTTTTCCTAGTCTTTGCCTCATCTTTGATGAATTCTGCATTTGGAGAATGTAGTCATTGTGGCCCTGGTAAAATATACTATCACCCTGGGAATTATAAAAACATTGGAGACCAGATGCTGCTGCACAAATCAGAAGCCTCATCAACATTAAATCTTGTTCCTGACCTAGAGGAAGAATAATGTATGTGGAAACAATCTGCAAAATGTAACATGCTATAAAAATGCTAGTTTTTGTTATTAATGTAAATTAATCTATTTTAGTGATTTTTTTTTTTTTTTTAGTGGTCCCTAGCACAGCTTTTGCCCAGAGGATTAAGACAAATCAGCTTTGGTGATAAACATATCTTTGTGCAAGGGGTAGCCCTTGGCAACAAGAGGGGTAATTGCTTAGAAACAGCTGCCTTCTATCTGGTAAGAGAGAGAAAGAGCAAAAAGGAGTGAGGAATACTTCCAAATAGTTCCCAGAAAGGCCATGGACTAAACCTTTACGGCTCAAGAGGGGTATTCTCAGACTATTGGTGAGGAGTGGTCTGTCACCCAGGGGGCCAGTTTGTTTGGACGAAGCCAGACTCTGAAGCCTATCAGGGTCCTCTGGAAATGTGTCTTTTTCCTTAAGTCTTTTCAGTACCCTTTTGAAAGAGGGTAGAACCCGTGGACCATCCACATTTTAGAAAGCTGAGACTAGTCAGACATTCAGCAGATGTCACTCAAAGGCCAGTGGTATGCTCACTTGTGAGGCTGTGGGGAGACTGAGGCATGGGAAGTAATAATAGGAGAAACTCTCTTTTGGGATTCCTTGGGTAGGGTAGAGATTACACTTAACCAACAAATATGTGCTGAAAATCCTTCAGTGGGTTGAGGTGAAGGAAATGACTTCTGTGTGGAAGTTGGTGGGACCCACGTGACTGATAATGCTAATGATATGAGGGTGGGGTGGGTGGGTGGGTGTGGCAGGGACGGTGTTAGAGTTGAATGTGCATGTGTGGAGGAGTTACAAAAAAGATGTGGGAGGGGCGTTTGGGTGGTTCAGTCGGTTAAGCGTCTGACTTCGTCTCAGGCCATGATATCACAATTCGTGGGTTTGAGCCCCACGTCCGGCTCCGTGCTGACAGCTCAGATCCTGGAGCCTGCTTGGGATTCTGTGTCTCCCTCTCTCTGCCCCTCCTGTGACTGTGCTTTGTCTCTCTCTCTCGAAAATAAACAAACATAAAAAAATCTTTTAAAAAGATGTGGGTTTTTTTCGGTATTATTTCTTTGTTTATAAAAGAAATATAAGAGTATTGTTGGACATATGGGAAAATATAGAAAAATATAAAGAAGAAAATTAAAATCACCCACAATCTGCCACCAAAAAGTAATTAAAAGTTCTATACGGATGTCGATATGGACTGGAAATGAACACGAAAATATGGCAACTATTGGTTGGTTAAAATAATGAGGAAAGGGATTTTTTTTGTCCTTTTTCCTTTTTTTGATTTCAGTTTGCAGTTTTTTTTTTTTTCCTAGTGTTTTTAATGGGAATATATGGGTGAAAAAGAACTATAATATATTGGTAAATTTTACAAATTTAGAACGTGGGCTCCTGGGTGGCTCAGTCGGTTAAACATTTGACTTTGGGTCAGGTCATGATCTCACAGTTTGTGGGTTCGAGCCCCACATCAGGCTCTGTGCCGACAGCTCAGAGCCTGGAGCCTGCTTCAGATTCTGTGTTTCCCTCTCTCTCTGCACTTTCCCAGCTCGCACTCTGTCTCTCTCTCTCAGAAACAAATAAATATTTAAAAAAATTATAAATTTAGGACGTAACTGTATATTTCTATACAGAACTGTATACTCTATACTGTATAGAACTGCTTTGTTCTCTGTTCTCTTCACTTTTAGCATATTGTGAGCTTTTCCCTTGTGAGTAAATATTTTTTTTAAATATGATTTAAATAGCTCCTTTGTATTTCATTATGCAAATATAGATTATAATTGATCTTAGGAATTCTCTATTGTATATATATAGTTTCATCTTTTATAAATAAAACTTTACTTAATATCCTTATACACAATGTTCGTGTGGATCTCTACTACTTCCCTGAGATAACTGTTTCAACGTAAAATCACATTATCAAAGGGAATACACATTTTTTATGCTCCTGATACATTTTATTGGGTTTTTCTCTGAAAATATTCTATGAATTTACACTCCAAAAGGAGATGTTTGAGAAGCATCAAAGGTGGAGGCTGGGGATCTATGATGAGTTGAGCTGAAGAAAGAAGAAATTGGGAGACATCTCTCAGAGGGGCCTAGCAAGAAAGTAGGAGAGGAGTTTCTTATGAAAGAACCCTGGTATTCTCAGGCATTTGTGTCTGAACCAGTGACAGAGTCAGCAAAGTGCACTGAGGGCCTTACTTCACCTTTAAGAGGGGGTTCAAGAAAATGATGTATGTGAAAAATGACCTCTTCCTTGAACTCTTGTGGGCTTTACAAAATTGTTCTAGGGTAGCTTACCAGGAGTCACTGAGGAGGACCCGAGGCCCAGAAGTTAGGCGACTCTCCCACATCACACTAACGCAAGTGGCAGAATGCAGATTCAAAACAATGCCTTCCAAACCCACCATGGTTTTCCACTTGGTTTTTTCTACACCTCTAAGTAAAGAGGTTGGCCTGATGTCAACTTTTTTCTTTCTTTTTTAACGCTTATTCATTTTTGAGACAGAGAGAGACAGAGCATGAATGGGGGAAGGTCAGAGAGAGAGGGAGACACAGAATCCGAAACAGGCTCCAGGCTCCGAGCTGTCAGCACAGAGCCCGACGCGGGGCTCGACCTCACAGACCGAGGGATCATGACCTAAGCCGAAGTCGGAAGCCCAACCGACTGAGCCACCCAGGCCCCCTGATGTCACCTTTTTTTAAAATACTTGGTGATGAAGCAGAATGCCCTTCCTCATCTTTGGGGCAAGAGCTGCTCCCACAGGGGTGGCTGAAGTGAGAGTGAATGAGGCTGACACATGACAAACAAGAAAGGGACAATTTTTACAAAATGAAATCACTCTTTCAAACTCAAAACCCACTATTTTGTCATTATATATTATTGCTAAGCATAGAAGAGATTTTTATGAGGCTCATTCCAAAGGGATTACTCAGTGTCTAGTCCAGATTGATAAATTGCAGGTGAGTATAAGGCCCGGTGATTGATTGAGGCCTGACGATTATGTAGCAAGTAGTGGTAAGCCGAGCCCACTGGGACATAGTATGCACACACTCACTGAAACACTCTATTAAGGTGCCTCCTTAAGGCTTCTAACACTGGTCATTTCTCCCAAACTCTCTTTATTAAAATGGACAGCAGAAAGAAATGCTTGGTTCTAGGATTTCTTGCTTTTTTATGGGCTGAATTAGGCATTGAAGGCAAAGAAGAGAAAGGAAGAACACACCTATCGTTTGCTGGGCAAGTTTGATCTGAATGGGTATGTAGATGCCAAAAACCATTCACCTGTCATTAGAGGACTGTTTCCTATTCACTACAGGGCCATCCTATCAAATGAGTCTGTTTTGGAGCCAGTATCAGCAAAATGTGAAGGGTAAGCTGCTTTTCTTGTCTTCTTTTTACATCAAGCACAGTGGTAGGGATGAAGGAATGTGGGGAGGGGGGGTGGAAGTCAGGGTCTGGAGCTGGCACCATGAAACCAGCCCTGACTCCGACACTATTTATTTGATACAGGAGAGGTACTATCTGTTTCTGTGCCTCAGTTTCTCCAGGGTGGACACTCTAGGATTGCTTAGAAACAAGAAAAGCTTGGTCTCAAGTGGGTCCTTTCCCACTTCCGTACCGCAGAAAGGACAATAACAGGTTTTGTGTAATGTAAAACGTTGCTTTTCAGAGGGTGGTCTGTGGACCAGCAGCAGCCCCTAAAAGCTTGTTAAAAATGTGGATCTCAGGCTGCATCCCACATCTGCTGAATCAGAATCAGCGTTTTGCTAAGGAAGCACTGATGCAGAGTTATGCAGTGTTATAGCTTTAATGTGAATTGTTAATTAGACTAAATTCTCCTCAAGTGAAAATACACAGTGTGGGGATGCCGATTTTATATCGGAGCTAAAATTCATAATAAGATTCCTTCCCCTGGAAGGTTTCTGCTCTACTCTCCTCATGCCGAAATTGCCATGTTAGGAAATGGGACCCATGACGGATAATCTGAATTTACTAATAATGCTTTGTAAGAAAGGCAAACAGGGCTTAGATTTGCATGCATGCATGTGAGCACGCACACACATACACACACTTTAGTTATGAAAAGTGCCAGAAATTGAAACAAAGGAAAACAACTATCCACTATATTACTACCATAACAAAGCAGTCCTTTCCCTATATTCTTTCTCAGCCCTTTTATACAAATGCAACTATAATTTTTGCATAGTTGTGACCATAGCATGACCACAATTCATTATATAGTAAGCATTTCTATGAGGCTGGATGGTAATTTCAATTATAAATGAATGCTACAAAAATTTTAGCAACTTCTTATACAATTAAATCTTTAATGATCACAACTCTTTTCCTTTGATCTTATTTCATGCTACATATTTGAAATATCATTAGAGGAGTAGATAAACAGTAATGTTGTTGGCAAAGGAAAGGATTGAAATCCATCCCTTCTTATCTGTTTCCTGGACCTTCTAATTCTTTTCCAGTCTTACAGCTAAGCAAAGGAAAGAGGGATGAGAAGGGCTTTTGCTGGCAGCTACATTGTTGTAGAGTCAGTTCATTATTTATCACGGAAGTTTACACGTTCAATCCCTAAAATATAAAATGAAAACTAGAGTTTGTACACTAATATTTTGTAAATGGAATCACTTAATTTGTTCCTCACCTTTCATCAGAATTTTTGAAGGTTATCTTCCTAGCAAGGCTAACTAGAAAAAAAGCCAATATAGAAGTTTTTAGTAAAAATCTACCCCTTTCATTAAAAAAATAATTTGGCATGTCCAATGTGGTTGAAACAGTGGTGAGAAGTATGTCCCATTTACAAAGTAATTCACTATGTCAGGGATATTTTGATTTTCCTATGTAGTGCACGTGTTCTTATTTTTTTAAGTGTTTATTTTTTGGGGGGGGCGTGGGGCCGAGAGGGAGGACAGAGGATCCAAAGTGGGCTCTGCGATGACAGCAGAAAGCCCAATGTGGGGCACAAACTGTGAGATCATGATCTGAGCTGAAGTCGGATGCTTAACTGACTGAGCCACCCAGGCACTCCCCCTTCCTCTTCTTATGTAAGTTTCAGAGTAGTCTAATAGTTGCTTTATATATTCTGTCCAGCAGTTTTAATTGTAATCAGTGGGAGAGATAAGGTGTGTATTTATTCCCTCTTTAACTCAAACCTGAGGAGTCTCTGAAAGGATTTCTTCAGTCATTTTCTGGCTCTCAGTGTTGCTGCTGAGAAGTCTGTGGCACTTTGATTCACGACATTGTGTGTGAAGCTTCTTTCATGTGATGCAGGGCCTCTAAAAAGACAGTTTCTCATCCTGAATGTGACTCAGCAATACAAGGCATCGTTATGAGTGTTCAGCTGGTCTCCCCGTCTCATTTGACTGAAGCCCATATTGCTCATCTTTATGCTATACAAAGCTAAAACTTTCCTTAGCACCTTAGTCCATCTTGAAAATACCTATATATTTTGGATATCAAAATTCCATATTTTTAAAATTGACATATGTTCTTCAAGATTATAATTCATTTTCACCCACACCACCAGCAGTTTCTTCCAATCTCCGTCCAACACCAGTGTTCTCCAAGACTCTTAACACTCCTTCTTGTGATGCGACTTTCCCTTTCAGTGGGACAGTCGCATTGAGACTGGCCTGGCCTGGGACGTGCTCAGGGGCCAAGCCAGGCCTAATCTGGTAGTACTTTGATTTTAGCATCATCAACCCACCTATACCTGATCTAGAAATTCAAGTTGGGCTTTGGAGAAGTCTCATGCTCTAATGTTACCAAGATACTAGTTTTGCTTGGCCATCAGCTTAGGCATACAGAAGAGGAAGACTTTTCTGTTACTTTGAAAATGTTCAGGGAAGAGAAAGGCAGTGAAATGGGAGGTGAAAGTGTCTTTTAATTCTTGTTTTTGTTGATCTAAATGAGGTTAGGATTTAGAGAAATTTTCTGGGGGGGGGAAATGTATATGTTGCACAACAGTACTTGAATATCATAATGGAAATCAGAGAATGAAAGAAAAATCATCCCAAATCTCACCCTTCCAGTAATTATTCTGTGCTCATTTAAAATATTTCCCTGTTGAGGAGCATCTGGGCGGCTCAGTTGGTTAAGCGTCTGATTTCAGCTCAGGTCATGATCTCACTGTGAATTTGAGCCCTGTGTCAGGCTCTGTGCTGACAGCTCAGAGCCTGGAGCCTGCTTCGGATTCTGTGTCTCCCTCTCCCTGCCCCTCCCTTGTTCACACTCTGTATCTCTCTCTCTCTCTCTCAAAAATAAATAAGCATTAAAAAAATTTAAAAATTTCTCTGTTGATACTTAACCAAATGTTCACATAATTTGTATGTACGTTTTAATTATAGTATGGAAATAACATTGCATATGGCCTGTTTCACTTAATATTATATACATGCTACTGTGTAATCTAATTATAGTTTTTTAATGATGGAAAATATTCCCATCAAGTCACTATACCATAATTTCTTATCAGTGAACATGTAAGTTCTGGTGTTTCAATATTATAGATAATTCAGTAATGAATACTTTGGGGGTATACGTACCTTTTTCCTTCAGGAAGAACAATTTGTTCAGAAAACTTCTCAGGGGTAGAATTATTGATTCAAACTAGGTAAACGTTTTCCTAGCTCTTGAAATAAATTGCTCTGTTCCCTTAAAGAAGATATTGCTACAGATACTGGGTGGCTCAGTCAGTTAAGTGTCTGACTCTTGATTTTGGCTCAGGTCACGATCTTGTGGTTCATGGGATTGAGCCCCGCATCAGGCTCCGCGATGACAGTATGGAGCCTGCTTGGGATTCTCTCTCTCCCTGTTTTTCTGCCCCTCCCCCATTCTCTTGTTCTCTGTCTCTCAAATTGAATAACTAAATATTAAAGAAAGATATTGCTATATTTATTTCAAAAACATGTATGCCAATTTATATTGCCCCCATGTAGAAGCCAACTATCTTAGGATGATGAAGACTTTCATGTTCTGGCACCTCTGGTTGTCCAGTTTCCATTTCCCTGTGCCATACCCACTCCCACTTTTATCCTTCGAATGTACTGATCTTTCCATCCCTAGAATGTATTAGGTTCTCTTCTTGAGAACATGCGTTCACACACACCATTCCCTCCATCTGCAGCTTTCATCCCTGTTTTTATGTCATTCTTCAAGCCTCATTTTGGCCATTACGTCCTCCAGGGTGAGGTGTCCATCTTCAGGGCCCCTATGTGTATCTCTGTCACTATTTTTATAATTTGGTGCATGAGTTGGCTATTTTTCTGTGTCTTCACCTGTGCACTGCAGTTCCTATCTGGTTCTGTGTTATAACCTATAAGGTCTAGCACCGGTGGAACACCCAGTAACTATTTATTAAACAAATAAAAAACAAAGTTAGCCTTAACTAAAAAAACCCAACTAAAGAAATACTAATCTGCTAGCAGGGCTATTTGCTATTAGACGTTTAATCAAAAACATTTATTGAGTAGAAGATACAGAGTTAGGTACTACATAGGTGAGAAGATATTAAGACAAAAATTCTTGAGATACTTTTAAATAGGTTAAAGTGTAGCTAAAACTGGGGAGAACAAGAGTTGGGAATAGAATAGATATTTTTCAGTGGAGAAGACCCTGAAAAAAAATGTGGTGATGGATTATAAGAGAAATATTTTTCCCTTTAGTGGCTGGGGGATGAAGGGGGAAATATCTGAATCATGGTTTTATGTGAGAATGGTGGGAAGGAGACAGTTTTCAATTAAAAAAATTTTCAGCATTAACCATCAAATCATGGCAGAAAAAAATGATTAAATTGGAGTCATAGGATATATGGTGTACATAAACTTTATATTCCTCTTTGATATACTTTTATCACATTTTCATATATTTACATCATTTTTATTATAATTAATAGGAAAGTAAAGAGGAGGGAAAGGAGAGTCATATGGCATCAAGGACTTCCAATGAATGGCGAAAATGTATTGAGGGGTTATTTAGTGCCCTGTGTGGTGGAGAGAATTGAGAATATGAAGATAATTTTGTGAAAAGACATAATCAGCAGTTTGGGGAGATTATATCATATGAAAGATATATAGAGCTAGAAAATGTCCCAAAAAGGTACTTCTCAGCCCAAACCAATCAACAGTGAATACAATTCATATGTGAACCCTTGAACTTTGCTCTATCATTCATGCAATATTCACATGCTCACGCAAGTGAGGTGCCTGCTGATATTCTGGCAAAATGCTCTTGGTACCACCCTCAGCTAAAGGTTGCTCTCCCGGACCCCGAAGTTCCACCCACTGACTAAAGCCTTACAAAAGCTGTTTCTTTTTCAGGTTTAACTTTTGGGGGTTCCGCTGGATGAAAACCATGATCCACACAATCAAGGAGATTAACAAGAAGAAAGATATTTTGCCCAACATCACTTTGGGCTATCAGATTTTTGATACCTGTCTCACCACCTCCAAATCTGTAGAAGAAGTGTTGGGATTCCTTACAGGGCGGGAAGAAAACAAGCCCAATTTTAGAAACAGTACCGGAGCATTTCTGGCAGGAATTGTTGGAGTATGCGGATCGTCCTTATCATCTGCTGTGTCAAGAATTCTAGGGTTGTATTATTTACCACAGGTAATACTCAGGTAGCTCAGAATACTGTGCTGGGTACTAATTTATAAGCAAACACAAGCTGTGTTTGTGGAAACTGCAGTAAATAGTAAGGTACTCAGATGAGGCCGAGGCAAATTGCAGAGACAAACAGGGATGATGGTGAAGTTACTGCCCCTAATTACTCTGTCCAGTCTAGCCTCAGCAGGTATGACTTGGTGACCATGTAGAGGTGATTTCAGACTCTTCTATACCCTTCAGGATACTACTTTAATTTTTGGCTTGAGGCTGTGAGTTATTGATTTCTAAGTTAACATCTCACTAGGCACAACACAGAGGTACAGAGTAGGTGATGGAGAAATACTAATTGGTTGGTTGTTTGCTAGATGGTATAACGAATTCATTTTGTTTCTTGCCTATATTAAATATTCATGACTCTTTTTGTTCCATACACTAACATAGTGAAATGAGCCTGGGAATTTCATAAGATAGCTAGAGTTTTGGGATGCTAATTTTATGGATTATTTTATTTTTGACTTAAAAAACTTTTTTTACTTTAAGTTTTTATTTTAATTCCAGTTAGTTAATGTAATAGTGTTCCTTTAGTTCCAGGTGTACAACAGAGTAATTTAACAGTTCCACGCCTCACTCTGTCCTGATCACAGAGTGTGATCCTTAATCCCCATCACCTATTTTATATATCCCCCCACCCACCTCCCCTCTGGTAACCATTAGATTATTTTAACTTCAGAGACAGATGATATGTTTCTACTTAAGAATAAGATGACATAAGGGAGAATGGATTATTAAGAAAATATAAATAAAACTCTAATGATTTCTAAGGATGGGTGATTGAAGTATAGTCAGGATTTATTAATGTGAATGATGATTAAGCCTATTTGTGTTACTAAAGTAATGGGAAATTTGAAATAATCATAAAAAATAACATTTACATGGTATTTCTTATAAAGTTACAAATAAAAATGAAGGAGGAACAGAAAAATACTGAGAAACAGGCCAAGTGGGTGGGGGGTGGGTGGATGACACAGCTAACACCTTAGCCGTGGGCTTCATGTAGCTCAGTTGAACGGTTACTGTGAACTCTATTTTCTACCAAAACCCAGCTGCAGTCCAGGCACTGGCTAGAAACCTCTAGATTGATTTTCTTGTTTAAATCTTTGCAGTAAATATGCAAAGAAGGTAAAAGTAATCTTCTATATGACACTTTCACATTGGCTGTTTCATTTAATATACTGATCATATTAAAATTTTTATGTTATATATTAACATGTATGATATGTATGTTATTCATTATATTATACTGAGTATATATTAGGTGTACTTAATGTACTTAAGATGTAGATACCATTACCCTGATTTTGTTCATGAGGAAACCGAGGTTCAGAGGGTTTAAGTAAATTGTCCACAGTCTTACACTAATTATGTAGCCAGAATTAAAAATCAGGTGTCTCTGCTTCTTAAATGAGATTCTTTCCTGCATATGACTTCCATGATGCTGCTGCTAATGAGTTTCCAAAGAAGAATGTAAACTTTAGCTAAGAGTATAAGAATAGGACAAATGGTATAGAAAAGAGAA
The DNA here is from genome assembly GCF_023721935.1 of Panthera uncia. Taxonomy (NCBI): domain Eukaryota; kingdom Metazoa; phylum Chordata; class Mammalia; order Carnivora; family Felidae; genus Panthera; species Panthera uncia. The sequence continues at coordinate 106,384,925 of NC_064810.1, read as the reverse complement.
AATAGGAATATTTTGTCACTCACAAAGGCATTGACAGTCATGGAGCTATGGAATTATAATATAGGAGGTCCTACTGAAGGTGACATATTAATAACAAGAGATGGGTTGGGCAAGAATGTAGCGTATGTTCCTCATTGCAGAGTCAGTGAGGCTGGGGGTAAGGTAGAGCAGAAATGCATGTAAGATTGTCAGGAATTCATGGTACTGATGGAAATATACATGAGGATCACTGGCAAAATGAAAAAAAAAAGTACTGTTTAATTTATCTGGACAAGTACCTATAAAATGAGGCCTTCTAGAACTTTGTGCAGGTGCTGTGGAGCTTCCTACAACCTTCCTCCAGTAAGTCTCAGAACCTAAATGCTCACAAGTCCTGGCAGAGAGAAACAAGGTAAGAGAAGAGAAAGAGGGAAAGGAGTGGTGGTAGAAAGACACACACACACACACACACACACACACACACACACACACACGAGGGGCAGAGGGAAGGAGGGAGAACAAGAGAGAACTGAGCCTTCCAAATAGACTGTGAGTCCACTCACTCCATCATCTGTGTGGATGAGAAAGCAGAGCTGAGGAAGGACCTTGACCCTCACACCCAGTGTCATGAGAACATAGATGAAATGTCAGGTGACCTGTTTTTCAGTGTTGTGACCCCAGCTCTGAAAAGTGGTGCATTGAATGTCATTATCTTGATAATTGGCTTTTCTGACTCCCCTGGGGTGGAGTGAGGAAAGGGTGCACAGGGAGGCTAGTGTTCCCTTGCATGGTCCCCACCCATGAGATAGGGAGCGGAGTACAAGGTTTTATTGTGGAAGGATGTGAGAATGAAGGGAGAACTGATCAGTCCCTTCTTTCTCCAATAAAAATATTCAGAGGTTGTGTAATTTGAATTTTTTCTATTGCTTTCTAATAACTGCACGCACATTTTCAATTGTAGGTGAGTTACACCTCTACCTGCTTGATTCTTATGACAAACACCAGTTTCCGTCTTACCTTCACACGGTAGGCAGTGATAAGATCCAGTCAGAAGCCATGGTATGACTTATCCACCACTTTGATTGGATCTGGATAGGCACAATAGCAACTGATGATGATTATGGAAAATATGGAGTGAAAAATTTTAAGGAAAGAATGGAGAATGCCAACCTGTATTGCAACATTGAGTGCCAACAGTACAACCTGTATTGCATTCTCTGAAATTATTCCCAAAGCCTCTTCCAATGAGAAAATGCAGAAAACTGTTGATGCGGTTGAGTTCCACTGCCAGAGTTGTGCTTTAAGCATCTGATACTGACCTCAGTCCTTTTGTGCTGGAAATGGTTCACCATAACATAACTGACAGAACATGGATAGCCAGTGAAGCCTGGATTACCTCTGCCCTCATTGCAAAGCCTGAATATTTCCCATATTTTGGTGGAAGTATTGGATTTGCAATTCCAAGAGCTGATATACCAGGACTCAAAGAATTTCTTTATGATGTACATCCTGGCAAGGATCCAAATGATGTCCTGACTGTTGAATTCTGGCAAATGGCTTTTAACTGTACTTAGCTGGATAGCAGTGTTCCTTACAACATTGACCATAGAGTGAATTTGACTGGTAAGGAGGACAGATTTCATGCCATGTCTGATGAATTCTGTATTGGAGAGGAGAAGTTGGAAGATCTTAAAAATACCTATCTGGATGTGTCTCAGCTAAGAATCACAAACAATGTCAAACAAGCTGTATATTCTCTGACTTATGCCTTGGATGGTCTAAGTAGATGTGAAGAAGGACATGGGCCATATATGCCAGGAAACACCTGTGCATATATACCTGACTTTGAGCCTGGTAAGTTATTGGTTTGTTTCTTTTACTTCATGACAGAGTTTGACATTAAAAGAATTCATACAAATAAAACCTTTTACTTGCTTTTGTATTTAATAGATACAATTGTATCACATGTCTACCTAAGAGAAGAGCTTGCTTGTGTGACCTAAATGAGCATTTTTAAGTTCCTATTTGGTGGGATTTTTGAAGCCTTTAAATTTTTTCTATTTTTTAATTAAAATTTTTTTTCCTTTCAAATTTTTATTTAAATTCTAGTTAGTTAACATGCAGTGCAATATTGGTTTCAGGAGTAGAATTCAGTGATTTATCACTTACATACAACACCTAGTTTGTTAACAGAATTCTTATTAGGTTTGTTTTGAATGGTAGAAAATCCTCCCTAAACAGTACCTTATGCAAAATAGGTTTTGTTTTTCTTTTTCTTCATGTAAGTGAAGTTTAGAGATTAACATTCTGGGACTGAAAGACTGACTTAGGGATCCAGATTCCTTCTACCTTGTTTCACTGTTCTCAATATGTGGGTTCACTTCATAATCTCAAATGTCTACTTGGACTTCAACCATCATGTCCATACTGTAACCAGCAGGAAGGAGAAAGGGCAATGATGTGTACATCCCTCCATTTAAGGATATTTCCTGGAAATTACATACAATTGTCCTTACATGCCATTAGCCAGAATTTAGTTAACATGGTCATAGCTAGCTGGGAGGGAAACTTTAGCCTTTATGCAGTGTGGGAGGGGCCATGCAAAGGCATGAACACTAGAAGAAGACTAATGGGGGTCATCTTGAGGATATGATTCTCCTCTTTCCTGTCTCAACTCTGATGTCCAAGAAATTCGTGTTGGGACACAGTAGCCCGAATGATCTCAGCAGGATGCACGCCTAATCAGAGTGCTCCTTCGCTTACAGCCTTCAGTCCCTCCCCTCTTACATGTAAAGGATAAAGCATGACATCTGTGGTCTGGCGCTATCAGAATCTTTGATTTTATCATTCTTTCCATGACTCTCAGCACTTTATTCTCTAGCAACACCAAATTGCCTGTCACTGCCAACAGAGTCCACAGTAGTCTGAACCACCACATCTTTATTTTTATTTTCAAATTGATCCCACAATGCATTTTGATCTGTGTCTACTTAGTCTCCTCCAGTATGTGGTAGTTCTCCATTCCTCCTTGTTTTTCATGACTTTGATATTTTTTATAAGTACTGGCCAGTTATTTTTAAAATGTCTTAAATTTAGGGGCACCTGGGTGGCTCAGTCGGTTAAGCTTCCCACTCTTGGTTTGGCTCAGGTCATGAACCTTATGGTTTGTAGGATCAAGCCCCACGTGAAGCTCTGCACTGACAGTGCCTGCTAGGGATTCTCTCTCCCTCTCTGTCTGCCCCTCCCCTGCTCATACTCTCTTCTCTCTCAAAATAAATAAATAAACTAAAAAAAAAGAATGTTTTACAATTTTGGTTTTTCTATTTTTTTTCTCATGGATACATTGAGGGTATGCATTTTGGCAAAAATATCATATGTTTTTGATATGATTTATCCTTTTAAAAATTTCTTTTTTAAAGTTTATTTATTTTGAGAGAGAGAGGGAGGGAGGGAGTGTGAGTAGGGAGGGGTGGAGAGAGGGAGAGAGAATCCTAAGCAGGCTCCATGCTGTCAGTGCAGAACTGGATGCAGGGCTCGATCTCTCCAACCATGAGATCTTGACCAGACCAGAAACCAGGAGTCAGACATTTGACTGACTGAACCACCCAGGCACCTTGATGTATCCTTTTTATGTCTCATATCAGGAGGTACATGATGTCATTATGTCTTATTATTATTGTTGACATTAATTTTCATCACTAAGTAATAGTGATGTCACCTTTTCTACTGTAAAGTGTGTTTCCCTTTGTAATTATCTTGTGGGGACAGTATTCTGAGGATCTGAAAATAATGTTTCTCATCATGCCTTTGCCCACAAATTTTAACATCCATTGATGATGGGTTTTGCCTGAAACAACCATTACTGTCTTGTTTAAAAAATGGTCATTTTCTGTTTCCTTCATTTCTTCTACACTTATTAACCAGAATTCTACTCTTCCCCCTCTGATTTAATTATATCAATATGGATGCAAGAATATTTCCATCCTATGAGTGGAATAATCCACAACTATCATTATTTATTCTGCTGCTCAAAATTTCCCAGATTTGGCTGTTGGGAGCCACTTTGAGCTAGCTCTTTTTTCTTTGACACATCTTTATCATCTCTAAGTACTTCCTTGTTTTCTGGAACCCCAAGATGTTTTGGGCTCATCTTGTACTTTCTCTGCGTCAGGTCAGTAGACAAGTCAGCCATTTCTGTAAAGACTCCTATTTCCATTTATTGGAGAATGGAATTTGTAAAGCAAGATCTGAGTGCAAGGTGTATTCCTTGGTACTGGGGAAATTGTGGTAAATTCAGAATAAGAAATTAAGTTATATTTTAAAGGCTTAGGGCAGTTCCTTTATTTTAAAAGAAATCCTTTGGGTACTTGTTTTGTAATAGAAAGGATACTATATGGTAAATAACAACCCTCTAATTCATTATTTGAATATTTCAATATTACAATTTAAATTTGCTCAGAGAACAACAAACATGTATTAGAATTGCAGAGAAGAGACTTTAGTGAAGATCAAAGGTCAACATAGTGTCAGGGTGAATGTTGGTGGGATAGTCCATGACGGGATTCATGCTCCTTGACACATACCCCATATGATGTCAGTAAGTTAAACCTGAAAAGCAGGACCTTACCCGAGAGATGGTTAAGAGGCTTATTGAGAATGCTTCATAAATGTATTGAAGTAAAAATTTTAAATTTATTTAAAAATAAAATGACAATGTACTCCATACTCATTCTTCTCAGCTTATCCTGTTAGCAGACTTGATCAGAATATGTATATTTGGTAAAACCCTTTTACTCTTGTGGTTTATTTGGACATATCTCTAAATTCTTTTGTATAGCTGGGTGATAGGGAACTGTATCCTACCATCCAATGGTGACAAACAGATGGAATTATGGCAACATTGTTCTAGAGAATGGTCAGGGACTGGTATTCTTTGAACATTTCCTTTCTTAACTCTTCTGAACATTGGAAAGGGAAAAAAAATGCCTCTTCCCAATGGACTTGCCAGGGAAAGTCACCATGTTGTGAACTCTGATGTAGATTTTATGTTGTTTGAGAACAGCATGTGGTAAAAGGAAGGAGAGATAAAAGGGCAGGGGACCTGGAGTGGCCCTACTCCAGAGTGGATGGTGATTATTTATAATACTTAACTTGGTATATTGACTTACTAAAGGCTGAAAGTTATATTAATTTCTATGACAGAGATAGGGCAGGAATAATTTCCTTCTTTTAACAGACCAGGAAGCTAGTGCTTACAAGATATATGACTTGCCCAAGGTCATGACATTTGAAAGAACCAAAATATGATGTCAGCTCATCAGACATCATAATTCAGGCTGTTTCCACCAAGTTGTTTGGCCTCTTTGGTTTGTGGAGGGACCTTTGTCCACATGTTATTCTCTTGGCTTAGAATCTCCTTGCACCAATGTTTGTCAGGTGAATTCTTACTAATTTTTTAAAACCCAGCTCAGATAGCCACTTCCTGGGGAAACCTCCTAAATTTTCCTAAGACAGTTAGCCACCCCCTTTCCCATGCCTTTTCAACACTTTCCACAACAGCAACATAGAGGCACATTGAATGTTACTATTTGTACCTGTTTATTTGTTTAACCTCTCTACTGGATTGTGAGGTTTTCAAGGTAGGGAGTGGATCTGGTTGATCTTCATGTCTCTACCACCCGACATGTAGGAAAGGGAATGGTTGGGGAGGTAGACTGGTATCCATAAGTGGAAGAAATCTGGGAGGGAAGGAAGATTCCCTAGATATGGAGATATTATTAGGCACCCCTACGCCTAATCTGTATGAGTCTGTATGAGCCACACAGGTAATTTAAAATTTTCTAGTAACTAAATTAAAAAATAAAAAGAAACAGATAGAATTAAATTTAGTAAGTTTTATTTGATCTGGAATAGTATTTTAACATGAAGTCATAATCATGATAATATAATAATAATATTATAAATATAAAGTAATAAATAATATTTATTTATTATTATAAATATTATACATATAAAGAAATAAATAAAAGTAATATAAAATTATTAATGATGGTTTACATATTTTTAAACTAAGTCTTTGCAAACCAGTGTGTATTGTATACTTAAAGCTCATCTCAATTTGGCCAGCCACTTTCAACTTTTCAATTGTCTCATGTGGCCAGAAGTTGTTGTATTGGACAGCAGAGGTATCAGGGAAAAGGAAAAAGTCCAATCACATGAATTAAATATGAGTTCTGAGATTCTTTTCTTTATAAACCCTGTTCTCTAGGCAACCAAATATTTACAAATTGCTTTTTTTCCTCCTCTTTTTCTAGTTAATGTACTATTTGAAGGGACTTAAGTTTACCACCCATAATGGAGAGAGAATAGAAATTGATGAAAATGGAGATGTGACTATGACATTCTAAACTGGCGATTAGGTGATAATGGAGAGGTTGCTTTTGTGAAGGTTGGAGAATATATATTCACAAACTCTAAGTTTGAGCTCGTGATGAAAAAGAACAATGCAACCATATTTTGGAACAATGAATCATCAAAGGTTAGTTACTCTGACATCTTATTTTGTTTATATACACAGAGAATTATATGCCTATATTGTTTCAGGCACTGTGGAATATCAGACATCTAGAGTTAGCTATTCCAAGTCAATTTTTTCAAATATAGTACATATCTTTTCTATGTACAGATTCCAGTCTTTTGTTTTTGGAACATTCTCTTGGACTGTAGTTTTAAATATTAGTCCTATCATTTGGTTTTTCTTCTTCAAGCACTCCAGTCAAAGAGTTTGACTTCCTTGGTCTGTCTTCTGTTTTATCTATTTTCTCTCATTTTTGCTTTTTTTCTTTATTTCCTCCTTATTCTTTTGGTTATTTTCCTGCCTTTTCGATGTCCCTTATTAAATTTACACTCAGGTATATTTGTTTTGTATATGGTATATACAAGGTATATGGCTTGCTAGGGCACCCCTGATACAGAGCTGTTTGAGACCTCCTGGCTATGCCTGCTTTAGCTCCAGCTATCCTGCCAAAGTGCCCCTTGTGCAGAGTGGCTTGGGAATGCCTGGCCCATGCCTGCCTCAATTCTAGCCACCCAACCAGGGCACCCTGGGACCTCCCAGCCCACATCCACCTTGGTTCCAGCTGCCCCACCAGGGCAACCCCTGTGCTCAGCACCCTGGGACACCCTGGATTATACTCACTTCAGCTTCAGCTGTCCTGCCAAGCACCCTCTCTGAGGAGAGTCCCGGGACCACCCCAGCCCCAGAACCCACTTCAGCTCTGGCCATGTTACTAGGGTAGCTCCATTGCAGAATACTCTGGCCACACCAGACACAGCTCTAGCCAGCCAGCCAAAGTCACAAGGCACAGTCCACACAGGGGCCAACCATGCATAAGACTATTCCTTCAAGTGTAAGAGAAGTAGCTGTTTTGCCTAATTTATAGAAACAAACACATAAAGTCAAGAAAAATGGGGAGACAAGAATATGCCCCAAATGAAAGATCAAGAGAAAACCTCAGAAGAAGAACTAAATGAAATTAAGCAATATGCCTGATGAAGAGTTTAAAGTAATGGCCATAAAGGTGTTCATGGGACCGAGAGAAAAGTAGAAGAACTCAGTAAGAGCTTCAACAAAGAGATAGAAAATGTAAAAAAAAAGAACCAGAGTTGAAGAATATAATAACTGAAATGAAAAATACACTAAAGGGAATCAAGAGTAGATTGGAAGATGCCGAAGAATGAATCAGACATCTAGAAAATAAGGTAAGGGAAAGCACCCCAGCAAAATAGCGAAAAGAAAAAAAGTATTAAAATTAAAAAAAAATGTTTATGTATTTTAGACAGACAGAGATAGAGTGTGAGTGGGGGAGAGAGAGAGAGAGAGAGAGAGACCCAGAATCTGAAGCACACTCCAGGCTCCAAGCTGTCAGCACAGAGTCTGACGCTGGGCTTGAACCCATGAACCGTGAGATCATGACCTGAGCTGAAGTTGGACGCTTAACCAACTGAGCAACCCTGTCACCCCAGAAAAAAAAGTATTTAAAAAAAGGAAGATAGGTGAGGAGAACTCTTGTAAAAATCTTCAACAAAATATTAGCAAACCATAGTCAACAATGCATTAAAAGCATCATTCACCACAATCAAGTGGGATTTATTCTGGGAATGCAAGGATAGTCAATATTCACAAATCAGTCAACATGAAACACCATATAAACAAAATGAAGGATAAAAATCATGATCACCTCAATAGATGCAGAAATAGCATTTGTCAAAGTGCAACATTCATCATGATAAAAACTCTCAACAAAGTTGGTTTAGAGGGAGCATACCTTAATATAATAAAGACCATATATGAAAAAACCTCAGCTAACACACTCAATGGTGAAAAACTGAGAGCTTTTCCTCTAAGATCAGGAGCAAGACAAGGACGTCCATGCTTACTACTTTTATTCAACATAGTGAAAATTCTAGCCACAACAATCAGAAAAGAAAAAGAAATAAAAGCATCCAAATTGGTAAGAAAGAAGTTCAACTGTCATGATTTGCAGATTATATGATACTAATCACAGAAAGCTCTGAAGACTCCACCAAAAAAAAAAAAAAAAAACTATTAGAAGTAATCAATGAATTTGCTGAAATTACAGGATACAAAATTAATACACAGAAATTGGTTGTGTTTTTATACACTAGTAACAAAGTAGCAGAAAGAGGAATGTAGAAAATAGTCCCATTTATAATTGAACCAAAAAGAATTAAATACCCAGGAATAAACTTGATCAAGGACATGAAAGACCTATACTCTGAAAACTATAAAACGCTCATAAAAAAATTGAAGACAGCTTAACAAATGGAAAGATATTCCATATTCATGGATTGGGAAGAAATAATATTATTAAAATGTCCATAATAGCCAAAGCAATCTACAGATACAATGCAATCCCTATTAAATATCAGCCACATTTTTCTTAGAACTAAAACAAATAATACTAAAATTTGTATGGAACCACAAAATATCCTGAATAGTCAAAGCAATTGTGAGAAAGAAGAACAAAGTTGGAGGTATCACAATTCCAGATTTCAAGATATACTACAAAGCTATAGGAATCAAAAGAATGTGGTATTAGCACAAAAATAGATACACAGAATCAATAGAACAGAATATAAAGCCCAGAAATAAACCCATGATTATATGGTCAATCTACGACAAAGCAGGCAAGAATATACAATGGAGAAAATATAGTCTCTTCAATAAATGGTACTATGAAAACTGGACATGCAAAAGAATGAAACTGGACCACTTTCTTACACTATATACAAAAATAAACTCAAAATGGATTAAAGACCTAAATGTGAGACCTGAAACCATAAAACTCCTAGAAGAAAACTTTGGCAGTAATTTCTTTGACATCAACCTTAGCAACACTTTACTAGATATGTCTCCTCAGACAAGAGAAGCAATCAAAAAAAAAAAAAAAAATATGCCTTTTCAAAAAAAAAAGAAACCAAAAAAAAAAAAAAAAAAAAAGCTTTTGCACAACAAAGGAACCCATCAACAAAATGAAAAGGCAACATACTGAATGGGAGAAGATACTGCAAATGACATATCTGATAAGGGGCTAGGATCCAAAATATATAAATAATTTATACAACTTAAGCACCAAAAAACAAGTAATCCAACTAAAAAAATGGGCAAAGGACTTAAATAGACATCTTGCAAAAAAAAAAAAAAAAAAAGACATACAGGTGGCAAACAGACACATGAAAAGATTCTCAAAATTACTAATCATCAGGGAAATGCAAATGAAAACTGTAGTGAGATATTGCCTCATATCTGTCAGAATGGTTAGAATCAAAAAGATAAAAAATAATAAGTGTTGGCAAGTATGTGGAGAAAAGGGAACACTTGTGTACTGTTGTGTACTCTTGGTGGGAACGTAAATTGGTGCGGCCACTGTGGAGAATAGTACTGATTTTCCTAAAAAAATTAAATAGAAATATCAAATGACTCAATAATTCTGCTATTGGGTATTTATCCAAAGAAAATTTAAAAAACCCCACTAATTCAAAAAGATGTATGCTCCTCTGTTTATTGCAGAATTATTTACAATAGCCAAGATATGGAAGCAACACAAGTGTCCATCCATAGATGAAGAAGTGGTGTGTATATGTATATAATGGGATATTACTCAGACATAAAAAACACGAGATCTTGTCATTTGTGATAACACAGATGGAACTAGAAAGTGTTAAGCTAGGTGAAATAAGAGAGAGAGGCAAACAAATTGATGATTGCCAGAGAGAAAGGGGGTGAGGGGGATGGACAAAATGAGAGAAGGGGAGTGGGAGGTACAGGTTTCCAGTTATGGAATAAATAAGTCGTGGGGAATGAAAGGTAGAGCATAGGGAATATAGTCAACGGTACTGTAATAATGTATGGTGACAGATGGTACATATACTTATGGTGAGCACAGGGTAACGTATAGACTTATGGAATCACTATGTTGTACATGTGAAACTAACATAACATTGTCAATTATACTTTAAAAAAGAAAAAAAGAATGCGGGAGAAAAGCAGGAGTTCTCCCTGGTCAAAAATTGGACAACTTGAGCATCAAGAAGGAAAATAAATGCAGTAAAATAAAACACATTTTAAAATCCATAAGTTCATAATGATAGTCTCTCTCCTCCTTCCAAAATTGATCAGCTTTGGAAGATTCTTTGGAACCAACCTGTTATTTCACAGACTACTAAATAAAGGAAAAGAAGTAAAAAACAAAAGCAAGCAAACACACACACACACACACACACACACACACACCCCAAAATACTGCCTTCACAGCACTTACAGTGAAATCAATTAATTAATTGAGCCAATATTTGTTGAGCACAATATTATAGATGCTAGACACTATCTTACGAACCGGGAATACATCAGTGTACAAAACAGAACAAATCTTTGACTAATGGAACATTTCGGTGGGAGGAAATAGGCAATAAAGAAGACAAATAAGTAAATTATGTTATCTTAAAGGGTGATAGTGCTGTAGAGAAAAAGTTATAAGGATTAAGATAGGGAATGATGGAGTCAAGGTTGTAATTTTACATAATGTAGTCAGGGAAGGCCTCACCGGGGTGACATTTGAACAAAACTTAGAGGGAAGTGAATCCATGCATTATCTAGGGGAGGAGCATTTTGGACAGAGGGAATGGCAACTTCTAAGCTCTGAGGCAGGGGTGTGGTTGGCATTTTGGAGAAACAGCAAAGAGGTCAGTGTGGCTACTAGGAGGGAGGGAGAAGGAAGGAAGAGAGGTGAGAGAGTAGATCACATAGGACCTTATTGGGTATTTCAGGACTTTGACTTTAACACTGAGTGAAAAGGGGAGCCACAGAAGAGTCTTGAGAGAGGAGAGTAATGGTCTGACTTAGGGTTTAAAGGATCATCTGTCTGCCATGTTGCAAATAGCCCTAAGGAGTGGGCTGGGGTGGGGAACAAGAGTAGAAAAAGATAAACCAATTAGAAGACCAATAAAATAATCCAAAATAATGCGGGTGCTTGAACTAAGATAGATGTGATGGAAGTGACACATAATAGTCACATTCTGGATGTCTTACAGTTAGAAGCCCCTGGACTTGCAAGTGTTCTGCCCCAAATAATTAGTGGACGGTACCAGGTATGATTTAACTCATCATGGCAAGCTGAATCTGGAGGTTGGGGAGCAGACGGGCCTGAGTGAAGGAGAGGGTGTATATATGCATGCAAGTAATGCAAGATAAAGATATGGATGAGAATGGTGGTGTTGGTGACAGAAATGGGGAATTTGGGAGGAGGAATAGGCTTAATGGGAATAGTTTTGACATGTTGACTTGGAGGTGATGGTAGAAACTAAAAGTAGGGACACGTTGGAAGTTTAGGATATGGAATTAGAGGTCAGGTGGGATAGGTTGGCAGAGATCAAGATTTGGGAGTCCTTATATAGAGCTGCTGGGTGAAAAAAAAAGAGTGAATGAGCTGCTTTATGTGAAGAGATTAAAGCAGAGGATTAAGGAGCAAACCTAAGAAAATGCCCACAGTGATGAGGAAGGTGGAGGAGGTAGAGCTGACAAAGTAAATAAAAGGCCCAATGGAAGCCAAGGGCGCCTGAATCTCAAGGAAGGATTGATCAAGAGTGCCAAATATTGAAGAAAAACACCAGAGAATTTAGCTAGAGGAAAAGCTAGCAGACACGGCAAGAAACATTTTAGTGAGATGAGTGGGTTAGAAGCTAGGTTACAGGGGTTAAGACAGAAAGGGATACTTAGAAATGGAGCAAAAAGGCATCAGTTCATTGTTCATGATGATTTTATTTTATTTTTTTAATATTTTTATTTATTTTTGAGAGAGAGACAGAGTGTGAACAGGGGAGGAGAAGAGAGAGGGAAACACAGAATCTGAAGAAGCCTCCAGGCCCTGAGATGTTCAGCGCAGAGCCCTACACGGGGCTCCAACTCACGAACCCTGAGATCATGACCTGAGCCAAAGTCAGATGCTTAACCGACTGAGCCACCCAGGCGCCTGATTCATGATAATTTTCAAAGAAAGGTATATAAAGAGCTCTTTTCAAAAGACTAGGTCTAGAGAGAGGAAATCCAGTTCATTCTGTGATATCACACACACACACACACACACACACACACACCTTTTAAGAAGGCTATCTATTGTGTATAGCAATACATACTTCAGTAATGTTACATACCATAACTGATCTCCCAGATATCTAATGTTTTTTATTGTTATCTAATTCAGATTTCACCTGCAAAACTCAACATAGGAAAATTCTGATTTCCAAAATAAATATAAATATGATTGTTCATTTTCCAAAATAACTCTTTCCTTAATGGAAACCACATTTTATCTCCCTTTTAAATAGGAAGCTCTTTATTTACATTAAGATATAAACTGATTTACAAACATTGCATTTGTACTAGGTTTGAAAGTGTACATCCATGTAGAATATAAAGGGAGACCTGCATTTACTATTGAGCTTTTAAAATTCCTTTTTGTGAGAAAATATTCCAGTGTTATGCCTTGTCCATGTTTCCTTTTTTGCCCTGCCAATTTTTCCCATGGAAAAGATCTTTTGTTTTTCTTTTCTACTGACGCTCTTTAACTTTCAGACTATGTTGGGATGACCTTGTGAGAAGAAATCTTTTTCAGGCTCTCAAGATAATTCTTGGGATCACAGGACCCCCACAAGCAGAAACAGAGTTGGCAAATTGTCCCTTCCCCAGAGTATCATGGGCATGGAGGTTGGTCTGAGGCCCTAAAGTTGGAAAGAGCTAGCTTTAAGATGAGCTCTGGATTTCTAGAATCAACCATAAGATGACTTTTAGCAAAATTCCTCTCTAGGCTCTCCAGGTGTCATTCATTCTCTTTGTCTGTCATCCATGCCTAGCTATCTTGGGTTTCCTGAGATATCACAAACCCCCTAGAAATCCAGATGTAAACTCTTTCTGTCCTCCCCTGGTCCCCCAGTGGAGACAAAAGGCTTTGTTACATGCATTGATTGTGTTTGTCTTTGCTAGCTTTTCCATTTGGTGTGTACTGATCTATGTCGTCCTGGGACCCGGAAGGGGATTCATCAAGGGGAACCAATATGCTGTTTTGACCTCATCGCATGTGCTGATGGACACGTGTCATGGGAACCAGGTAGAGATGATCATATTTTTCATTGATACTGAAATGCAATTAGAGTAAGCATTCTTTGGTAAACAGGGCTTTAGGAGTGATCTTTATAAATAGGTGTAAACAACTTATAACAAAAATCATTACAATCCTTCAAACTGTTGGATATTCTGTGTAGTTTGAAAAAAACCCATAATATTGGATTTCAGTTCTAAAGCTGCTACAGTTGGGAATTTAAGAGAAAGAATTTAAGAGAAGAAAAATTTTAAAAATGAAATGTGAAATGTGAATAAATGGAATCATAAAAAGTACTTAAAATTATTTCAGTTTATAAAGTACATTAAACATCAGTTATGTAAGAAATAGTGAATAATTGGAGAAACAGGTGAATTACTGTTCTGTATTCTACTGAATTATCTCTAGTTTGGAACTGTAAGATATAGAATTCCATCCCTAAAGACAGTGGACTTAAGGCCATAATTGCTCAAGGTTTGTAGGATGAATTTTACAGATGAATTCTTTATTGCTCTATGAATTCTTCTCTACAACCTGATGAATTTCTGCTCTTCATGACCAGGAATTTACCTGGGTTTGGTGTGCGTAGCCTTATGAATCATGTTGGAGCAGGTATACTTTTATCTCTGCTTATCTCTATCTTTAAAGATAACTCAAAAGCTGTACTTGTCCTTTGCCCAAAGTCCCTCCATAACAATTTATTTCAAGAAGAATTTTAAAAAATGTAAAAGTTCCCCAAATAGAAAATAAGCACAATGAACAACTCCCTGAGCCCCACGTGACTCATTCTCTGAAGAGTTTTATCAAGAGAAGTCCAATCCAACAGTGAGAAGTGGTTAAAAGGGATTTCCAATCATTACCTGTACATTTCAAAGAACATTAAAGTGATCCATTTGATAATTTACCATAAATTCATCTCAAATACCTTTTTCCTATGTTGTAACACACTCCCATGGAGCTTTGTCAACACTGTTGTTTTTGTTTCCCTTGTTTTTTTTTTTTTTTTTTTTTAAATGTTTATTTATTTTTGAGACAGAGAGAGACAGAGCATGAATGGGGTAGGGTCAGAGAGAGAGGGAGACACAGAATCTGAAGCAGGCTCCAGGCTCCTAGCTGTCAGCACAGAGCCCGACGCGGGGCTCAAACCCACAGACCGTGAGATCATGACCTGAGCCGAAGTCAGATGCCTAACCGACTGAGCCACCCAGGCGCCCCCGTTTCCCTTGTTTTTAAAAAAACTTTTTTTAATGCTTATTTACTTGTGTGGTGTGTGTGTGTGTGTGTGTGTGTGTGTGTGTGTGTGTGAGAAAGAGAAAGAGAAAGAGAGGGTGGGGGAGGGAGAGGGGCAGAGAGAGAGGGAGACACAGAATCTGAAGCAGGCTCCAGGCTCTGAGCTGTCAGCACAGAGCCCAACATGGGACTCAAACCCACAAATCACGGGAACATGACCTGAGTCAAAGTCAGAAGCTTAGCCAACTGAGACACCCAGGGACCCTTGTTTCCCTTCTTATTCTCAGTCCTTCTCTGCCTGTTCTCTGGAATCTGCATCTGGAGGGTGGGGAGGAGAAAGCTGAAGGAGCAAAGACAAGATTCCCCTCAGTAGGTGGCAGTAATGTTGAATGGAAGACTGAAAACACTTGTATTTTAATCAAATTTCTCACAGTAATTCTCTTGATTGTTTCACCTGAGTAGCTTTAATTTTCCCATCCCTGGCAAACCATTTGTGGGTTGTTCTTAGGTTTATGAGGATACACACCTCTCTTCTCAACGGGATAATGGGAAGAGAAGGAAAGAGGCATCTTACTGGAAAAGGCCCATATAGGAAAGGCTGAAACCATGAAGGCAGTCCAAATTTCCACAACTAAAAATAATTCTCAATTTGTAATATTGGTTGCAGACTCTAAGACCATTGTATTGCTGCTTTTTTCTTCTTTCTTTTTTTTTTCTTTTTTTATTTTTTTTTTTTTTTTTAGATTTTGTATATTCTGTATAAAGGGATTTCAGTGAGTCCTGCCCTGGGTCTTTGGCTGCTCCGAGCTATTCACAGCTAAAGGGGACAATTAATTTTCTTGCAGTTAATCCTCTGTTTGTTCATTAGGTCAAAGGGAGTGTGAACAATGTGGTGAAGACTATTGGTCAAATGCACAAAAGAGCGAGTGCATACTGAGAGAGGTGGAATTCCTTGCTTACAATGAGGCCCTGGGATTCCTGCTTGTCATTCTCTCCATCTTTGGGGTGCTTGTGGTCGTGGCAGTCACAATTGTGTATGTGTTATGCAGGCATACTCCACTTGTGAATGCCAATGACAGGGATCTGGGCTTTCTTATTCAGGTTTCTCTTGTCATCATACGGCTGTCTTCCAGGCTTTTCATTGGCAAGCCATACAACTGGTCCTGTATGACCCCCCATGTCACTTTGGCAGTGGGTTTTTCTCTTTGCCTGTCTTGTATTCTTGGAAAGACTATTTCACTGTGTTTAGCCTACAGAAGTTCTAAATCCAGAGCCCGACTCCTATCCATCCACTCCCTTTATCGAAAAATCATTGTGCTAATCTCTGTTCTAGTTGAGATTGGCATATGCACAACCTACTTAGAATTGGAGCCTCCAAGAGTGTGCAAGAACATGGAATCTCGAAACATAAAGATCATTTTGGAATGTGTTGAAGGTTCTATAGAATTTTTATGCTCTATGTTTGGGATTGATGTCTATCTGGCCTTGCTATGTTTTCTTACAACCTTGGTTGCTTTCCAGTTGCCAGATAATTACTATGAAGGAAAATGCCTCACCTTTGTGATGCTGGTCTTTTTCATCATCTGGATCTTTTTTGTCCCTGCTTACTTGAGCACCAAAGGCAAGTTCAAAGTAGCTGTGGAAATGTTTGCAATCTTGGCATCCAGCTATGGTTTGTTGGGTTGTATATTTGCTCCCGAGTGTTTCATTATTCTGCTGAGGCCAGTGAGGAATACTGATGAAATTGTCGGTGGAAGAGTTCCCACTATAAATAAAAGCATCCAACTGACTTTAGCTTCTGTGAGCAGTAGAAGTAGAACACAGTGTCAAGTGTTCTGGATGACTAGGGTTGTGAGTTACATGTGTCTTTCAAAGCTGCAATGGTGACATGGTTCAATGTTCCCTCTCACGTTGCTCCTGCAGCAGCTGCCTGATGCTCTGGGGAAATATTGAGGACTTGGGCTCTGGTAGTATGGTCCTAGCATGAGATATGAAATCTCATACTGTAAGATACCATTCAGCATGAATTAGAATACCTGTTACTCCTGAAACTGTAAACCACTACATTCAAACATCTCAATACTTGCGTATAAGGAGTGTATAGCAAAGGGTACAAGTATTCTAAAATAATGGGTAAAAAATTGGCTCATGAATATATTCTTTTTTATATCATGGGTGTCTGATCTAGAAATTTACATTAAACAAAGTCACCTTGTGGGGACCAACAAAGACATCTTGTTAATGCATCTATTGATAGCTTTTCTCTAACTGAGGTCAGAACTATAGCTCATAAACTCTCCCTTGGAGCAGGGCATTTGGTAAGAGAATTTATGTTTCAAAGGACTCTGCAGCATACAGATGATATTGGAGGAACTGAGATGTGAACAAAGCTCAGGTCCTTCTTGAATTCATAATGGGAATAGACAAGTTTCTTCCAGAGGGAAAGCAAGGCCTACTTCCTCCAGATTTTCCTAGATAATAGTAGTAAAATATTTGAGTTCCTATAGAATGCAAGATTTTTTAGAATAAATTAAATGATAGATATTTACTCTCTGGTCATCCAGAGTTAACTAAAATGCTATAAAAATATTTTGAATCTTCTTCCAGTTATGAAACTTAAAAGTGATCTACATATATTTATGTGCATATGAATTAAATGTGTGGAAAAACAGAATTTGTAGAAATGCTGATAAACCAAATAGCTGTGTGCATACTTGACTCTAGGAAACCAGTAGGATCAGAAACTCTCTTTTCAAGAGAAGTTATGAAGTCTTGTGAATATCAATTAGCCAAACTAGGCAGAGAGGTTCATACAGGCTTTGGAGCAGAAAGTGAAACCATGATGACTAGTTTAGCAGGACAGGTCTGTCAGGAATTTATTAATTTTTAAAGAAAGATAATTCCAGACCAGATGAAGAGGATAAGCTTCCTGTAATTTAAATAGGAAGTTTACACCACAGTTCAGCAAAGCCCCAAAGTGAGCTCATTTCTTGGAGGGCTAATGGTATCCCAGTGCTTTCTGGGCCGGCATCTATTCACCCACCCATCTCCCAAAACTTGTACAGTGCTTTGCATCATGGCCCTAGGACTCTGAGAGAAGAGCCTATATCACGGCATGACGCATGGGAGATTGCTTTCTTTGTCCCTATACTTGATCCAGGAATGGACTTTGGAAAAGAGAGGGTTGTTTGTCAAGGTATCAAATAATACGAAAATGAGAATCCGAGTCAATTTCTTGCTCAATAATGCATGCAGCTTGAGTCTTCTCAGTGATCCATTTTGGAATTTTATTTTATTTATTTATTTTTCAGCCATGGCTCATTCCTTTCCTGTGGCCCCTCCCCCTCCTCTCCTGTGACTACAGCTCTCACCAAGTGCCACATTTGCTGACCTATCCTTTCAGACCTGAGTGTAAAAACAACTTTTCATTGTTCCTAGTCCCAGGGGGTTCACTATCCTTTGTTAGATCCCTTAACTTTGTCTGCTCATGTCTATAGTCCTTTGTTTTTTTTCTAATTTTTATTTAAATTCCACTTAGTTAACATACAGTGTAATATTTGTTTCAGGTGTACAATTTAGTGATTCAACATTTCGATACAATACTCGGTGCTTATCACAACAAGGGCCCTCCGTAGTACCCATCACCTGTTTAACACCCACCCCCCCACCTCCCCTCTGGTAACCATCAGTTTGTTCTCTATAGTTAAGGGTCTGTTTCTTGGTTTTCTTCTCTCTTTTTTTCCCACCCTATGTTCATTTGTTTTGTACTTTAACTCTCTTCTCTTCTGAGCGTACCAGCATTTCCTGTTGGTACCCTGACTCATCCAGTGACCCAAGTTCCTTTTGCTTCATGATGCCAGTGTTTGCCAGGGCAAGCTGGAAGTATACTTCATAGGCTCTAATTCATGGATGAGTGTAAATAGACTGTGGGAAGGTCTGATGGTGGCTAGTCTGGGGTCTGGGACTTAGGAAATCTTGAAACCATTAAATAAGAATACCTCTCAAAGACAAAGCCTCCACTGAAGAGGAAAGAGTAGGAGGAAGATCCAAACTGATCAGGACAAAGACAGCAGGGGCAAAGAGAGAAAGGGTTCAAATCCATATAATCAAAGTAAATCTTACTTAAATCCGTGTCATTTTGAAACATAAATAGACCCGGACATGAATGAGAACAGAGGTTTTAGATGCTTTAGGATAATGATCATGGTCAGTTATTTTTGCTAACGGGGTGAAGCAATGGCAAAGATAATCTCAAATTACTCATAAGCTATTACTGTCATATGACTGATTGTATCAATAAACATTCCAGGACTGTTTCATGTGTTTGCTACAAAATGATGTGGTATGTGGCTGCCCATTTTGCCAGCAATGCACCATCACTCAGAACAATTTGCCTCATGGAAATGCCTTAGGAGTTTGGAACATACTCTTTTGAATATCCTCAATTATGAAGAATCTTTACTTTTTCAGAATAGAATTTTTAAAATTCTTATTTATTGCTAAACATTGAAAGAAAATGTAAGGGGAAAACAAGATCTGTAAAAGGCTGAATAGAATACGGAGAAAGGTAAAGCAAAACAAAACCACAATGTTGATTAGCATGTTAGAAAACTATTTTCAGCATCTACTGAAAAGGAACATATATATACCCATGACCCAGCAAATCCATTCCCAGGAATACACTAACTAAACTATGTCTGTATGCTTATCAAAAAGATGAATTGGGTAGTTGTGATGAGTCAACCACCCAAATGCCCATCAGCAGGAGAAGAAATAAATAAATCAAGATAAACCCACACAGTGGGATACCGGGCAGCAGTGAGAACGAACAGGCTGCTTTGTGGGGGAAAAGACTGTAGGGCTTTATGGTTGAGAGCTGGGAGACCAATTTAGAAGTGATTACTGTCATCTGGGCAAGAGATCAAGAGACCATTTTGGACCAAGAGCAGAGCTCTCAACAATTTGTGGCTAGCTGGACATTGTCACATCAGATTTCCTGACGTAATTTAGACATTTGGCAGTTGCATCTCAAAGTAAATATTCAAAAGAAAAGGGGGACGCGTCAGAAGGCTACAGTTTAAGCACTTAGCACCAACTCCAAAGATAATCCCATTATTTTGAACTGGCTTTTACTGCCTTTTGAAATTCTGATTAATAAGGGGATCATTTAAGCTGATAAAGCCACCTGGGTGGAAAATGATTTTCTCAGAGTGGCTGCCAGAGCTCACCAGTAATTGAAAAACATGAATGAAAAGTTTCCTGTTTCCTTTTTCCCATTTTAAAGTTAAAATCTCACTGAGTAAACACTTTTTCTCCTTTCTGTAAGGATTCAGAGTGACAGCCTAACCAGCAAACACCTTTCTCCTTCCTCCTAAAGACACTAAACTTCATTTCTGCCTTTCTCTTTGAAGCTTTTCTCCACGGTGTCCCATTTTTTGGAGCTGGAGTATGTTGATTTATAGGTCAAGCATAAGGGTTTCTCAGGCATAGTGCAAATTACTACTTCCTTCTCAGGTTGTTTTTATATTTTTGTTTTTTTCTCTATCAGCTGCAGTTTCATAGTAAATCTTCCCACAGTGTTAATCAGACTGATGGAGTGGCCAGCATCCTCAGTGAGGGCCTTGATCAGGGAAGACAAAGCACAATGATTTACTTTGGTGCCCTAGCCTCAGAACTGGTTGGGCGTGATAGAGCAAAATGACTAAAAGCAAAGAGTTTAGAATAACATGGTTTGGGACCAATGTTACAATTTCTTGCTGTTTAATCCTAGGCACGTTCTTTTACTTCTCTAAGCACAAAGCCTGGCATATAGTAAACACTCAGTAACTGTTAGTGTCTTTGTCTGTTCAGGCTGCTGTAACAAAATGCCACCGAATGGGTGGCTTATAAGCAAAAACCATTTCTTTCTCATAGTGCTGGAGCCTGGAAAGTCTGGAGATTATGGCACTGGCAGAGTCAGTGTCTGGTGAAGGTTTGCTTCCACATGGTGGAAGGGATCTCTCTGGGGCCTCTTCTATGTGGTCGCTAATTCCTAACGAGCTAACGTCCCAAAGGCTCCACATCCTAATATCATCACCTTGGGGGTTGGTATTTCAACTTATGAATTTTGAAGGGGGAACAAACATTCAGACTGTAGCAGCTAGTTATACAAGTTATTTCATGAACTACTGGTAATATTATTATTAGCTGGTTGGCTCCAATGTCTCTTTAGTCCCAGCCCCGTGCACTGAGTATTTTAAAATCCAGGGGGCGCAGTGGGCCCTGCTCTAGCTCCTGTGATAGTGGCACTTTCAGGCCACAGTTTCTGAAATCAGAAACTTGGGGATCATTATCAACATTTTCTTTTCTTTCAGCTGCCTCCTCCATACCCCTTCTAAGCCCCATGTATGCCACAATTGTCTACCAATTTCTGTCAACTCCAAAATCAATATGGTTCTCAGATCAGTCCTTTCCTCTTTGTTTACCCAAGCCATTAGACACTCTTGGCCTAGGTACTTTTTGGCACTCTTACTTTGCCTCTCTCTGCAGCAAGAGTCCTCTAAAATGTGTGTTTAATTTTGTCACTTTTTGGCTAAAATCCTTCACCATTATATTCTTGTTCTCTGTTTATTTCTCCTACTTGAAATTCCTTCTTCCTTGACCTTTTGGGGCTTCCCTTCCCTCTAGCTAGATTATTTATAATACCCTGAATTCATCTTCTCTGAGAAAAGGTAACTCCTTTCTGAATATTCCTTCCTTCTCTGTCGTTCTTTTGCCAAACATCTTTCTCCAATCCATGAAGACTCAGGTATCACGTCACTTCTCTGTGGAAGCTTTCTGAGCAGGCTCTCTCCGCTAAGTTGGCATGGGGGAACTTCTCATGCTTTGTAACATTCCACACCTGCTTTGATCATGGCACTTAGCATCTTGTGTTGTAATGACTTTTGGAAGAGACCTTGCACCATGAGCTCAGGGAGCTCTGTACTGCTCATCTCTTTATTCCTTGGTCCTTGTAGAGGGCCTGATTCATGATAGGTGCTTAATGAATGCATTCTGAATATCCTTGGCGGCTGCTATACTGGGAGACTGGCATTTTGCATCAGTGTAATCAAGATACAAATGGAACTATACATATGTTTTTGTTCATTTTTAAAGTCCCTAGGCATTACTGGCATCAAGTCGTATTTTATGTTAGTTCATGGTTGTGGCTGCATGAAACCTTTCTCAAACGTGGCCCTGCTCTGTAAGAAATGCCATGCTAAAGGGTACTTAAAACACCATTACAGAATCTGAGATGATTTGCCTCTGGAGAAACAGTCTTTAGCCTGTGGACAAAGCCACTACAAGCAATAGTCACCCATCAAGGTCAACAAAGCATGCTTCCAGCTTAGAGCCTTCCATCCACTGGCCTGGGCCACAGCAGCTAAAGCTGGTTTAATATAAACTGCATTAAACCACGAAGATAAAAATGCCTTGCCTACCCACTGAAGTTCAAGGCTCACAACTATATTTCCTGGCCCTACCAAAAGCCTCTCTGCATGAGTATTTGTCTTCCCCAACTCCATACTTTTGCTTAATTTTTAGTGTGGGAATTTTCATTTCCCAGCCCATGAAATGTTGCGGTCATTGACAATGCACCAAAGTATAGCCTCCTTTCTGGGTTTATAACAAATTAAGATAAAAGTTAAACAGTAGCAAATGAGAGGTCAAATGCCATCTTTTTTTAGGATAAACACTGGGTTGAGGATGACTTTCTTAAGAGTCAAATGGATTTCCTAAATTTGATCCCAAGAAATAAGGTGACTGGGGGTGTCTGGTTGGCTCAGTCAGTTAAGTGTCTGAATTCAGCTCAGGTTATGATCTCATGGTCCATGAGTTCAAGCCCCGTATTGGGCTCTGTGCTGACAGCTCGGAGCCTGGAGCCTGCTTTGGATTCTGTGTCTCCCTCTTTCTCTGCTCTTCCCCCACTCACGCTCTGTCTTTCTCTCAAAAAATCAATAAACACTAAAAAAAATAGAAAAAAAAAGAATTAAGGTGACTGACCCCTCTAGTCACTGGCAATGCAGGACTGAGCCCCCCCCCCCCCCCCCCCCCCGCCATGAGAAACTTTCTAGGGAAGACTTGGGTCGTAGAAAACAAGGATATATTCCCACACCCTGTGGGCATTTCATTCCCAAAGAAAATGATAGATAAGGTGTTTGAGCTCAGCTGTGTCACTCCACTTCCCCTCAAGGGTGAGTGAGCTGTGGAGAGATGCCAAGGGTGATAAACTAGTTGAACTTCCTCAATGCAGCAGGAGTCAGGAGTAGGGAAGAAGTGTTCCCATTCAACACCAGCGGAGATAGGGGCTCAAATAACTTTTGTGGTTTAATCAGTAAAAACATATATTAGGTGCTATTACTCCACCTCAGTATTTTTTCCTTTTAGTTCTGTGTTTGCCTGCTGTACTGGATGATGTATGGATCAATACATAGTAATTTTGCAGAGATGATGGGATAAAGCATTTATAGGTGGCCTACCATGAACTCAAATGGTGCTCACATAAAATGTATGCCATATATCGTGCCTGTATTTTAATCCTAGTAATTAAGCTCAGACTGAAAATGTTTCTAAACCTTAAAGCTTGAGAAAAAAAATAATGGCCTTTTTTTAATGATCTTTTTGCATTGTTTTCTACTCAAAGGGAGTAAAATATCCATAAAAACAACTCAATTTATTTTCAAACTGTAACTTCCTTTCAGACTTCCAATTTAAAGGCCAGTAAATGGATACCTAGCATTGACCTTAACACATTAATGTTGCATTTTAAAAGCAGGGTAATATAGGGCCAGGTGATGTTTCTCAGATTTAGAAGTCCGATCACTTAATAATATCATTGTCCCTATCACTGGGCAGTATCAAGTGCCTGCTGACCTGGAGGCTGGTGTTTGGGGTGAGTGTAACCAAGATACAGAGGGAACTGGTGAGGCTAGCTGACCCTTTAGAAAGTCTTAGGACCTATGATATAAAACTGTGCCAACTGGCAGGTTTCTCCACCCAGGATGCCCACAGAAAGGGGTGGTGAAAAAGAAGTGGTATGCCTCTAATTGCCCATTGATGGTCAGCCGCCATTTTGCTGGTAGAGTGGGCTATAGGATCTGGGTTGCAGTAGGTGACTTCTAATTTTTTTTTTTTTATAGTAGTTAATGACAAGAGTTAGGATTCCGTTGGTCACCTTGAAAACTCACCAAGGTTTTGCTCATTTCTTGTGGTGGTCCCAGCAGGGAAGTCCATTGGCCAGTGAAGGGAAAGGAAGGTGGAGAGATGAGCTGTGGAAGAATGAACACGCGAGCATTGCCTTCGGGACTTACATTCCAGCCAGGGAAACAAGCAGGTGTACACAGTCATTTGAAGAGTGCCAGAAGTTTGGTCATTTGAAAGAGACAATTTAAGGGCCCGTAAAATACTTTGGTCACATCACTTGCTATCCCTGAGACTTTTATCCTTTCTGTGTCTAAATTCCTTCATCTGTCGTAAGGGTGTCCTAATAGTACCTATCTCTTAGAATTGAGAAGATTATATGAGATGATGCTTATCAGGTGCTTGCGATGTCAGCTTTAAAACACTACATGCTAGACTGGTGGCTAGGTGGCCACCTGTCTAATATCCATTAAAATATTGTAAAGCATTGTGCCTGGATCGTGTTTTCTCGGGTTCCTGCAGGAGAAGTTTATTGAGTTCATATTCTCAGTGTAAAATGCAAAGTGAGGTTTTTCATACTAATGTAGGTGGAAATTGGTTCCAACTTTCTGGAAAGGAACTCGAGGACATGTATCAAATCGTCTTAAGATTTTTCCTGGTTCTATTCTAACTGAATAATTCCACTTACAGAAATTTATCCATAGGAAATAGTTATGGGTATATGAGAGGATTTATCTTCAGCATTGCTCTTATTTGCTGTATTCTCCCAAAAAACATCCTTAAACTACAATAACAGGAAGTTAGTTAAATAAATTATGATATAGAAATACAGTGAAATATGAAATACAGCTATTTCAAGGGCTATTTAATGGGGAAACGCTTTCATATTGTAGCATTGTATGAAAAAAGTACAGGGTGTTCAAGATTTTATTGAAAGTTTGTACTAAAAAATGACATTCATAATTATCATGATTCCAGTTATGTGGTTCATGATATATTATGTAGTTAAGGAAAATAGGTTACAAAACAATATTATGGTACAATTCTAATTTTATATAAAAATATATTTCTAGGGGCGTCTGGGTTGCTCAGTCAGTTAAACCTCCAACACTGGCTCAGGTCACGATCTCACAGTCCCTGAGTTTGAGCCCCGTGTTGGGCTCTGTGCTGACAGCTCAGAGCCTGGAGCCTGCTTCAGATTCTGTGTCTCCCTCTTTCTCTCTGCCACTCCCCCACTTGCACTCTGTGTGTGTCTCTCTCTCTCAAAAATAAAAATAAACATAAAAAAATTTTTTTAAATGTTTATTTCTAGATGACATTGGAACACTAAAAATCAGATGTGAACAATGATTATTTCTGGAAGCTGAGATCATGTATGATTTTTTTTTTTAACGTTTATTTATTTTTGAGACAGAGAGAGACAGAGCATGAATGGGGGAGGGTCAGAGAGAGGGAGACACAGAATCTGAAACAGGCTCCAGGCTCTGAGCTGTCAGCACAGAGCCCGACGTGGGGCTCGAACTCACGGACCGCGAAATCATGACCTGAGCCGAAGTCGGCCACTCAACCGACTGAGCCACCCAGGCGCCCCAGATCATGTATGATTTTAATCTCATCATTTATGTTTTCCCGTATTTACTGATTTTCTTTTAAAATGTAAAATTAAGAAAAATTAAAATTTAGTTTTAATTATACAAGTGATAACACACATATATTCTCTGTAATAAAGCATTCAAACAATGTAGAAGTATAGAGTAAAAAGTGGGAAGTTTGTTTTTCATTGTGTTACCTCCAAGTGCCACAAATACCGATTGACGCTTACTAGTTACATTTTTGGGGAATCTCTTCATAACCCTTTCTGGGGGGTTCAGGAACACCACACTGCATTCTCTACACCCTTCTACAGATTGCAAGCCGGAGTGGCTGCTTTCAGCCATTTTTTTCTGGGCTCTTCTGGATGCAGTGTTCGGATGAATGTGAGGCTCCTCTGAGGCTTTTGCAGTCCCCTGGCTGAGCCAAGGAAATAAGATCTCCCTGGGAATTCCTTATGACCCTCCCTTCCACTCTTCTGACCCCAAGGGCATCTGATATTGTGTCCTTTTCTTCTTTCTTCCTCCTCCTCTTCTCTCAATCAAAAATGTTCTCACTTCCTCCTTAGGTGGGTATTAACTGTTGAATTTTCTGTATGTTTGGATTTTGAAATTTTTAGGCTCAGCTGGCCAAGCCTTGGTTTATAAGGGAATCTTTGGAATGATATTCATTCTCAATATATTTTGGCTTTCAAGACTTTGTCCTTTCCTTCTCTTCCCTCACTCCCTTCTTTCCTCTCTTTCTGCTATGGACAAAAACTTTCTCATTTATAAATCCCCTGCCTAACACTGAATCATTTTTTTCATTTTGTATTTTTGCTGAAACAATCCTCAGTCTCTTGTTGAATTGGAAGAAATTCACATACAAGGAAGGGGGGAAAAAGAGCACAGAAACATATTTAAAAAATTTTTCCTTCTAAAGCATAGAATTAAAAAAGGTTGTATTGTACAGATAGATTTTTTTAGGTCAGATTTACAGGTAGTAAATTCACCCTTTTTAGGTGTGCAATCAATGGTCTTTGTCAAAGTCATACAAAATAGTGTAACCAAGACCACAACCAAGATGTGGAACGTTTTCATCACTCCCAACAGTTTCTTCATGTCCCTTTGTAGTCAACTTCTTCCCCCAACCTCAGCCTCTGGCAGCCATTGATGTGATTTATAGTTTTGCCTTTTCTATAATGTGATATAAATTACAGTAGGTAATGGCTTCTTTCACTTAGCATAATGCTTTTGAGATTCATCAGTGTTGTACATGAGTAGTTCAATCTTTTATTGCAAGGTAGCATTACATTGTATGGATATAGAATAATTTGTTTATCCATTTATCAACTGATCATTTAAGTTGTTTCTAGTTTTTTGACAATTATGGACAAAGCTACTATATAAACATTCACAAAAAGTTCTTTCTGTGGACATATATTTTCGTTTCCCTTCATTAAATAACTAGAAGTGGGGTTGCTGGGTAGTATGCATATATGGTTAACTTTAAAAGAAATGTGAGAATGTTTTCCAAAGTGACTATGCCATTTTGCATTATCACCAGCAAAGTTTGAGAGTTCCAATTACTCCACATCTGTAATAATACTTGGTATTGTCAGGTGTTTTTCTTTCTTTTTCTTTTTTTTAAATCTTAGCTTTTCTAGTAGGTATGTAGTAGAATCTCACTGTGGCCTCAGTTTGTGGTTCCCTAATTTTTAATGATGTTTAGCATTATTTTGGGTATTTATCTAACACTGGTATCTCTTCTTTGGTGAAGCACCTATTTAAACAATTTGCCCACTTTAAAAAAATTGTTTTTTTTTTTCATTATTGAATTGAAAGCGTTCTTTATATATTTTGAGTACAAGACTTTTATCACATATGTGTTTTGTGAATATTTTCTTCCAGTTTGTGGTTTGTGTTTTCATTTACTTAGTAATGTCTTTCAACGAACACTAGTTCTTAATTTTGTTGAGGTCCAGTTTATTGATTTTTCCCTTATACAGCTCGTGTTTTTTGTGTAATACCTAAGAAATCTTTGTGTAACCCAAGATTGCAAATAATTTTTTCTGTGTTTTCTTATAGAAGTTTTATGGTTTTAGGTTTTACGTTTAGGTGTATGATACATTTTGAGTAAATTTCTTGTACATGGTGTATGTTAAGGTTTATACTTTTACATATGGAGAACCAAACGTTCCAGCACCATTAATTGAAAAGACTATCCTTTCTTCATTGTATTACCTTGATACCTTTGTCAGAAATCATTTGACCATATACGTATAAGCTTACTTCTGGACTTTATTCTGTTCTGTTAATCTATATGTCTTTCATTATGCCAACACCATACTCTCTTGATTTGTAGTTTTATAGGATGTCTTGAAATAAAGTAGTGTAAATTCTCCAGCTTTGTTTCTCCAAAATTATTTTGGCTATTCTAAGTCCTTTGCTTTTCTGTGTAAAGATAAATATCCGGCTAGTCAATTTCTACAAAAAGAAGTAGGCTGGAATTTTTATTGGGATTGCATTTAATTGATAGATCATATTGGGAAGAATTAATAGTTTAGCAAAATGGAGTCTTCCCATCTATGAAAACCGTACATATGTTTATTCATTTAGGTCTTTTTTTGATCTATCTCATCGTTTTATAGTTTTAGCATACAGATTGGGCACATGTGTTGTTAGATCTATCCGTAAATATTTTATGATTTTTGATGCTATTTTAAATGGAAACTTTTTATTTAAGATTTCAGTTTTCAATTTTTTCACTGCTAATTTATAGAGATGAAATTGACTTCTTTATATTGGCCTTGTATTTTGAAGCTTTGGTAAACCCGCTTATATTCTATTAGCATTTTTGTAAATTTTTGAGACTTGCCTTGTAGAGAGTTTTATTTCTTTATTTCCAGTTTTCTTATGTTACATTGTTTTTGCTGTTTCACACAGGCCAAACCCTCCAGTAAAATATTTTTTTAAAAAAATTTTTTTAACGTTTTATTTATTTATTTATTTTTTTTTTTTAAATTTTTTTTTTCAACGTTTTTTATTTATTTTTGGGACAGAGAGAGACAGAGCATGAACGGGGGAGGGGCAGAGAGAGAGGGAGACACAGAATCAGAAACAGGCTCCAGGCTCCGAGCCATCAGCCCAGAGCCCGACGCGGGGCTCGAACTCACGGACCGCGAGATCGTGACCTGGCTGAAGTTGGACGCTTAACCGACTGCGCCACCCAGGCGCCCCCGTTTTATTTATTTTTGAGACAGAGAGAGACAGAGCATGAACGGGGGAGGGGCAGAGAGAGAGGGAGACACAGAATCGGAAGCAGGCTCCAGGCTCTGAGCCATCAGCCCAGAGCCCGACGCGGGGCTCGAACTCACGGACTGCGAGATCGTGACCTGAGCTGAAGTTGGCCGCTTAACCGACTGAGCCACCCAGGCGCCCCTCCAGTAAAATATTTAATAGAGTAGTAAAAGTAGACATCCTTGATATGAATATTTTCAATCTTTTGAATTATTGTCAGTTTACAGATGGATATGGTGTGTCATTTTTAAAATTTTCATTTCCTTACTACTAGTGAAGTTGAATGTCTTTTAATATATTTATTGACTTCAATTTTTTTTTTTTTTAGAATTGCCTCCATATATCCTTTGTAAAATTTCCCTTCACTTGTTTAGCTTCTCTTATTTGATTTGTACATACTTCTGATGCATTCTGGTTATTAGTCTTGTGCACATTGCAACTATTAAGATGTTGCTCAATTTAATATGGTCAGCTTTGGGATGTAGAAGTTTTAAATGGTATGGAGTCAGAAGTGTCAGGCTTCTTATCCTTTTATGATTTCTGAGTTTGTAGCTTGCTCACAAGGGCTTTTCCATTCCAAGACAATACAAATATTATTTTATAATTTATTCTGACACTTTTATAGTTTTATGTTTTTTCTTTTTTTTTAATTTAATTTTTAATTTTTAAAAAATTTACATCCTAATTAGTTAGCATATAGTGCAACAATGATTTCAGGAGTGGATTCCTTAGTGCCCCTTACCCATTTAGCCCATCCCCCCTCCCACAACCCCTCCAGTAACCCTCAGTTTGTTCTCCATATTTATGAGTCTCTTCTGTTTTGTCCCCCTCCCTGTTTTTATATTATTTTTGTTTCCCTTCCATTATGTTCATCTGTTTTGTCTCTTCAAGTCCTCATATAAGTGAAGTCATATGATTTTTGTCTTTCTCTGACTAATTTCACTTATCATAATACCCTCCAGTTCCATCCACGTAGTTGCAAATGGCAAGATTTCATTCTTTTTCATTGCTGAGTAGTATTCCATTGTCTATATTTACCACATCTTCTTTATCCATTCATCCATCGATGGACATTTGGGCTCTTTCCATACTTCGGCTATTGTTGATAGAGCTGCTATAAACATGGGGGTGCATGTCTCCCTTCGAAACAGCACACCTATATCCCTTTGATAAAGGCCTAGTAGTGCAATATAGTTTTACTTTTTAACATTTAGCTCTTTATAGTCCATCTGGATTTTTTTCTTTCTGTGTGGTGTCAGAAGGATGTAGCTTTATAGTTGTGTAAATGATTAACCAGTTGTCTCAACTCTCATTCAATTGAATATCTTATATTTTCTCCACCACCTTGAAATGCCACATTTATCTTAAAAATTTTTTTAAATATTTATTTATTTATTAAAAAAATCTTTAATGTTTATTTAATTTTGAGAGAGAGAGAGAGAGAGAAGCAGAGAGAGGGAGACACAGAGTCCAAAGCAGACTCCAGGCTCTGAACTGTCAGCACAGGGCCTGACGTGGGGCTCAAATTCACCAACCATGAGATCATGACCTGAGCCGAAGTCAGATGCTTAACCGACTGAGCCACCCAGGGGCCTCAATGTTTAATAATTTTTGAGAGAGAGAGAGCAGGAGCGGGAGAGGGGCAGAGAAAGAGGGAGACATAGAATCTGAAGCAGGCTCCTGGCTCTGAGCCGTCAGCACAGAGCCTGACGTGGGGCCTGAACCTATGAACCATTAGATCATGACCTGAGCCAAATTTGGACGCTTTACCGACTGAGCCACTGAGGCACTCCTCCA
Source organism: Panthera uncia (assembly GCF_023721935.1). Lineage (NCBI taxonomy): Eukaryota > Metazoa > Chordata > Mammalia > Carnivora > Felidae > Panthera > Panthera uncia. Next base: position 106,354,216 of record NC_064810.1, on the reverse strand, counting down.
TATTTATCTTTTACTAAGTATGTTCATATCAACGAAGTTCATATATTAATGAGTGTCTTTCTGGATTTGGATTTTTGTCCCTTTGCCCTATTTTTCTACATTTTTGCTAGTACCATATGATTTATTGTTTGGTTGATTTTTGAGAGAGAGCATAAGTGAGCAAGGGGCAGAGAGAGAGAGGGATGGAGAGAGGGAAAGAGAGTCTCTGGAGCCTGAAGTGGGGCTCGAGCCCACCAACCGTGAGATCATGACGTGCGCGGAAGTTGGATGCTTAACCAGCTGCTCCACCCAGGTGCCCCTAGTACCATATGATTTTTACTTCTAGAGAATTTCCTATGTTTTGCCATCTCATAGAGGAATTCTGTGGCAGTCCTGTGGAGAGGCTTGACTCAACTTCCATTCCGATCTTTTCCAAAAGTATTGGCTAAAGGTCACATTGCCTAGGTTTTCTTGCAGTTGCAGTTCTGTTTGAAATTTAGTTTTTACTTTATTTTTTAAAAGTGTTTGTTTACTTTTGAGAGACACAGAGAGTGAGTAGGGGAGGGGCAGAGAGACAGAGGGAGACACAGAATCCCAAGCAGGCTCCACACTGTCGGTACAGAGCCCATCATGGGGCTAGAACCCATGAACTGTGAGATCATGACCTGAGCCGAAATCAAGAGTCGGATGCTTAACTGATCGAGCCACCAAGCACCCCTGAAGTTTACTATTTAGAAGGCAAAAGCGGAATACAGTATTTTGGAGGCTGTTCTTTACCATCTGTGCTGGTGAGCACAGAGGGAGACACATTTGGTTTTTCTACAGTGATTATAACAGTGGTGCCATTCTCTAGCTCCCACGGTCTGGTGTAGATTGTGTCGAATGGGGGGCATTACGCAGTTAGCAACTTTATGACTCTGTGAGGCAGCTGCTCCATTGGTGGCCTAATTCTGTATTGAGCCCTTGGGAGGTGTCCCTGGAAATTCAGCCTAGGTTCTGTTTTGTTCACCTTCCCAGTGGATCTGGTACGGCACTTAAGATCTAGAATGATTCTCCTTGTGCTAATTGGATGGATTTTGTTTTCTGAAATGAGTCCTGACACAATACAACTGCCATCACATTTATTCTTTTATCATTTGGGAGGTAGGGTGCAAGGAAGACCTAATTATAATAATGTTCTTTGTCGTTTTTGCCTTTTGTACCAATGTATGCATTCCTACCACTGCTAAAATCCAAGTTCACAAACCTTGTGAGGGATGCAAATTGTATTGTAGATTTTGTAGGGAGGTGGATCAGACTAGTGTTTGCATACCTCTTGGTAAAACTTAGGAAAAATTCTGCATAGAGACCTCAGTTTTCCTACCAAAGTTCATCTCAGTTGTTATTTTACAAAATTTTTTCCAGTTCTTCCCCTATAAGTCTCTCTTGCCTTCTGAATCCTTCATTCCCACGTGTCATTTGGTTAAGTTTACTGCAATATTAACATACTTCAGGATAAACAAACTCACAGTGAGATGTTTCCTTGAAAGAAAGAAAAGAAATCACACAGGTGTGCACTGTTTTGAGTAACTGATTTCACAGCATGAGGTTTAGAATTCTTTGCAGTAGTTGGCAAGCGTTCTTTTCAAATTTGCAAAGACCTTTAGATTCCTCAGGATTAGATTCTTCAGGATGTATCTGTGTCAGTTATTAAAATATTGTCCTTACGATCCAAACCTACCCTTGATACTTTGCTTTGTGATGTTGGGGCTGGGACCGCAAACCGCGTTTCCGCTTTGCTAGTCGCTCTCCGCTAGATTCTGTCGGTAGGGGGCACTAGAGGGAGCCTGGACGGTGCAGGCGGGAGAAGGACTTTAGGCTTGCCTTCTGATTCTGAGAGCACCATCCCAGCAGTTTCTTTACACTGGCAGCGGCAGTTATTCCCTTAGTGGCAGCTGAGTCCATTTTGTACTTACTCTAACACGTGTAAAACCATCTTCATCGTGTGTCCCCTCAGAGATCCTGGCTGATGCCCCCAGGGTATTGTCCATCCTGTTCGCTATTGTATCTCCAGCCTCTAGAACAATGCTCAGTTACAGAAAGTGCCTAATAAATATTTTATGAATGAATGAATAAATTTAGACAGACCAGAAATATGGTAGATTTCAAATGTCAAAAAAATTCTCTCCTCAGCTCCTCTAAATCCAGACACTGTCATAGGGGCTTTGCATTAATCTTACTAGAGTAGGCATTCATTGCTCCATTTTTAGATGAGGAAATTGAGGTTCAAAGGCTTAAGTAGATCAAATAACCAGCTCTACTATCTTATACACAACAGAATTGGGGCTCAAACACTGCATCCCATCTGAGTCCTAAACCTGGGCTCTTCCCCCATCCGCTATAATAATTGTGATATTTTAAGGACCCATGGGGAGAATCATTGACAAATTATATATATTCTGCTGTTACACATATACACATTGTATATGTAACAATGGGGAGAAACATTTGTTAGGAATAACACTATTATAATTTTCATGTATCTAATGAAAACTCATGGAAATTGGTAATAAAAGAGGCTTTATAAAGTGTGAGAATGAGTCACAGCATACATTCTGGGGAGTCAGGAGATGTGGGTTCTATTTCTGGCTCTGAGGCTGATTAGCTCTTTGACCTTGGGTGTGTCTGAGGACCTCCTTGTGTCTCACTTCTCTCATCTGCAAGGTGAGGGAGCCGGTCTCTAGGACTTCTGATGCATATACTGCTTACCCTTCTAACTTGGTAATTCTCTCCGTGATATACAAATGAAGGAGCTTATCCCGTGTAGGCAATGGGAACCCTCCAACTGCACGTCAGGTTATAAATAAATAAAAACTTAGACCCACTGTTCTTCCTTTAAAATGTTTGTGTTGCCACTCAGAAAATCTATTCTTAAAATTTCTGACTCTGCTCTAAAAGGAATTCGCAAAAACATTAAGTAATGTAACATTTTTTTAAAAGCTAGATTGAGGCTAAAATGATTTCTTAAGGTCTGTATTGCTTAGAAACTGTCTATTTTTCACATTGAAAAATTGAATGGAAGATTCTGTTTTCTGTTACTGGCATCATGGAAGGATCTACTGAGAAGTTTATTCAGTTAGGTGAATGAAGTAAGGCTTTTTGTTTATTTGTCCTTGAATTATTTCTAAAAGGAGGCACTCAAATATTTTGAATAAATTCCCTCCTCTTTGTGGCTTTGTAACTCAGTTATTATTTGGGGGATCCATCAAAAGGTTTTTAAAAATGACTCAATCTGAGGCACCTGGGTGGCTCAGTCCGTTGAGCGTTCAACTTCGGCTCAGGTCATGATCTCATGGTTCGTAGGTTCAGGCCCCCACGTCAGGTTTGTCTCCTCTCTCTCTCTTTTTAATGTTTATTTATTTTTGAGAGACAGAGACAGAGCACAAGCAGGGGAGGAGCAGAGAGAGAGGGAGACAGAATCTGAAACAGGCTCCAGGCTCTGAGCTGTCAGCACAGAGCCCCACGTGGGGCCCGAACTCATGAGCCATGAGATCATGACCAGAGCCGAAGTCGGATGCCCAACTGACTGATCCACCCAGGCACTCCCGCTTGCACTCTCTTGAAAATAAATAAAACATTAAAAAAATGACTCAATCAATTAAAAAGAATAGTTGCATCACAAATTAAAATCAGTGAAATCTCTGTCCATTAGTTGAGTATGTGGGGCGGGGGGCCCTTGACATTCTCATGGATTTAGGGATCTCTGGAAACTGTGAGCACGGTAGTGTATGGGTAAATAAAGATGCTGTCTCCTTTCCCCCAAAGGTGCCATTTCTCTCTCCCACCTACAGGGGAAACAGTGAAAGAGAGGAGGGCAGAATGTCAGTACAAAGAGCCCTGGACTGGGACTCGGCAGACCTGAGTTCTAGTTCCACCTTGGTCAGGGCTTTGTTGTTACTTCGGGCAAGTGACCATGTTTCTCAGGACCTCGCCTGTGAAAGGAAGATTGGACGAAAACTATGCCTGAGACCCTTTCTGGGTCTACTAATATATGACTTTAGAACTGAATTTTGGAAACAGTTGTAGTCCAAAGGAGACTGGACGAAGGGAGGCTAGTTGAAGAACTTGATTCAACAGAGGGCTCTTATGAATAAGGAACACTTGAAACTGAATAGACAGCCCCCTACAGCCATGTGCTTCCAGCAGATAGGCCATGGCACACGGCTTCCTTTGGCTGGCATCACGTTCCAGATAGGTAAGGCTGTCCCGGGTGATTTTAACGGAGGCCTAACTAGGCTTTTCCAGAGGAGTCAGGAGAGGGTTTTAATCTGGTACAGGCTGTTTGACTAATTGGCTTTGCACAGCTTGTCCTGGGAGTAGCAGAACAAGAGCCAGTTCTCCCAGGAGGAGAAATACTATTTGTTCGAGCAGTTATATTTAATAACCTAAGACCTCTTGGGACAGAGGCTGATATGAGAAAATGTTATTTATTCTCCTTTCACAATCCAAAGTGTCACATTCTTCTAGGTCAAAGTTGTGTCTTTCTTTTCCACCTGATTTGAACGCAGATAATTTCTATCTTAGTAACCTCCAAGAATCCTATCCAACAAGGACAGAAAGAGAAAAAAAAGGGCTATAGAAAAAATGCCTTAGGTTACACATTTTCAAATCACATGTTTATTGAGGTGTTGATGCAGTAAAACCAGTGTCCAGATAATGGTTTCATTCATTCTAGACTTTCAATCTATTTGTTGTATTATAGTTAGTGATATTGAAGAGTCCTGAGCCTAAGGGGCCTTTAGAGACATTCCTGAATATTCTCAATTGATAGGTATGCTGAGGAATGTGGAGATGATGTGATTTATTAATGGGGGACATCTAAGGGACTGATTCGATTTAAGCAGTAAGCAGCTTTTTTTTTTTTTTTTAACATTTTTTATTTATTTTTGGGACAGAGAGAGACAGAGCATGAACGGGGGAGGGGCAGAGAGAGAGGGAGACACAGAATCGGAAACAGGCTCCAGGCTCCGAGCCATCAGCCCAGAGCCTGACGCGGGGCTCGAACTCACAGACCGCGAGATCGTGACCTGGCTGAAGTCGGACGCTTAACCGACTGCGCCACCCAGGCGCCCCAGTAAGCAGCTTTTAAGAGAGGGCTGCAGGAAAATACAGGACCTGAATACAGTTGAAACGAAAGCTGAAGACTAAGCAAGCATGAGTTGCTGTGCCTAAATCTGTTAAATACCACCTTAGAATAGTGGGCAGCTAAATGGAGCCAAACTGTCCACAAACATATGTCAGTATATGTAATACATGTATATGTATTTAACATGATGAAGGTGGTATCCCAATCAGTGGGAAAGGAGGTATATATATATATGAGTTACATATTATATATACTTAAAATATATTAATATTTATTATATATTTATATGTATATTTATATTCTCTATGTTTCTAGGATTATAATATTCACATTATAATATTAATATGGCCTATGAGCCCCTGTTTTCTCTGAGAGTGTTAAACTTAATCTGGCTAATTCTCGGTAACTCAGTCACTTCTCCAAGAACTCAGTCTCTCAGGGCTTTTCTTTCCTCTGTCTTCCCTGCACACCGGGCCCACCTAGTTCCTCCACGGGGTCAGGCATGGCCTTAGCGTGGGAATTCAGTCTCAGAAGTGAATCCTTCTGCTAGCCCTACCAAGGCGAGGCTTGTCAGGTGGTTGGCTTCTCTGTCCACTGTGTCTACTCCGAATGTCCCTGGCTGAGGAGCTCTCTCCCTCCTGACTCGGGGCAGCCTCACTGCCGCCTCTCGGGCTCCGCTGCTCACGCCACATCCCTGCCCCAATCTGCCCTTGCCCCGGCCAGGCCCACCTTCCATTTTCTGTTACTTTCCGCAGGTCTTTTTTTTTGGGGGGGGTGGGGGGGGCAGCTACGGAAAGCACCCAGATCTATCACTCTCTCGGGCCCTCGTGGGGAGCTCTGTTCTTAAACCCACGGTGCTGCCATTTTTACTCTAATGTGGCTGCTCCAAGTGGCTCTGGGCACCTGAATGCTGAATCCTTGGAGTGTTTGTCCTTCACAAACTCATCTGGGTTTCCATCCTGGGGCTCTTGTGTTTGGCTCCTAGCTCCTCCCAGTCCAGAAGGGATTCTTACTTCCGTTCTTATAGGTCTCACTCGTGCTTCTGTACCCTCTGCTTACTAGTTTAAAATCTGTGCTTCTGATCTTCCAGGGTTTTTTTTTTTTTTACCTCTTGAAATGAGAAGCTCTTGAAAGATCAAAAGGACTTTGTCTTCAAGAATGCTTTTTCTACTTTGGATTTGAAAAGCCTATTTTTATACTCAAAGCCAAGAATTTGAATATATGTACATATATATGTGTGTGTGTATATATATATATATATGTATATGTATATGTATATGTATATGTATATATATATATATGTATATATATATACACACACACATATATATACACACATATATATATGTATATATATATACATATACACACACACATATATGTATATATATGTATTCAAATATATTAAAAATATTTTATGTAAATACGTGTGTGTGTATATGTATGTATGTATTTATCATTTTGCTTGTTTGTTTTGGAGTTCCCCCCTCCCTCTCTGGTGCAATAAGCCAATGTGAATTTTAGGTAATTATAAAAAGAATGACACTAAAGATCATATAGATAAATATAAATGTTTGGTCTCAGGATAAAAATAAATTTTTTCCTAAACTTAAAAGTAACAGAAGAAATTACAAGAAAAATGCTAGTGGTTTGGATCACATCAAGATTAAAAGTACGACATCAAAAAAAGCATGCAATACTAAAGGAAAAAAAAAATAGTCTGGAATGTTCTTTACCCAAATGTTAGAGATAAGTGATGAATAACCTTTATATATAAAGAATTCATACATATCAATTAAAACACTGAGACACCATAAAAATAAATGAGCAGAGCATAGAAGTAAGAGGAGGTATTAGTGACTAATAAAATCACATATCAAATATATGGAAATTAAAAGGATACACATTAAAACCAAGCATACTTAGTTCTGGTTAGTGTATTCCAATCAGTGCATCCTCATATTGCTAAAAGGTGTGAAAATTCATATGGCTTTTTTTTTTTTTTTAATCTGGTACCAAACTGAGACCAGGACCTTTTTGGTAGCAAATTGAAATTCAGACCCTTTGGTTCCACTTCTAGGAATTTAGAAAAAAAAAAAAAAAAAAGGGTGGATGCAAAAGAAAAATGAAAATTGTTGGTGGGATAATAGTTCATAAATTATGAAACATTCATTTGCAGGAATCTTATGTAGCCATTAAAATATTTCTAGGGTTTTTAATGACTTTGTTGTATAATATAGGAAAGAAGAAGCAAGAGATGGGTCTATGGTATAATCTCAACACTATATAATATTTTCTATAACAAAGACAAGATTGGATGAAATGTGACATTGGGGGGTTATTTTAGGAGAGTGGCATTATGATGGTTGTTACTGTCTTCCTTACTTTTTTAAATCTTTCATAATGATCATATATTGCTTTTATAGTTAGTAAAAAAAAGTATTCTTAGGATAAGTGTAGACAATTATACTCTCTTTTGGGCAAACGCTGAAAAGGCTTCTATAAAATGCCACTTTCTTTTAACATCCTAGTCATCAGTCTATTTGTTTAGTCTCCATCAGTAAGAGAAATTTTATGACCTGTAAGCATAAAGTAATATAAAGTAGGAACAACAAAAATTAAAATTACATGGATGAGATGATTTCCAAAAATGTTAAAAATGAATACCTTTTAGAAGACAGATGTCTTTGACATTTTGAAAAAAGTATCAAATCTTTGGCAAGATATCAAGTGACATCAGCTATTTGTGAAACTGAGCAGCCTTGGGATTGTACTTTACCCTTTACAATGCACATGCACACGCATTGTCTCACCTCTTTGTTAATCCTCACAACACTCTGGGACAGGAACAATTACCATCATTTCCAACTTAACCACTGGAAAGCCAATGCAGGGCTTTTAGGTGGTAGGAACAGACGTCAAATCTAGATCTTCTCATGAGAAATCCCAGGCTTACCCCATTGTACTGCACCATTTCTCTAATGTTCTCAAGGAATCCAGGAGAGTCCTGAGAACAAAAAAGAAATGTAAAATAAATTTTTGTTGCAAGATATTTTAGATGTGAAGCTCTCTTTTAATTTTTGAGAATGTGATGCCATCTGGAAGCGGTATCCCATTTTAAAGCTCAGATGGTGAGTCATGATTTCCTGACCCATATATATTGTGTACTAGTTTTGTTTCTTCTTTTTCCTAAGATTCTCTCTACCAGACAGGAGACAGATGGCTGAAACATTGTGACATCCAGGGCTGTTGTATTGCACAACTGCAGGGAGCACCATTCATATCATAGTCTATGTGAATGGCACCTTCTGGAATTGTGCAGTGCCCAGCCTGTCCAGCTGTACATGGCCCTAGTGAAACTAGGATAATTCCTACCTTTCATTAGTACTCAGTTCAGGTAGAGTTAGTCCTGAGGATGATGGCCAGCAAGGGGTCTAAATCTTTGCATTTTGAATTTTGCCACATCTACTATGGACATTGCACTCTCCCTAAATCCATGGTGATATATGTAGCACAGAGGACACTCTAAGAAATAAAATGTTTTATTGCTAGCTAAGCTACACTTTCCTTAACTTCACTCAATGGTTCTCAACCCTGGGCACACTGGCAATGTCTGGAGACATTTTTGATTGTGACAACTGAGCATTTAGTGCTGTTGGTATCTGGTGAGTGGAGAGTCCAGGGATGCTACTAAAATATCCAAAAGAGCATAGGACTCTCCCTCACAGCAAAGAATTGACTGGTTCCAAATCTCAACAGCGCAGACATCCCAGCTGTATTCCCTTCTTGATCAGCTGGGCCCATTTATGAACCTTGAAAAATTTCTTGTTTGTTTGTTTGTTTGTTTGTTTGTTTTTTTCTACCTCCAGTAGAAGGTTAGGAGTCCTCTTTCCCTAGATTTACACCCTGTGGTTTCCTCTTGGGGATTCTTTATTTCCACTTAGAAAGAAGCAAAAGTTCTTCTTGAGGAGAGTTTTCCTGAACCACTTATCCATGGCCCTATTTCCCCGTAAGTTTTGGTGCCGTAGTGGTGTGAAAGATTTCTTTTGGTGGGAGGAAGTACATGGTTGGAAAATCCCTCACAGTGCAAGAAGGCATGGATTATGAGCACCCCCTGAGAGCTCTTACTGCTTTGATCCTTGGATCCTTATAAGTGGAAAAGAAAGAATGCACACCTCTAAGGGAATGAAGGACTTAGCCTGAAGCTGACCATTGATATACTTTTGAATTCTCTCATTTTGTCTTAAAAATACATGTAAATATTTTTCTACTCTTAATATCCATATTAATTTTTATATATTTTAATTTTTTTTAACATTTATTTATTTTTGAGACAGAGAGACAGAGCATGAATGGGGGAGGGGCAGACAGAGAGGGAGACACAGAATGGGAAGCAGGCTCCAGGCTCTGAGCCATCAGCCCAGAGCCCGACGCGGGGCTCGAACCCACGGACCTCGAGATCGTGACCTGAGCTGAAGTCGGACGCTCAACCGACTGAGCCACCCAGGAGCCCCTTTATACAGTTGTTTTAAATGATCAGACACCTCACTTTGTTTCTCCATGTCTTTGAATAAAATCGAAACTCCATGAACATGCATGTGCTTACCCAGTTGCTTTGCCGATATGGCCATGTAGAATTTTCCTCCATTGCCCCCCTTCACGGGGCTTGTAGATAATCACCCCATAAGGAGAGAATACCTGATTGCTTTTGGTTGGGCCAGTGTTAGAGATGTTGAACTGTGCTGTGGCGTCCAGTGTATCTGAATCGAAAGGAGTGGTCATCATGGTATCTGAACTCTTAGGAGGGAGGTGTTGAATACACCACTGGATCCATTGTGAATGACAAAAGGGTTCTGAATACTTTCAGAAGGGGAGGAATGAAAGGAAAATAGCTGTAGTCTTGGGACTAGATTTTCAGCAAGAAACACTGTGACAGTGTTTCAGCCAGAAAGTGGGGGACTCTGCCTTGCTAGGTAAGGTACCAGACTGGTTTCTGCAGAGAATTCCAGGAGGAGATGCCAGAAGGCCAACCTTTGGAGAGAGGTACATGTCCTGAATCGTCAGTTATCAAAGGGATATGGCAAAGTTGGTCAAATGACTCAAGCAGCACTGGATCTGTGGACTCTAGTTGGACCCTGGCCAGATGGCCTTGAACCGACAGGAAGACAAGCAGTGTGACCTGTGTTCATGTTACCAGGCAATCAAAAACAAAGATTTTATGGCACGTGGGAACCTCAGATAAGGTGTCCATAGAGGGTAGAACATATTGAGAAAATATTACAAGAATGAAATGTCTCAGAGACAGACTACATGTGGGTTATAGGTTATGGAGAATTTTAAGACTCCATCCACAAGAGGTCACATATTTAAGATCCAAACCCACTCTTTGTAGTGCCTTACTTAGGCTGGTTTAAAGCAAATTATTGGGATGGTAGGAAGTACAGCAGCATTTTTATCACCTAGAAGAGACAGGATGAAGTTTTCTGGTTAATGATGACATGAGGGAAATTATCCTGATAGGCAGTGGAGAAGGGGCCGTGGAACATGTAATGGACTGGATGTGTCACCACAAGGTGACATCCACTTGTGGGGATTCTCTTTTCCAGCTGCAGAATTGGTCTGAGGATCCTGAAAATTCTACCTTTTGTCACAGTTAATGAAGTGTGTTGGGGGGGAAATGGGGAAAGTTGAGGCAACAGAGAACCGTAAGGAGAGTTTGGGGGGTCAGAATATGCCACTGCAAATATGGCACTTTGGCATAAGGATTATTTTGAGCTGAAGATAATTGAGAAACAGTTGCCAAAAAAGTTCTGTACCTTTCCTACCATTGCTTAAAATCGGAGATAGAGTCTTAATCATTAGAGACAACTCTAGACTCTTAACAGCGCAGAGATGGCACTGAGATGAATCTACCCAACAAACCTTACAGACTTGAACCTTATCTTCTATTAGTTTCCCTCCATATATTTATCTTCTCAAAGTTTGCTAACTCTAGAAGCCTGCACCCTTTTCCTTTGTCTTGTCATTTCTCTACAAACTTCTTGTTCTTTGTTTAGATGCTATATAAGCCCAAGTTCTAGACCATCTCTTTGAGTTACTCATCACTGAGTTTCCTTTGCATGTGTATGTACTGTACTTGTTAATAAACTGTTTTTATCTCGTTAACCTGTCTTTTGTCAGTTTATTTAACAGGGTCCCCAGCCGCTGAACCTAAGAGTTAGAGGGAAAATTTTTTCTCACCTACAGGAGGAACCCACAGGATGTATCCTGACCTGTGCTCAGACATGGAAACCAGGGGTGACACAGCCCTGAAGAGGCAGGCAGGCCAAATGTTGGCTGTTCACTTGGGGCAGTGGAGTATCTAGCACCTCTAAGCCTCTTAGCTGAGATCGCCAAAGTGGAAAAGATGTACAGATGCCAGAGGTGGTCACAAAATGAGCTTGGACTCCCACACTGGAGCCAACTGGCTCCCTATGGCACCAGGCTCCTTTCCTGTGGCCACTCCAGACCCCTCTCACGGAAGGGCTACTCAGCATTTCTACTCTTCCTTACCACACTTCCCTCCCACTCTGTCTCCAGACCAGTGGGATAGTACATTGTATGAGTCAGCATCTAACCAGGAAAACAGAGTCCTCATTGGATAGTTCAATAGAGGGAATTTAGTGTGGGGAAGTGGTTATAAAAGTTTTTAGAAAAGTGGTATGGCTAAACAGACAGTGCGGCAGCCCAGAGATGTTGTTCAAAGGGTACAAAGGTTGTTGTACAGGATGAATTCGTTCTGGGGATGTAAGGCACAGCATGATGACTTTAGTTAATGATACTGCATTGTGTTATTGAAATGTGCTATGAGAGTAGATCATAAGTTTTCTCACCACACGTACACATAAATGGCAAGTATATGAGGTGATGATGTGTTAATTAGCTTGACTGTGGTAATCATTTCACAATGTATTAATATATCAAAACATCACACCTTAAATATATACAATTTTTCTTTGTCAATTATAGCTCATTAAATCTGGAAATAAAATTAAAAAAAAAAACATTTAAAAAGAGCTTTACATGAAACACTGGAGTCTATGTAATTATGCCCCTTGCCTCACAGACATGGGCCACATGCTGTCCTCACTGTGGTTCTGTTAAGAAATAACTTCAAAAAAAGTAGCTTCTGAGTCATATGAACCACAAGCTCTGCAATCTGCCCAGCACTGCAGACTTTCTAGAATGTATTTGGTAATGTCTCTTAAGATACTTTCCCCATCACTTGGGGGTTATGATTGTCAGATCTTCTCTCTGACATCTCAGTTGGAGACCAACACTTTGATGACATATGTTGGGTGGGCTCATTGCTGTCATTTAAGAAAATGCCTCTATTCAAATCCAGATGACTAGATCCATTCTCCCAAAACATCTGTCTGGCTTATGTAAAGGGAGCTGGATGGTATTCGCAATCAAAGCTTAGAAATCTGCATGGGTCTGCAGGCTTCTCTCTTTCCAGAAAAATTAGAGGAAATGAATTCAGATTTATGTAAAGTTTTAAATCAGTCTGTCCTCATACTGTTGGGGGTGGGTAAGTCATTTGCTCACAGGTAATCAGTGTAAAATGGTTTTCCAACAGAACACCAAGCAATTACTTCTTGGTCAAGTAAATTTTCCCACAGTTCTTATAAATGGGCAGGCTCTTCTATTTAAACATTTATCTCTCTTCTAATACTCAGGATGCAGACGAGTCTTACATCCTTTAATTAATAACATGCCCTTTGAGGTTAATGATTATACAGAATGTTGTTTCATTGTACCAAGTTTCCAGCCTGGAGTGGAGATCATGGAGTCAATGAGAAATCACATCAGCATTCATTTCAGTTATTTTTCACTAAAACCCGGTTTGGAATGAACCAAAAGGGCTTATCTGAAATTATAAATGACTATGAATACATTAAAGGGATAAAACAAGCCACCTCTTTGGAAAAAGGCAAAGGATAAATTATAAAGAATTATTAAAATATCAGTGAAGAGATTTTACAAATATTGTGCTTCTTCTTTCCTTTGCTCTTTTTTTTTTCAGGTTTTGTGATCCTTTAATATATTTTCAGCTTTAGTTGCTCAGGATTAAAGGAATTACTTTTTGTGTAGTGTATTCTGATTCTCTGATAGGTCTTTCTTCAGAGACTCAGTTTAATCTTTTTCCAAACTTAACTTTCTATTAAGTCCAGCCTCCAAAATCTAATCTTGGCCTAGGAAGTCTGAAACTTATAAGAATTGTGTCAACTCCACATGTACAAACCCTCCCTCCCTCCTTTCTTCCTTCCTTCCTTCCTTCCTTCCTTCCTTCCTTCCTTCCTTCCTTCCTATTCTTTCCTCTGAGGAACATCCACTTCAAGTTTCCAGGAGTGGATAGTAGCAGTTGCCTGATTACTAGAGCACGATTCAAGTCCAGCTTATTCATTACCTTTCTTCTGCATTTCCAAATTCTTCCCTGTCTTTCTCTGGACTTGTCCAAGCCATTATTGTCTGTCCCATGTCTTAGGCTTCAAACCTTTTATAGTTGGAAACACTGGCTTCTACTTTCCCCTTTTCCTTCCAATCCAATTAGCCACAAAGCCCAATTCCACCTGTGAAATATTTTTCTAAATAACAGTTTTGTTTGAGTCACTCTTCTGAACAAAAAGATTCAATGTTCTGTATTTCTTACAAAATAAAGATTAAATTCCTCAACCTGGTGTTATAGAATCTCCTTGTCTTTATTCCAGCTTAGTTTTGGCCTTATGTCTAATTTACCCATTTGTCTATTTTATGTTCATGAGAAACCAAGTTTATAGAGGTTTCCTAATTACATGTGGTGCTAAATCAAGCTAATTTCTACCATTATTTCACTTTAATTTAAAAAATTCCACATAGTAGTGCATGGTGATTTTAGAAAACATAGAATATACAGATAAGCAAAATAAAAAAAATCTAAATTCAAACTCTCAGAGATAATTACTTCCAAAATTTTGCTGCATTTTCCTTCAGAGTGTTTTCTGCCATATGTAAACTTATAAAATGGAATTTTACTGGATTATAATCTAATTGCTTCAATAACTATATCATTGAATATAACTCCATTTCTATATTTCCATCTCTTGGCTATCAAATTTATGGATGTTTAATTATCTGATCTCTTCGTTTGGTCACTTAAGTGTTTTCATTTTTTTTCATGATTAAAAAAATGTCCTTACAAACTATATTGTAGCAAATATTTTGTGCAAGTTCTTAGTTAATTTCTTATGGTTAATTTCTATAAGTGAAATTGGTTCTTGAACATCTTTAATGTTTTCCTATAATTTCTATTTTCCAAATCTTAATAATGATTATTTTTCTTCTTTTGATCCAATTCAACTTGTTTATATTTTTATTAAAATGTGAAGATTAAACTCAGAACTATTAATCTAAGACCAGATCAGACCGGAGCTATGGACAAGATAGAGATGATTCTCTGGCTCTTATAGTTTATAAGTCTTGTTAATTCCAACCAGAATTACATGAGCTGTGAACCTAACAAAACTTACTCCCAAAATGGTTTATGTTCATGTGGCGCCCCTATTCCTCTCATCTCTGAATCAGCTCAGTCACTCACCTCCGTGCTGTTGATGAAGTTGGAGTTTTGTTATTGTGATATAAACTTTGTAAGTTAAGGTGTGCCTGGCTAGCTACCAGAGGCTGTTTTTTCAAGGGCACTTGGTCCATCATTTAAGAATCCACCACTGAATGGTTGTTCATTTTATTCTGCCCTACTTAATTGAAAAAAACATTTATTGAGTCCCTTTGGTAGGTGACTCTATGTGAGGCTCTGAGGCACAGTGATGAGTAGGGCAGTCTCCCCCAAGTTGCTCAAGGTCCAGTAGGGGAGGCTGACGTGTAAATACCTAGATTCCCTCACTGTAGCCTGTGCAGCCACAGAAGCGTGTACAAGGTAGAAGAGATGGCAACTCTTTATGGAGGGTCAGGGAAGGCTTCTTAAAAGAGGTGACAGGTGAAATGTATTTTGGAGGATAAATAGGAGTTCCACATGTGGTTGTGTCATGAGGCGAGAAAAGAGAGAACAATGTTTCTAAACACAAAGGGGCCTAAAACAATATGGTGTGTTTAGAAAACCATACATATGGTGGTATTATTGGGGAAAAATGCTATGGAAAGAGGAAAGTGTGTGTTATGAGGCTTGAGGGGACAATGGCCAGAACGTGAATGGCCTTGTGCTATCATGTGCTTGGTCCGGACTCTAGAGGCACTGGTGACTTGGTGAAATTGTTGTTTGAGAAAGATGTGCCAGATTCTAACACGGTACCTGGATTTCAGATGAAAGGTACTGGAAACAAGAAAACCATTTAGGAGAGGATTATAATTATCCACAAAAGAAACGAGGGAAGTATTGGGACAGGAGCGTGATCATGGTAGAAAAGCAAGAGGCCAAGGGTTCTGGACCAAGCCAGGGCCTAGGAGGCTTGAATGGGTATCACACTTAGGACTTTAAAGACAGGGAAGAGTGGTTGACTGATTCAGGAGGCTTCAGTGGGGAAACCAAAATTGGGAGCCACTCATTCTAAAAGAGGAATCAGCAGGAAAAGTTTGGGTAGAGAGAAGAAGCCAATTGAGATACAACAGTTTGGGCTCTGGGAAAACCAGAAGATATCCCAGAGTGTAAAATCAATGGATTCTCTAAGCAGAACAAGCAAAAATCATCAACAAGGATATCCATAAATAGACCACAAAGTAAACTTTTCCTCCACCCCAAAAGTCTGTAAAATACCAGCAAAAGAGAAGTCTTTGGGGGAAAAAATCCCGAATTGATTTCACAGTAATTTTGATCTGAATATGAAAATCTCATTTAGAATAAAATATTCAAATGTCGTGGGCAACTCTAATAGGTATCAATACTTACCTTCCTGATTTTATTGGCTTCTTTGAAACCCTGACAGGGAGGATTTTTGCATAATTGTCCATATGTTTACTGGGGTAAAAAGGCAAAAATAAGTCAGTTATAGATACTGAAAATCACCCTCTCTAAGTGTTAACATTTGCCAGTTTTCCTCTATTTTTCCCTTGGTACCATTCACCTCTTTTGATTGGGGCCATGTTCTAGTTATGGAATTCTGTGTTAACAAACCATTTAAAAACTTAGTAGCTTAAAACAACAACAGTATTTTGCTTGTAAGTCGGTAACTTAGCCAGAGCTTGTCTGGGGCAGTCTGTCTCTAATCCATTTGATGTCAGCTTTGGCAGATTGAAGGCAGAGGCATGGAATTATCTGAATGCTGCCTATTCATGTCTGGTGGTTGATGCTGGGGAGACTCAGAAAGGCGGGGTCTGGAACAACTGGAGCTCCATGGCCATGTGTCACCATTTCTATGGGATCTCTTCAGTAAAGTGGCTTCAGGAAATCCAGACTTCTTTCATATGTTGGTGGAGGGCTTGCAAGACATGGAGAGAGAGAGAGAGAGAGAGAGAGAGAGAGAGAGAGAGAGAGAACCAGGAAGGAGCTCTATTGCCTTCTCTAACCTACCTTGGAAGATTGGAAGACAGCAAGTGTCTCTTTTGCTACATTCAAGTTATTAGAAATGAATTGCTTAAAGCCAGCCCATACTCAGGGGAGAGGAATTAGACTGCACCTTCTGTAGGGGGAGGGTCAAATAATTTGTTTTAAAACAAACTGCAGTTGGGGTGCCTGGGTGGCTCAGTCAGTTAAGGGTCTGGACTCTGGGTTTCAGCTCAGGTCATGATCTCACTGTTCATAAGATAGAGCCCCTGTAGGGCTCTGTGCTAACAGCATGGGTCCTCCTTGGGATTCTCTCTCTCTCTCTCTCTCTCTCTCTCTCAATAAATAAATAAAACTTAAAAAAAAACACACTGCCATCTAAATGAGGGGAGAGGAAACCTACTGCTATAGCTTATAGTTTTGTAGACTCTTTTGTTTCAGGGATTCTTACCAGAGAAATTTTTGACTCCTCCTATACTGTATATGGGTTCCTAACCCAACCTTCCCAAGTTCAGTTCTCTGAAACTTCTGATGGTCCCAAAGCAACACGATATAGTAGAAGGAGCAGGTGTCCAGAGTCAGAAAGACCTGATTAATAATCCCCCAGTCTCAGGTGTGCTACTGATTTGCTGTGATTGCCTTGTGACTTAGACAAGCTTCCCACGGTGAGTGGAGGTGGTTGATTTAGACCACAAATAACATGTTTTTTCCTTTAGTTAAAAACAACAGTAAGATTTATGTGTGGAGCAATTAGCAAACTTTACTGAGTTTTTCTCACATGAGAAGTGCTATCCTGGGCTCTGTGGAGGCTGCAAAGACTGGCCTAGGAGCAGTAGAGTCTGGTTCTAATTAATAAGTGGGGGCAGCCTGTGCAGACAGAAGCCAACAGCATTACTGTCCCAAGGCCTGGGCAAGCGGGGCTCCCCATGCCATCTACTACTCCTCTCTTCTCTGTCCCCATGGTCCCAAGGGCTTTTGTACTTTGAAATCTCTTCCTCAAAAGTTTCTTTCTTTCTTTTTTTTTTTTTTAATTTATTTATTTATTTTGAGAGAGACAGAAACAGCGCAAGTGGGGGAGGGACAGAGAGAGAGGGAGAGAGAGAGAGTCCCAAGCAGGCTCAGTGCAGCCAGCACAGAGCCTGATGTGGGGCTTGAACTCATGAAACCGTGAGATCATGACCTGAGCTGAAACCAAGAGTCGGACGCTCAACCAACTGAGTCACTTCCTCAAAATTTTGTAAGTGACTCTCTGGTGAGATTAGTTTTAGTCAGGGCCTCTAGCGCCATCTGAGAAGGGTGCTCTGAGCTTGGACCAGGTCTGGTATAGGCTCTGGTCTCCCATTCTCACCTTCATGATGCCTTCTGTAACCCCACCTCCTTGTGCATGGAGTTGACTAGATGTCCAGAAGCTTCAGGACTCAGGACTACAGGGTTGTTTCAGGGCTTTGTGGTAGGGCCCTGATTCTAGAAGTGCATCCAGTGAGCAGATAGCCTCTATTGGCTAGCATGGTATTTCTCTTGTAGGAGGACACGAAATTGGGCTGCCAGATTGGTGCTGACACACTAATTCTGAGGCCTGAGAATTTAAATTTCGAACAAGTTTCCAGGTGATGTTAATGCTTCCGGTCAAGCAACTGCACTTGGAGAATTAGTGTGAAACTGTATGTCTTGTGAGTGAACTGTGTTATATTCTTTTTAATCCTTTGAGAACTTTTGTTCTTATACTCTGTGGTATTAGTAAAATGCCTAGCTCAAGAGCAGTGTAGGTCTAAATTTCCTCACCCAATGATACTGACTCAGGCATCACCCTATAAAATGGCCCTCTGTACATGTTCTCCCTGACTGACCTGCACTGTTGATCCCTGCTCAGTCAGTGCAGTGGGGTTCTCATCTGTGGGGGTCACCTGAACGTGATACATGATAGGCCATGTTTACTTGACTTGAGGATCAGAAAGGCAAATCTTTAGCTCTGGGACCACCTCATTCTTACTGTGACTGAATGCCTCATGATTGGGTATGAGTGTGCCTTCCTTTATATCTTCCCAAATTTTTGCTGAAGATGAGATGTCAAAAAATAAAATCTAATCAATGTTTGCTGGAGGAGGTAGCTTTGCAAAGGAATATTATAATGGATATCTGAGGTGGGGGGGGGGTCATTGCTTTAGTAGCTTGAATTTTAAAGAGGCCGTTATGTTTGTGGCCAGGGTTTCTGAAGCAACAGAGACTAAAGTCACCCAAAAGTGACCAGCAGGTCAAATGACCTCTTAAGGGATTCAGGACTTTGCAAAGACATCTCTAGGTCCTATGACTGAAAACAGCAGGAAATCTTCAATAGTCAACATTTACTAAATAGATTAGTGCCAACTCCGCTCCAAGATGTGGGTTCTATGGAATGTGTCATCCCTTGGGGCTCTCAAGACAGTCTGGTGCCCACCCCCCCACCCCCACCCCACATAAGCCACTAAGGAGCATTGCCAAGCAAGGAGGGCTCTGACAGAAGTGCCAGAAACGAGAGGAGGGAGCTGTGTGTGGAAAAGTGGAATGTAGTAAGGATCCCCATACATTATCTTAGTTGACCTTGTTGACTTAACAGGATTATTCGGGACTTGCCCAAGATCCGACAGCTTGCATCACAGAGCCAGGACTTAAATCCTCTACACACTTAGGGCAAATGTAGAAAGGGATGTTTAGAATACGTGATCTGTATAATAATTACTCAACTATCTGCTAACTATGGTCTGGTTACTTAATCTCTCTCTCCACGAACTCTTATAGAAAATTAGGTTGTTTATATAAACCAGGCTTTTTGTGAGGAAGAGAGAGACAAGAAACAAAGTGCCTAGCATGGTGTTGGGCACATAGTAGATGCTAAGAAGGTTGGCTTCTTTCCTTCCCTTCTCTTTTCCCTCCGAGGGACCTAAGCCTAACAGCTTCACTCTGATTCACCAGGAGGCACAAAACAGAGGTTTTCTCTCAAGCAAGTTACACAATCTTCTCAAGCCTCAATTTCCTCATTTCCAAAGTGGAGATATAAAGTTGTGGTATTTAAACGAGAAAATGCGTGTCAAATGCTTAGCATAACACACAGCACGTGGTCAGTGCTCAATAAATATGAACTATAATTAATAATAATAGAAATGGGAACATTTAAGAATCTAGGGTTGTTGGAGTCACAGGAACGGTGAGCTGGTAAGCCCTGTACTTCTTTGATTTTTTTTTTTTTTTTTTTTTTTTTTTTGCTGTCGCTGGCATGCCCTTTAAAGTTGAGTTGGGGCAGGCCCAGGCCTTCAAGGAAGCCTGGAGGCCCCAGGAAGAAATTTGGGCCCTTTGAGTCATCTTGTTTTATATACTGTGCATGTTATACAGCTCTTGCCAAGGAGATGGCAGGATTTTCTTTCAAATAAAGCTGAATTTTGCACAGTTCTCAGAAAGAGATTTTCCTCTGTTTGTGAATTGAGCTTCCTAAGGACTTCTTGCCAGAATGAAGAGAATGAAATGCTTGACTTCTCGATAATAGCCTCTGGTTTAATAATTAGACATTCCAGGAATAACTGCTTTGGCAGAAGTCAGCTACATTTTATTCTGACAGTGAAAGACTCTTCTATTTTTTTCTTCCTATTCCATTGTAATAATGGCAAAAGCTATTTGGAAGCCTGGAGTTTTTGTAACATATTTTGTTCTTTAAGGCCACATTATATTCTAAGATTTTCTCCAAAGGTCACAACTAGAAATATTTTATGGTGGAAAGACAATGGAAAAGGCCAACTTTCTATGTATCCCAGCAAGTTGAGAAGTTTTCAAAGTAAAGCTATATTATAACTCTTCTTCAGATTTTTATTCTCTTTGCAATAGGGAGCTGGCCCTGTGGAATTTAAAAAAGTCTGGGAGGTCTTGGGGCAGAGAGACCAAGGCATGGATTCCAGCCCAGCCATTAACTTGCCCCTGGCATGTTATTGAAAACCTATAACCCTCAGTGTCCTCATCTGGAAAATGGTAGCCATAAATCCATATTGCAGGACGGTTTGAGGACAAAGAAGCTTATATAAAGCTCACAATGTGTGGCATATGGTAAGCACTCAATACAGTTCAATAAATACTATGTCCTTTCCCTCACCTCCTCTACTGGTTTATAGTTAGGCAATCATGGGCAAGTCTCCTAGGCCCTCTTGGTATCAGTTTACCCATCTGTAAAATTAAGGGGCTTGGCCAGCTCAACACACCGGGGGGCCTGAAAAGCCTATGATTCGGCGATTCTTTGTATTGTTATCATTCCCTGACAAGCTGCTCCAACACTGGATTGAATCAGCTCCAAGGTGAAAGATGGAATAAATCCAGGTAGCTGCTGGCCTATGTGTCACCATGACCCTTAAGCTCGGCCTGAGGAAAGTAAAAGAGCAGTGGGGCCTCAGGGTGGAAAACAGCCGGAACCCTTCAGGGGATTCAAAGAGTCCAGGGATGTTTATCCCAAATCCTGCTTGGATTTCTGAATGACCAACCAATTCCAGGGGCAAGTGGGGCATTTCTGACATGTTCAGACTATTATATTACTCAGCACTTTTTTGGTGCAAAACAGCAGAAACCCAATAAAAACCAGCTGGAATCTAGTAAAGACCAGCTAATGCACAAAAGAGATGTCCTAGTCCCATGAAAGCAGGATGTCCAAAAGATAGATCCACACATGGCTGGACAAGGGGCTCACATGGTGTCCTCAGGCCTTTTCCTCCACATCTTTCAGCTCTTCTGCTCTGTTTTTTTGAATATTAGCCTTTTAGTTTTCCTCCTGCTTCTGATAGGGTTTCTCTACCTGAGAGCCAAGTTGGACCCTGGCAAGTTTAGGCTTACAATCCAATAGAAAGAGACCTGTTCTCCCCCCCATGTCCATATTTCACATCCTATGGAAGGACTCTGATTGGATTTTATTAGGATATGTGTTCATTCCTTGGGTGAGAACACAGTAGCATGTAAGTAGCATACCACAGTTCTCAGAATATATAGGCCTGGATGATGTGGCCACCAATAGGAACAGGAACCAGGTGGGCCTTGTGATTTATAGTCCAATGATATCTATGTGGAACAGAGGACTTGCAGTTTACCAACAAAAAAAGACGTGCCAGGCAAAAACAAACACAACCCAAAGAGATATCCATGAGGGCAGGTACAGTGAGCAGAACTAAATCCCAGTATTGGTCTCAGCCTCTTGTCTGCCCAGAGATGCATTGACCCTTCTGAGATTACCAAGAAGCACAGCAATATACCCCTGGGCTGGCCTTCAAGGACTTGAACTTCTCCTTTTTTCATCAGCAGTTTCCTCTTTTTGATCTTGTTCTCACATCTCACACGTAATTATCCATCACATATTTTCCCAGTGCCAACTTCCTCACTCCCATTGCACTCCCCCACCTGCCTGAAAAATCCCAACCCTGGGTCAACCAAAACATCCCATTTCTCTGTGCTTACACCTGTACTCCTGAGCACTCCAGGAGATAACCATGGGCCTGCACTGATAAAGGCCACTATCCATTCACGGCTCCCAACTTCAGGCAAGCCCTGTTCCTTGGCAGTAATTTCATCCATCCTCCACCAGTGGCCATTTCAAACATTCTCCACTTGCTGGTTATTTGCTGTTTCTACTGTGGATAGATTCTCCACCTATATCTTTTCTGGACACTGATGGACCTCAACAGGCAAGATCATCGGGCTCCTTGCCCTCTGGCTTCCTGTTGGGTTTTGTCAAGGGAGGCACTAGCAGAAGAACCAGATGGAAAGAGGACAGAGAAGTTGGGTCCTCTATTTCCCTGTTTCTTCTCTGCCTCACCATAAGTCTGACTAATGTCTCTGCTGGGCAATTCCCCCTTCATGGCTCCAGCTCTCAAGGTTGCACTTCCCTTTTCTTGCCCATTATTGCTAGCTCCTGGGTGCTTCGCCCACCCCCCCCCCCCAACCCAACCCACATCTAACTGACTTGCCCCATAACTGACCCTCTTTAGTGACAGTCCTGTTCATATTGGTGGCCACATTATCCAGGCCTATAATGATACTCTTTGAGCATGCCATTGGTTTCCTGCTGAAAAGTGATTGTGCACATTCACTCTCCTCAAACACATGGACTCTCCAATGATTCCTTCACCTCCAGAATGAAGTGATTCCTTCATTCCTACAACACAGAGAGAACAGAGGCCACTAGAAGGGAACCACTTCACCTCCTTCCATTAAGCCTAAAACCTTCCAGCATCTGCTTCTATCCTCTCCCCATTTCTCCTCTTATATTAACAAGTTTTCCAGCCCCTGCCTGAGACCAGTTTGTCTACTGGCACTCTGGATTTTATGATCCTATCCACCTGGGGACCTTGTTGTGTCTGTTGTTGTCTCTCTCTATAGTCTTCAGACTGTCCCTCACACTGGATTCTCCCTTCCTTCCATCAGTCAAAGTTGCCTAAGACTTTCCTATCTTTATTTTATTTTTTAAAAATGTTTGTTTATTTTTGAGAGAAAGAGAGAGACAGAGTGTGAGCAGGGGAGGGACAGAGAGAGAGGGAGACACAGAATCTGAAGCAGGCTGCAGGCTCTAGGCTCTGAGCTGTCAGCACAGAGCCCGATGTGGGGCTCGAACCCATAGACTATGAGATCATGACCTGAGCCAAAGTTGGACGCTTAACTGACTGAGCCACCCAGGTGCCCTGGGCTTTCCTATCTTTAAAACACCCCCCTCAACACCTCCTTCTCTTTAGCCACCATATTTCTCTCTTCCACATCACAGCAATCATGTGCAATCTCCATATTGTCACCTCCCATTTGCTGAGGGTGGCCTCTCTAGCCCCTAATGGGAAGCTTATCTGTTTAAAGGATCATACCATCCTTTGCTGAATCTGGCTTATTATCTTTAGGAGGAATTTACTTGCCTCTCTTTTAAAAATTATGTTTAAAAAAGAAAATGGGTTATAAGTCTGAAATATTTGTTAAATGTTAATACCAGCATTTCATACTTACTTTTCAGTTATAACTCACGAAAGAATCCTTGGGAAAATGTAAAAGTACCTCAGCACTGGGCATCAGGGCAAGGGGAGGCATGTATCAGTTTCTGTGAGGCAGGAAGCAAAAACTATGGCCACCAGAGGAGCTCAAAGCCAGGAGTGGGGTCTGAGGGTTTGAGGCAAAGTGCATTCACACATAGTTCTCACCTGTAGATGGCAGAGTCTGTGGTGCTTTAGGAGAGAGTCCTAAATTCTTCTTGAATTTAATCTTTATTCTCCTTCATCTCCACCTGGGAACATCTGTGTTAATCCTGCTGACCTCCAATAATCAGAAGGAAGTTTTGTATACAAAGCATATTCTTCAACAGACATCCAACTCATGTTTAAAGAGCAGCTACTCAATAATGAAAGAACATGAATTTTAGAATCAGATAGGCTTGGGTGATCTTAGGAAAGTTATTGAACTCTCTAGGTCTCAGTTTCTTCTGTATTAGTCAAAATGCCTTCTCCCTGTTCAACCTTTTCATATACACAATCTCCCAGTACATGCAGATTCGTGCTTCTCAAACTTCTATATGCATATGAATCACCTGGGGGATCTTGTTAAAATATACGTCCTGGTTCAGTGGGTCTGGAGTAATTCTGCACTTCTAAGAAGTTCTCAAGTGCTACCCAAACTACTGATCCTTGGACTGCACTTTGAGTAGCAAAAACTTCTCCGAGCATTGATCATATGACTATGAAAAAACAAAATGAGTTACCGTCTCTTACAGTAACTGAAAGTTTCACAATGTCCCTTAGCCTTTTTCAAGATCTTTTATAGGGATGATGGGAGTGTTCTGAGTAGCTCTGGGGAGTCCGCAGCCCTGCAAATGGCTGGAACTCTTGTCACTTCGATGTTGGTGTGGCCAGGTCTGCTTGCCCTACTGGTTCTGACTTCTGTATTCTCCCAGTTCATGTCCTTAGCCCTTTTCAGGCACTTCAGATATTTATAGGGCAACCTCTTTTTTTCCAGTCTCCCCTCCATTAACTAGCCTTTGTGGACTGGTTCCTAAATAAGGTCCGGACATTTTGTAATGAAATATTCCCTGCTGACATGCCTTAAACTTTGTGAGTATTGGGCCATAATAGTATAAATCAGCTTTTAGACTCTGAGAAAAAATTGGGCCCAAAAAAGTATTGGGCCAAGCTCTTCCATGTGTATTTATTACAGTCAAATAAAGCAAGTATACTTTGACACACTTGAAAAATACTCTAGGTGTTAAAATGCAAATAATATCACAATAAATGATCAGATGTCATCATAACAATATCTGTGGTTTTACTAGAGCACTTTCTATGTCCCAGGTGCTATACATTTAATATCTGTAATCTTCATAGAAACATGGTCATCTGTATTTCCTTCTGGTGCCAATGGGGATACTGGGACTCAGAGAGGTTAGACAATGTCCCCGGGTCACATCGCTCCTATTCAGGAGAGCTTGGATCCACCACCTGTGTCTCAGGTGAAATCCTGCTAAACCACTTCTGCTCTTCATGCTGTCTTTCCAGTAGACAGCCACTTCCTTAAATACATGTCGTGTTTTACTTTTGCCATTTACTTTCTCATCAATAATATTTGTGGATTTCATTAATGAGGCTCCCCTTAACTTGAAGCAATGTGATCATCACAATGGGAAATATCAGTGAGGGGCTTCCTCAAAATATTTGGTTGAATTGAAGCCATTTAAAACATTTTTTTAATGTTTATTATTTATTTTTGAGAGAGGGAGAGTGCAAGCAGGGGAGGGACAGAGAGAGGGACACACAGAATCCAAAGCAGGCTCCAGGCTCTGAGCTGTCAGCATAAAGCTTAATGTTTGTTATTTATTTTTGAGAGAGAGAGTGCAAGTGGGGGGTCTCACAAACCATGAGATCGTGACCTGAGACACTTAACCGACTGAGCCACCCAGGCTCCCCTAGTTGAGTTTAATCTTACACAAATGTAATCCTGAGGATCCAGAATGGGTAGGAAATGGAGTCACTGTTTATCCCAGATAGTGAGGCAGTGTCTGTCTATGAAGGTGTGAATGCATCAGAAATGTGGGCCGTTATTTGCATTTCCAATGTAGGGCTGACAGAATACTTGAGTTCATACCGAACCACACGCTAAGACCCTGGTATATTATTTCTGTTGCGAGTGACTGAACTGGGCTCAGGCCCCAGGATGGGAATTGAGGCAATGAGACCTTTATAGGAACTGGGCCAAAGTCATCACTGCAGCAATGCTCCAACAAGGGAGGAGTGACTTAAATATTGGGCTCCTCGAATAGTGTTCATGAGCTAGAAGACCCTCTAAGTCTGTGGAGTCATCTTTCAAGCTTTAAAGAAACAAGTCTGAGTAAATTACAGGATTACTGGGCAATAGTTGGGACAGGTTACTTTGGCCTGACGTTTAAATGTTTCCTGTAAGATCACAGAATGTCATTGATTCTGGTTGCCTAACCATCATTAGAACTTGTCTACATGTTTTTTATTATTAAAATTTTTTTAATGTTTTATTTATTTTTGAGAGAGAGAGAGAGACAGAGCACAAGCAGGGGAGGTGCAGAGAGAAAGGGAGACACAGAATCCTAAGTAGGATCCTGGCTTTGAGCTGTCAGCACAGAGCCGGACCCAGGGCTCGAACTCACGAACCATGAGATCATGACCTGAGCTGAAGTCGGACACTTAACTGACTGAGTCACCCAGGTGCCCCAGACTTGTCTGCTTTTGAAAACAAGGAAATAATTACCTCCCATTTTGCATGCTCGTTACTTTTCCTTTTTGGGATTATGCTCAGTCCTTCTCCTTTAAAGGGAAGGAGATGGAGAAAATGTAGATGATTTCTACCTCTCTGTCTCTAGATTCTATAAGAGGCTGCTGAAGGCTTATACAGAATAGTTTTTTTTTTTTCTTCAAATTTCCTTAAAGCAGTGATTACAGAGATGGCATAGCCTTCAGCACACATTTCATTGACAGCTTCAATGTGTTTTCTTTGTTTGCCAAACACTTTATTTTCAGAGATCGCTCCTTGCTTTATAAGTAGCAATGTTCTAAAATCTATAAAGAGGAATTGTATTTTCTTTCAATGACGACGTTCTAAAAGAAATGTGTAGCATATTAGGGCTCAGTGAGTTAAGCATCCAACTCCTGATTTTGGATCAGGTCATGATCTCCTGGTTTGTGAGTTAGAACCCCGCATCCGGCTCCATGCTGACAGTGCGAAGCCTGCTTGGGATTCACGCTCTCTCTCTGTCCCTCCCCCACTCATTCTCTCTCTCTCTCTCTCTCTCTCTCTCTCTCTCTCAAAATAAATACATAAACTTAAAAAAAGAGAAATGTGTAGCATATTAAAGCAGCAGAAATGCAGTAGGAATACAAAGTGACTCACTATACAGTGTTAAGTATTTAAAAGGTAATAAAGATGACCCATAGTAATTCATGGTTAGCAAATTAACAGGAAAGAAGAAACCAACCTTGCAACAGGCAGGTAAAGAATAAAACCCAAAACTTTAGTGGAGCAGTGTGCGTTTATTAACATCATAAAGCAGGAGTGACAGGAACTGACCTCTTAAATTCAGTGCACAGAGAGTTTGTTCCTGGAATGAATCCACATTACTGGTGAAACACAGCATCCGGCTTTGATTCTTTCAAAGGAGCTGAAAGTAGAGCACGTCACGGAACCTTTCTGGGCCGACATCTCCTCATCTAAGAATGGAACCTGCGGTGAGAATACATGACAACCATTCAGATCTGTAACTACATGGCTATGGGTTGTTGTGATAGATGTTGATATTCTGACCAGAAGTAGCAGCCCTCATTTGGAAAAGGCTCTGGCTCAAGCTTCTCCTTGCTGAGAGTTGGAGGTTAGAACCCTCGTGCTCTGCCCATGATAGCCTATAAATGCAGCCCTGCCGGTCTGCCGATGTGTTTCACTTATCCGGAAATGGCCTCATAGCTTCTACTGGGTTCTACCAAGTTCAGAAGACAGAGGAAACTTGAAAGTAATAAAAGTATATCGATCATCGTCGGATGAGAATGGAAAACAACTGAAAACACAGTGGGGCAGTGGCGGGGGGGGTGGGTGGGACAGTGCCTGGGTGGCTTAGTCTATTAAGCATTCGACTCTTGACTTCGGCTCAGGTCATGATCTCATGGTTCGTGAGTTTAAGCCTTGTGTTGGGCTCTACTCTGACAATGTGGAGACTGCTTGGGATTCTCTCTCCCTCTCTCTCTCTCTCTCTCTCTCTTTCTCTTTCTCTCTCTCTCCCTTTCTCTCTCCCTCCCCTACTGCTCACACTTGTGTTCTCTCTCAAAATAAATAAATGAACTTTAAAAAATAATAAACATTTGAATTCATGGCAAGGATACAAGAACATCACTCATCCCTCAGTGTCTAGCTCATAAAAATCTTCATTTCCTTTGAGAGCAGAGCAGAAATGCTGCCAATTCCAGGTAGTCACTTTTGAATGGCAACTCAGTCAGTTTCAGATTGTCTCCTTACCTCCCTTCTTGGGGTAATTCTAGGTTTCTAGGGACCTTACATATTTTCTTGACCGTGGGAGGTGCGTCTGGTGCCGGTGCCGTCCTCGTCCTGACATGCCTGCTCTTGAGGCTGCCAGTCCCCCAGGGGCGAGACACCTTCCCTCGCACCAGGGCCCACAGCAGGGCACTTTGCGGTTCCCTTTTCTTGAGCCCAGCTTTCCTGGATGCTGGCTTCTGTCTGTCATTTCTGCGTGCCTTATGTGGGAGGGACCACTGCTAGAGAAACCTTTAGGTTGCTGTTCTACATCACGCTCAGGGTATGTGTGGGATGTGTATACCTCCTGTTTGGAAGGACATTACCGTTTTTGCCTGTTGTTTCTATGTGACTATTATTAACAGCACTCTCTTCCCTCCCCAAAGTGGCCAAGTTTCACAACATATTGGGTTACCTTGGTGTGCAGGACTCAGGGAGGCCCCCCTTCAGTCTACCTGGCCAAACACCTCCATCAGCCATTGCTTTCTTGTCACTCAGATACCTTCTTGCACACAGAGCAAGTAGGGCCAGTGGCACCTCAAGCCTAATCAAGTCTACTCCAATACTCTCATTTGGCCTCTAGTTTCTTCTTGGCCCTGAGGGAAGGGAGAGGAAGAAAATAATAATCATGCAATCGAATGTCCTTCCCCTCTTCATGACTATGTTCTAAGCTTTCTCTCTTACTATTTACATAGGATTTTCTAGAAATAAAGCAAAACAAAACCTTTAAAGAAATTTTTTTAAGGGTTATTTATTTTTGAGAGAGAGAGAGAGAGAGACCAAGTGCAAGCAGGGGAGGGGCAGAGAGAGAGGGAGACCCTGAAGCAGGCTCCAGGTTGTGAGCCGTCAGCACAGTCTGACTTGGGGTTGGAACTCAGGAGCCATGAGATCATGACCTGACCTGAAGTCGGACACTCAACCGACTGAGCCACCCAGACTCTCCGAAACAAAACCTTTTTTAGGTTCCCTGTCATTGACCTTCAAGAACCCATGGTGAAGGGAAAAGATCCAGTGGGTAAGATGCCGAAGGTGTGCCTGAAAGGTGGGACCTCAAAAAGGGGGGTGAAAGGGAGACGGATTAAGGGCAGGTGATAGGGGGTAAGACATACAGTAAAGGGAGCAGATGGTCAAGACAGTAGTAAAATTGTCGTAAAGCCATGTAGAACAGCATATCCTAATTAGCTCAGCCCATAGCCATGATAAGAGCAGGAGAGAAAATGCTCCCTGCAGGCTGTCGGGATCAGAGGAAGCTTTATGATAGCCTGGAATCTCAATGCAGAAATTGGGAAAGGGGTAGGCAGAGAGCTTTACTGATAGGGAGAAAGGGAAAGGAATGATAAAAATGTGGTGTGAAGCAGCAGGCACTTTAGGGGAACCAGGAGTGAGGCAATCTAGTTGGAATACACTTTGTGCAGAGAAGCAGCTACACATGAAATTGAAAAAGCAGACTGGACAGAGATAGTGACTGGCCTTTAAAATCAATTTGATGAGTTTCAGCAGTATTTTATGGTGTAAGGAAAACACTGAAGGGTTTTGAGCACGAGAGAGATATAATTAGAGCAGGTTTCTCTTGCCCCTCTCTCCATCTGTCTGTTTTCCTGTTTTAGAGAAACTTACCTGTCAGTTATGCATGTAGACTGGCTAAAACTTTGGAATGATGAGAGAAAGAAAGACCAGATAAGTATTTTAAATCAGCTATTATAACTATGCTCAATGAGGTAAAGGACAATAAGCTTTCAGGGAATGAAAAGCTAAGAAATCTCATCAGAGTAATCTAGAAAATAATCAAATGAAAATTCCAGAACTGAATAATATATTATCTGGAATTAAAGGGTTACAGGCTGCACTTAAAATAGAAATGAAAAAGTGAGCTTGAAGAATAATCGATAAAACTGTACAATCCAGAGAAGAGAGAAACAAAAAAGAAAAGAATGAAGGGAGACTCAGGGACACAAGGAACAATTTCAAAAGACCTAATATATGTGTCATTGCTGTCCCTGAGAAGAGGAGAGAGACTGTAAAAATAATGGCCAAAACATTCTTAAATTTAGTAAAAGACAGAAATTTATAGATTCAAGAAGCTAAGCAAACTGAAGCGGAACAAGTACAAAACTGGAGCACATGATAGTCAAACTAATCAGACCCAAAGATAAAGAGAAAATATTTAAAACAGTGTAGGAGATTGCAGATAAGGGAAAAATGTCTTGACCATTGATTTCTCATCAGAAAATGCGGAGGCCGGAAAACAATGAAAAAACATCTTCAAAGTGATGGAAGATAAAGAACTCAGAATGAATACCTTTCAAGAAAGAAGCTGAAATAACGTATTTTCAGATAAAAGAATTTCTTGTTAGCAGGCCTAAAAGAACTGTTCAGGGAAGTTCTGACTGTAGGAAATGAAAGTGAGTGGAAACGTGGATCTTTGGGAAGACACCAAGAGCATTAAAAATGGTGAATATGTGAGTGAATAGAAAAACTATGCCCACATGCACCCAGCAACCTCAATCCACCTGCCTCTGCCCTGTCTCAGCAAGTGGCTCAGGCCAAAAACCTTCCCATCATTCTTTTATACCTGCTTTCCTGGCACCAATGCACCAGGAAATTCTATGCTTGTCACCTTCGAAATAGGTACACAGTTTTACACCTTTTCATTACAGCCACGATTCACCATGTCTATGCTGCCATCATCTCTCTCCTCTCTCCTAGGTCATTGCAACAACCTCTACCAGTCTTCCTTCTGCTTGCCCCTGCCTGCAGTCTGTTCCAGCAAAGCAGCCAGAGCAATCCTTTTACTACATAAATCTGTTTGTTTCACTCTTCAGTCATCTCCTTCCATAAGCTCTCCATCTCAGAGATGTTGCTGGATGGATCTTTAACATATTGTTAAATGATACAGCATTGTGATTTTCATATGTATCTGAGAAGACATTTAAAGAACCAAATAATTTTATTATAATAAAAAAAAGCCTTCCATTTCCATTTATATGAACAAAGTTCTCAGAACATGTATCTTTAAAAATGAAGAAAAAAAAAAAAAGAGAGACTAGAATTGATGTTGAATTTTATCCCATTCTACCAGTGAAGAATATTACTCTATGGATACATGACCTAATTCAGAAAAAAAAAAACCTCAACCCTATCCATGTCATGAAAAGATACATTTCTGGGGCACCTGGCTGGTTCATTTGGAGGAACATGCGATGATTGATCTAGGGATCATGAGTTTGAGCCCCATGTTTGGTATAGATATTACTTAAATAAATAAAATTTAAAAATAAAAAAATAAAGATACATTTTAAATATAATTTTACTTCTTATGGTAAGCAGTAATTTTTCAAAATTTGGAATATCTAATTTTGATCAGTTGTGTCTAATAATTGTCACGATAATTCAATTCCTAGGACATTTTATAACACGTATAGTCTTTTTTTTTATATGAAATTTATTGTCAAATTGGTTTCCATACAACACCCAGTGCTCATCCCAACAGGTGCCCTCCTCAGTACCCATCACCCACCCTCCCCTCCCTCCCACCCCCCATCAACCGGCAGTTTATTCTCAATTTTTAAGAGTCTCTTATGGTTTGGCTCCCTCCCTCTCTAACCTTTTTTTTTTTTTTTCTCCTTCCCCTCCCCCATGGTCTTCTGTTAAGTTTCTCAGGATCCACATAGGAGTGAAAATATATGGTATCTGTCTTTCTCTGTATGACTTATTTCACTTAGCATAACACTCTCCAATTCCATCCACGTTGCTACAAAAGGCCATATTTCATTCTTTCTCACTGTCACGTAGTATTCCATTGTGTATATAAACCACAATTTCTTTATCCATTCATCAGTTGATGGACATTTAGGCTCTTTCCATAATTTGGCTATTGTTTAAAGTGCTGCTATAAACATTGGGGTACAAGTGCCCCTATGCATCAGCACTCCTGTATCCCTTGGGTAAATTCCTAGCAGTGCTATTGCTGGGTCATAGGGTAGATCATTTTCAATTTTTTGAGGAACCTCCACACTGTTTTCCAGAATGGCTGCACCAGTTTGCATTCCCACCAACAGTGCAAGAGGGTTCCCATTTCTCTACATCCTCTCCAGCATCTATAGTCTCCTGATTTGTTCATTTTAGCCACTCTGACTGGTGTATAACACATATAGTCTTATGGATATAGAAAATAAAAATTTGGGGGCACCTGGGTGGCTCAGTCAGTTAAGTGTCCAACTTCAGCTCAGGTCATGATCTCATGTTTCATGGGTTTGAGCCCCGCATGGGGCTCTGTGCTGACAGCTCAGAGCCTGGAGCCTCCTTTGGATTCTGTGTCTCCCTCACACTCTCTGCACCCACTCACTTTCTGTCTCCCAAAAATGATAAATGTTAAAAAAAAAAGAAAATAAAATTTTTAACAGTTTTATTTATATTTGTTTTCCTTGCAGAATTATTTGATAGTATCATCTGTAAAATATTTTCAAGCATGCTAATATTTTACATCAGAATAAAATTCTGGGTGAGAAATGGACTAGAAAAACAAGTTCAGGGAGAAAAAGGAAGAATGTAAAATTTCCAACTGCTAAAGAAGAGAGTGTTCATGAATTTTTTAAATGTTTGGTGATAGATATCAAGTAGCCATGGGATTTAAATTCCACTGGATACATTTGAGATAGTGGCATAACAACTTTATTTTTAAAACAGCAATACTTGTATGCTGGACATGGCGTCTTTGCCAATTTTTTAACTTTATGATGACAAATATATTTAAAAATGTTTAAGTTGATAGTTTTTCAAATTTTTAAAAGGGAAACATAAGCAGAAAGTTTGAATTAGAGTGTTTTAATAGTATCTAACTTGGAGAATAAGTCATTAATATTTATTAAATGTTTATATATGCTAGATACTGTTCTAAGTTTCACACATATTTTGTGAAATGTTTATCATAAGGGTATGAGTAATACCCTGGTTACTATTGCTGTACAATAAACCTTAAAACTTAATGGGGGTAATAAAGCAATCACTTATCTTACAATTTTGGAGGTTAGGGTTTGGGGATGGACTTGGGTGGGCCGTTCTCACTTGGGGTGTCTCATGCAGTTGTAGTCTGGTGTTGGCTGGGACTGCGGTCATCTGAAGGACCAGCTGTGCCTGGACACCCAAGCTGGCTGGCTCAGAGCATTGGTGGTTGATGTTGGCTATTGTCTGGGAGCTCAGCGGGTGCTACTGATCAGAGCACCTTCACGTGACTGTCCACCATGGCAATCTCAAGGTAGTCAGGTTCCTTACATGGCAGCTGGTTTCCCCAGGATGATCGTTCCAACAATGATGGGTGAAAGCCATCTGGCCTTTCT
Source organism: Panthera uncia (assembly GCF_023721935.1). NCBI lineage: Eukaryota > Metazoa > Chordata > Mammalia > Carnivora > Felidae > Panthera > Panthera uncia. The sequence goes on along the minus strand of NC_064810.1, from coordinate 106,320,753 downwards.
GACATAGCATCACTTCTGGTATATTTTACTGATCAAAGCAATCAGAAGTCCACCCAGAGTCAGGGGAAGGAAAATACATCCCACCTGTCAATGGAAGGAGAGTCAAAGAATTTGAGGGTCATGTGTTTTTCTGTTTTTCTTGTTAATTTTACTGCTGTTTCTGTAGTTACATTTATTTTTGTTTCTAATTTTTAATATGCCTTCCCCCTCAATTAAGACCTTTTTTCTTCATTCTGCTTGAGGTTTGTCTCCTTTTTGTCTTTTCATTTTATTTTGTTATTTTTTTTTCCTTTTGTGCCCCTGGAGTTCCATTGTCTTCCTTTCCTGACTGCCTGTAGACAACCAGCTTTAGCCTGTGCCCAGGCTATGCCTGATTTTCCCCTCCTGACTCAGTTCTACTCATTTTTTTTCTCTTTTCCTTCCTTCCTTCCCTCAAAAACTTCTATATATATATTATATATATATATATATATAATATATATATATAATATATATATAAATTAAAGTTTATATTATATATAATATATATTATTCTTCTATATATATTTAACAAGTTTATATATATAAACTTCTATATATATTATATATATGTATAATATGTAATATATAATATATAATACATATATAATTTCAGTATGTATGTATTACCTGAGAAAAGCCTTTTTGGAGAAGGACTGGGGAAATCTCTATGCTATTATATTTCAGTGTCCTTCCTTAAGTTACATGGCTTCTCTCCCTTTTTTTTTAATTAGCATGTGAATCTTCCTTAGCTCAATACTGTAAGGTTCAGCCTCGTTCATTCTCCTTCAGTACTGCATAGTGCTTAGCTTACTGTTGGAGACCTCCTAGGTAGAACTTCAAAAATTATAATGAATAAGTAAAAGACTGAATCCAAGATTTATACAGATACAGATACACACACACACATTGGCTAAAAAATATATAGATTACATTAAAAAAAAATTTATTTCTCTCACCCCACCACCCTGAGCACCGATCTAATCTCTGTATCTACGAGCTTTCTTTTTCTTTCCTTTTTTTTTTTTTTTTTTGGTTCCACATATAAGAGAGATAATATGGTATTCGTCTCTCTCTGTCTGACTTATTCACTTAGCATAATGCTCTGGGGTCCATCCATGTTGTCACAAATTGCAAGCTTTCTTTTTTATGGCTGAATAATATTCTGTTGTATATGTGTCTCTGTGTGTGTACCATCACAATTTCTTTATCCTTTTATCCATTGGTGGACACTTAGTTTATTTCCTAAAAAAATGTTGAACTAGAACTACCATATGACCTAGCAATCCCACTTCTAGTTATTAATTCAAAGAAAACAAAAACATTAACTTGAAAAGATATCTGTACCCCATTGTTCACTGCAGTATAATTTACAATAGCCAAAATAACGGAAACAACCTGTGTCCATCGATGGATGAATGGATAAAGAAATTGTGGTACGTTTAGACAATGGAATATTATTCATCCATAAAAAAGAATGAGGGCTATGTTTTAAAACTGCCACAGGTAGATAATTATTCCTGTCTTTATAGATGAGCAAAGGAAAACATAGTGGGGTTAAGTAATTTGCCTGAATTCATAGAGCAGGTAAGTGATGGAGTTAGGTTTCAGACTCAAGCAGTCTGACTTTACAGCAGAGCTCCTTAACACAATAGCATTGCCTCCTAAGAAAGGCAAGCCAAGGGACCTAGGAAGCACCTTTGGCTGAATGAACGTAGTTCCCTCTCCCCAGCTCCACTACAGAGTCCCCAATTGACACATGACCAACAATATCAAACTAGGGAGACTGTCCTCAGAGTCCACACTTTGAGAAGTCTATTGGATACCATTGTTGTCAGAGCTCTTTGATGGCTCAAGGGTTGGAGGGCAGGGTGAGGAATTGGAGAGGTTGCAGCTGTTGGTGCTAAACATTCATAAGCCTCCTCAGTGCTGGGTAGGATAGACCCCAGCACTTGGTAGCAGCTGCCTCCTGGCTCTTTGGTCAATGTTTCAGGTGTTACATTGCTTTATGGTCATAGTTCTAATCCTAGTTTACTCTAGATATTAATATTAAACATCTGTTGCCTAAATATGGGAGAGTCCACATGATATGATTTGCTGTCCTCTCATTCTCAGCTTTGATTAATTAGCAACCATGGGCATCTTCAAAGACATCTCAATGCTTTCCACAGGAGTCAACTTTTTAAGAAGAACCTTGTCTTTCCTCTTTTCTCCCCTGTCATTCGCAGAGGCTATAAAACCTCACATTCCCTCTCTAATTTTAAAAATTTTTTTTCTTGTGTCTTTATTTTTGAGAGAGAGAGAGAGAGAGAGAGAGAGAGGGGTAGCGAGAGGGGGACAGAATCTGAAGCAGGCTTCAGGCTCTGAGCTGTCAGCACAGAGCCCGACGAAGGGCTTGAACTCACGAACCGTGAAATCGTGACCTGAGCAGAAGTCGGGTGCTTAACTGACTGAGCCACCCAGGTGCCCCTGATTTTTATTGGATAGACAAATTCACAAACTGTCTCAAGTTCTTTAGATGTAGCTGACACTGAATAGTTGATATAGGAAGGACTGAGGTTGACTGGGGGGATGCCTGGGCTTAGTGGCTCATCAAACAACTTTGTGGTAGACACGTAGGTGGGCACTAATGTCATCGTCCCTTGAGCTAGGACTGATTGGTGGGCATGTGTGGGTCAGTCACATGGGTCTTGAGTACAAGGGCCATTAACCGAACTTTCTTTCCATCTTCAGGGCTGGTTTTCATGGGCTCTGAGCACATACACCCCCATGTCTATATGTGCACACACTGGCTCTTTCCACTTCCTTTCAGCCTCCTAGTTTGGTTACGGCAGCTTCAGCCTCAGTCTATTTAGTTGTAATGTGATTCTCAGGCCTTCCATCCCTCTAAAGTATGGAAAGGGTCAGTTACTGAAGCCCTGATGGTGGCCCTACCTTTCTTCATTAGGAACGAAAGAATGTTTGACATATATTATGTGGTTCACTGACGTTCAAAAAGCCTTCCTCTCCCAAAGGATCATGAGATAAGTTAAAAATATTATTTTAAGGCTTACATGAGAGGAATGATCCTCCCCTTGCATTGATATTGTGAAACTTATTCGAGGAAATTCACACCAAAACGTTTAAAACTCTAAAGGGACTCTAATTAAGAATGGCTAATGAACCTCTAGACGTCTGTTTTTAAATATAACTCTGACATGATGACCAAATATAATTTACCAGCCTTAATGATCTCAGGTTCCGTATTTTTAAAATGAGTCAAGTCCAAACTTTGAAGAAGAAACAGCACCGTAACAGCTTCAGCATTACAAAGTTGCTAGGGGTTGTTTTTTTTTAAATTTCCACGTTCCAAGGTAGCACAGGTAGTGGCCGCCCTAGCCCTTCCTCAGGAAAGTTAGAGATAGCCTTTCATCCCCCAGCCACAGACCTGGCTCAATTACAGCGTTGCTGCAGGATAAGGTTAAGGGGATGGGGGAGGACGGAGAGGACGAGGGAGACAGAAACAGAAAAATCAATTCAAATTACTTTGACGACAGTGACTCAGAGTCGTCTCTGATAGACACGAAGCTCCAGGATGCTGGCGGCCCGGACCGGGGCAGCCGGGAGTCAGATCGCAGAAGAGAATCCCAAGTTCAGGAGACAATCTGGGCTTTCCACGGGGGGCAAAGACAAATCTCCCAAGAAAGCCTCAGAGAATGGGAAAGACCGCAGCCTCAGCCCCACGGGGCAAACCCAGCTCAGGGCTCACCAGCTGGCTCTGGTGCGCGAAGTGGAGATGAACTGGTACCTAAAACTCTACGACCTGTCCAGCGAGCACACCACCGCCCACACCACCGGCATGCCCCACAGGTAAGCCTCCGCCCCTCTCGGCGCGTGCTTCGGGAGACTCCACTCTTCAGAGTGGATGCTGGGTTTCTTTTCCCGTGCTGCTGGAGATCTTAATGGCTCTAATTGTTTCATGGATGATTGACACTCCCAAATGCGTAACCACAGAGCAGGAACTTGGCGAAAATGGCAAATAATGCTCCCTGGATTGTTACTCAGAAGACACCCTGTGTAAGGAGGCAAAAGACCCTCAAGGGCTGGCAGGAGCAGAGGGTATGGCATTCAGATCTCTTTTAAGTGAAAATCAGCGGAGCTCAAAGATTGCAGGAAAATGCCCCTTTCCACAATAGCAACAAAAAAGACTTTGCAGTCGTTCTGCACTTCCTTTACCTTGAGAACTTGGGGATGAAGGAGGGAAATGTGTTTTGCTTGTTTGCAAAGTGTACAGTTGAATAGTGTGACTTTGTTGAATGACAACTTAGTCTGGCAATCGGAGTGCAGAGTAGAACACCCAATATGACCCAATCTGCAACCTGCAATCTGCAATATGACCCAATCTGACCCCAATATGGGGGTCTGAGACCCTCCTCTGAGTAAGGAAGACAGCATCAGGACAAGGGGCACATTTCAGAAAAGTGGGGAATCTCTATAGATTTAATTTCTGTTCTTTTCTCAGCCTCAGCTTCAAATACTGCAGAACAGAAATAATTTCACAAATCTTAATGTTATAAGGCAAAATGCACTGAGTAAAAGTGGTCTGAGTCCTGAAATTTAAGAGTGCTTATTCCCAACGATTGCTACAAAAAAATCTCTTAGGAAAAGGATAATTTTGCAAAGAAAGTTATTGTGAAAATAAAGCCTGAAATAACTATTTTCATTAGATGGTAATAAAAATTAATTAGAAATGAAATGGTCAAAGTATAGAAAACTTCTTTTGTAGAGACTGTGTGGTAGTATGGACATTCTGGAATGTACTTACTAAAGCATCCCAGTGTGCTCTGCACTGTCCCTATTTTTATGTTTCTAATTCCAAAAGGACACTATAGAAAAGTTTATTTGGCCATGAAATCAATTGATTTAGCAATTGATGCCTGTAGACTAAACACTTGTTGGAGTACAAACTTCTAAATGCCCGAATTTCCCTTTTTCCATTCCCTTTTCATGGCAGGAATAAAATAGATATTTCCAAATCTAAGCCACTATTTAAAAATCAACATTTAAGAAATAGAACAAGATAAGGTTTCTAGAAATGTTCTGTGAAATACATTTACTATTTATGGCCAGAGTGATTTGTCTGAAGCTCTTGTAAGCTGTCGTGCTTACATTTGGGGTACAAGGAGGAAGGACCAAAGAGAATGGCCTCAAGTCAGAGAAAGCTTGAATGACCTGTCAGTGTTGGACTTCACATCTATAAATCTTAAAGCTATCATTAATGAGCTTCTGGAAAGAGAGTTAAGTGGCAAAGCCCTGATAATGATTTCCTTCCGTAACGCATTCTTTTACTTACTGTAGACCAGAAGCTTAAAGGAGTAAAGGAGTAAAGACTCCTTAAAGCAGTCTTACACAGGGATTTTATGATTCGGTTTTATGTTCTGTTTTATGATCATAAAATTCCTACTCTGTTATCTGATGGTGGAATAACATTTATCAGGTCAGAGGGGAATATTCATTAAGGTAACCAGATTTAGCCAGCAACTTTTGGGAAGAAACAAATATCTACTCTTTTTTTGCTTTACTCAAACAATACTAACTTGTCCTTTAGTCAGAAGATGTGACCCAGAATTAATGGTTTCTATGGTAATCTGTGGGTCAGGGTTATTAATCGTTGATTTGCAGTAACTTTGGGTGTCCTTTGTTTAGTGAGATGTTCAAGAACAGTGGAAATCATTTCTATCTGACACCATCAAAAACAGCAAAAAGAGTCTCCTCCCCCTTTATTTTTGCAACATGATTTCCTAGGAGGAAACTAGTGTGTGCGGTTGGAACTAAGTCCATTTATAAATTAGATTTATCTCAGAGCTCTGTACATGCATATCTCAGAAAAAGAGTTCTCATTGTCAGCTCTTTTCCTTTTTATACCACAGTGTTGGGACTACCTACCTCAGTTGAGTCCTTGAGATCATTAGGATAATGACCATGACTAATGGTACCATCCCCTTAAATAGTAATGTAAGTAGTAGAATGTGCACTCCCCCCAGCCACCTGTTTTTCTTTCATTTATAGATGAAAAGCATAGCCCAAGAGTGATAATTCCATTAGAGACCTGTATGTAGAATATAAATATGATTAAAATAAGAACAAATGTATTCATCTGTGAAACCTGACTTATAGGACAGAATATGAAATGCGCTGAAGAGTCCTTGAAGATATACACATTTGCTACGGGCAAGGATTTTATGGGTTGTTGGTTAATGGCCATCAATAGGAAAATGCTAGAGGGCTCTAACTCTAACTTCCTTTCTGAGAGGATGGAGTGACAATGTTTTACAGCAAGTTAATTCTAGTTCATGAGGGATTTGAGAATTGTCTTATCCTCGGATTCAATAATAACCTATATTTGAAAAAAGAGTATTATTAAATGATTAAATGAAAGCATTAGAAATTGAGAGGGGCCCAGCCGTCCTGGTATATTTAAGAAATAAAATTGCAGGAAGCAGGGCAGAGAAAGCACATTAGTTTTGTGGGAAATGGTTCTGACCCCCTTTCCGGGGAGGGATCTGTATCTACATAGGATTACATATGAAACAATCTAATATAATTGCTTCATACTGATTGGCCACTTTACAGAGTTGACTGATCACCCTGTGATCCTGGTGTATTTTATACGACGGTCTCATTTCTCTCCATAGTGAAAAAGAGGGGTGCAGGGGCCAGCATCCTGAGGTTGGAGGCAAAAAGTTGGCTTTAAGTTCTTGTGTAACTATAGATATGATTTTTAAAGAATTTATTTATTGTTTTTAATAGCATTTTTTTTCAGATTACAAAAGTAGCATCTAAACAAGGTAGAAAAATTTGAAAGCAAACACATATAAAGAAGAAAGGCAATACTGTTAATAATTGGTGTGCTTTCCCCCAGCCTTCTGAATTGGAATCATTCTATACATTCTGCTTTCTACCTTTTTTTTCTCACTTAATATTATGCCAGTCCATTTTATTATCTTAAAGACAGCTTAAAAATTTCTTTCTAAGGACTATAGCTTATTATATTATTGCTTAGCTATTCTTATTTTGTTTAGTGTTTATCATTATCGTAAATAATATTATAATAATGTCTTTATATCAGATTTGAAAAATATATCTCTGGTTATTTTCCTAGGCTCTACTTCTAGAAGAATAATTAATGGGTGAATATTATACATATTACATTACATACACATATATACAAACACATACATATTTATTCTTAATGTACATCATAAATTGCTTTTTGAAAATATTTTCTCAATGTGCTCTGCTACCAGCAATATTTGGGGATACCTATTTCATTGCTTTATATGCATAGTGTTTATATGGAATCCATAGCATTGAGGGTTTTTTTAATTAAGCTTTTAAGATCCCAATGTAATTAACATACAGTGCTATATTAGTTTCATATGTACAATATGGTGCTTCAACAATTCTATACGTTACTCGGTGCTCATCACAAGTGCACTCTTTAATCCCTGTCCTATAGCATTGATTTTTATAGTTAAACAAGTTGTTGGGTAAGTTAATTAACTTTTTTGAGTCTCAATTTCTTTGACTGCAAAAGAGGACTAATAGCATTATAAGGGACCGTTAGTAAAAATTAAATGAGATAATGTACAAATGATTTGAAAAGAGTAATATATTTTGTTTCCGAATTCTCTAAAAGGTTGCGATGTGACCCCATATTGTTCATGGTGTGTCGAAAGCTTATGAAGGTAATTAAGGATGGGGTGACTCTTAACAGACCTGGCAAAAATGGGGACCTCACCTGGCACCTGACAGCTGAGAGGATCCTGTTGTGCTCAATTAATATTTATGGGATACCACTGTGTTCTTAATAGAGGCTTTCTGGGGATTCATACAGTCACCATCCTCCTGGGGAAAAATGACTTGGGGATAGAATACAAAGAGCTTTTAAGTACTTTTTAATACAGTATTAACATTCCAAACCATAGCTGAGTGAACCTATTAAATTGCAATGACTGGGGACATTCAGTGGGGCAAGTCAACACACAAATGAACATTTAGCTGTAGCATTTCAACAGTGATTTCTATCATCTTAATGAATGTTTCTTCTTAACCAGAGAGTTACACTGGGCCACATTTCTAGTATTTCCTCTTTCTGCTGTCAAAACTCCTTGACTTCCTGGAAATCATTTACTTCTGCCTACTTCCAGAGGATCAGATGTAGTTCTGTGTGAGGACAAGTAGTTCTCCAAGGTCGGTTTTGGTGGATTCATTTCCTGCCAATAGGGCAGCAGGTGATCCATGAGCTTAGTAACCTCTGGGTTGAGTTTATGCAGGGAGATCTGGAGTTGAGAATCACGCCTGAGATCAGTGAATGAACATTTAACAACCACTGATTGAGCCTCCTCTTTGTACAAGACCCTGTAGCTGACACAAAGATGAATTAGGTAAGAATCCTGTCCTCAAGATTCTTGAGGGATCATAAAGTTCATAAAGCTCAGAAGGAGTGAGTGCTTTCAGCTGGAGTGCTTGGATCTGGCCTTGGAAAGTGAGCAGGACTTGAGCAAGAGGAGGTCGGGGCTGGAGAAGGCAATACGTGTAGAGGGAAGAGCGTGAGCAAGGTCACAGAAGTATGAAAGTGTGAAATGGAAATGGAGAGCTGCTTTTTTTGTTCGGAAAGTTTCTTGCAGGCTGGAGCCAGGAGTGTGGCCAGGACAATGAAGGAGAGGAGATCATTTTCAGAGACTTGGGAGTCAAGCAGAGACTAGACAGGGAGGGGAGGCAGTGTGTGTAGACTCTTCTCAAGAAGAGGCGATAGAGAAGAAGAGAGTGGATGATATTTGAAGTCTCAATCAGGGTTCAGGGAGAAGTTTGTAGGAGAAAGCTGGTCTGTAGATGTTTTTTGGCAGAAAGGAAGAGTCCAGTGGAGAGGTAAAGTATGTAATGCAAGTAATGAAGCCATGACCCCAAAGAGGAAGAAGACAGGTCAAGGCCACTAAAGGCAGGTGTTAGCTTTGGCAAAGGGAAGTGTTGGTGGAGCCTGGTGGTGAAGAACATACCTCTGGAGTCCTGTGGTCTACAGGCTGCGTTCCAGTAGTGTCACCTACTGACCAGAGGCTCTGGGCAGGCCCCTTGCCTGACACAGTTGGTTTGGAGGCTAAGGCCATAGTCCAGGAGCCAGGCTGCTGGGTTCAAGCCCTGGCTCTGCCACTGACCAGCTGTGTGACCTAGTTTCTTCAGCTGTTAAAGGTGGATAACGAGAATACCAATTCTGTACAGTTATTACACAGATAAAATGACTTTTAAATAAGGAAAGAACATGGAGTCTGGTACATAGTAAGTGCATTGTTATATGAAAGTCCTTAACAGGGTTCCTGACACATGCTCCATGCCTTGTTTTTATCATGAGACTATTACTGGGTCTATTATTAGAGATGTCTCCCCTTTCTGGAGGGTACTAACTCTACTCTCATTCTGCAAACGGGTGTAAGAATACCTAGCTGAGAAGACTGTTGTGCAAATTCCATGAAATTATAAAAAACATCTGGTGAAGACTGGACACTCAATCAGTTTTGGTCCCCTGCCCCCTACTCCTCCTCTAATGACCTAGGGCATAGTGGACAGCACCAGTAAAATGATATCAGGGACAGAATATAGAGAGATAGAAATGTGCTACAATGGAATAACTAAAAAAAATTTTTTTTTTAGCGTTTATTCACTTTTTGAGAGACAGAGACAGAGTGTGAGCAGGGCAGGAGCGGAGAGAGAGGGAGACAGAGTCCGAAGCAGGCTCCAGGCTCTGAGCTGTCAGCACAGAGCCTGATGCGGGGCCTCAATTCACGAACCGTGAGATCATGACCTGAGCTGAAGTCAGACGCTTAACTGACTGAGCCACCCAGGCGCCCCTGGAATAACTAAATTTTTAAGCCAATATTATTTTTGTTAGAAAATACCATTGATTAGATTCTTTGGTTATTAAAGAAAAAGCTCTTTTCTAAAAGGTGATACATGTTTCTTATAGCAAGCATGCAATGTTTATATGAGAAGTCACCTAGAGGTGCGTTTCTGGACATGTTAGAACATGAGGATGTTTTTGTGTAGCTTAATTAGACCATGAGCTAGAAAGATTGCTTCCTAGTTCTTTGTTCTGTTGTTTTATATGTTAGTGCAAATCTTAGACTATTGAATGCCTGGGTGAGTGGGAGGGTGAACCTCAATAAGACAGGCATTTGGTTAATTAGAGAAAGTTCCCAAGATCCCAGCAGCAGCCCTTGGGGAAGGGTGGGATTACTATGGTTTCTAAAGGTGACGATGATATCCTTTGACGTAAGGGCCATGAGGCTGTCAGTGCTCTGTGCCGCTGTACCCCCAGGGTGGTGAGTTGCGAGTAGGCATCCCTGGGCAGGCACACCAACCTCCACAGTAGTAGCCAAATACATAGGTGCTGGCTTCCTTCTGCATCCCTGTGACTGCCTTTTGGGTTACTTGGGAAAGTCAAGGCAGTTTCTCAATTTTGGGTCATGTTTGGGTGTGTCCAATTCATTCTGAAGGATTGTGGACACACTGAAGGCAGTATCTATGTCTTGGTCTTCTAACTTGCCCACACATTTATTTCCAACTGGATGTCAGTGGATTAGGGAGAGCGCAGAAGCCCTGGTTCCCCTGAAGAGGAGGAATGGCTCCTCTTAGCTTCTGCCATTCCGGGGAGTGGGCTCATGTAACGACAGCAGCATTCGTTGAGGGGCTTGCATCCATGATTCAGATTCCATTTTGCCCTGATTTTAATAAGGTTTTAAAATTCCCCAGGACTCAATGTCTCCTCTGTAATATGAGAATACTAGACAAGATGATCTCTCAGGCTCTTTTGAGCTCTGAGCCTACTTGGTATCACGATATCATAATCCAGAGTAAAGGGGTAACATTTGATTTCCTGCTCACTGACCTTCACAGAGATTGTGCCTTTGTATTGTCTCTGCAAGGAAAAGGAAACATGTTGATGCTTTGTTTTGAAGTGTAGGAGCAGTAGAAAATTCTCTGATTTTTAAAGTGAATTATTTTAGCGATTGGTTGACCATTCGTGGATATGTTTGATTATTTTTAAGTTTTCTTTTCTTTTTTTTTTAAGATTTTATTTTTAAGTAATCTCTACACCCGACATGGGGCTTGAACTCACAACCCTGAGGTCGAGAGTTGCATGCTCTACTGACTGAGCCAGCCAGGCGCCACTAAAGTTTTCTTTGAAAGAAGGAGACAGAGTTACACAAACACCTTCAATCTGTGATGTCCCTGTTTATGAAATGCTTTCACATACATTATCTTCTGTGCTAATGGTTTTATATTTATTTTCATGAATATTGGGAAGAAACGTATAGCTTACACCTCAAACCTGCAGATTCATGGCTGTTAGGGCAGAGAACAAAGCTAAGGGTTTTTTTTTTGTTTGTTTTTTTGTTTTTAAAGTTTATTTACTTATTTTGAAAGAAAAGATATGAGCAGGGGAGGGGCAGAGGGAGAGAGAGAATCCCAAGCAGGCTCTGCACTGTCAGCGCAGAGCCCGACATGGGGCTTGAATTCGTGAACCTTGAGATCATGACCCTGAGCCGAAACCAAGAGTCAGATGCTTAGCCAGCTGAGCCACCCAAGCACCCCTAGACTAAGTTTTAAAACAAGTGAGTCAACTTAGAGGAAAATATTCACTGAATATGAGTAGACGTAGAACTCAGATCTGACAAAAATTCTGAACATGGTACACAAAAGACTTTTATCTCCTTCACATTTATTAAGCACCTATGACACGTCACATATATATCTTTCCATTTAATTCATACAGCAGCCCCACAGACTTTTAACCTACAGCCCTCAGGGGTGAAGACTATGGCTCTGCTTATTCACTTTCAGTCTAGTGTTGATTATTTTTTCTTCTTTTCCCATGAAGGGGGTAGAGTATTTCCTGGACTGTTTCTTTGTTGGCTATGCTCATCTCTATTCCAGGTTACCTGTTTGAGCCATTGCTATGCTACTCCCTGTCTAAGGTCAGCCTTCCTAGCTCTTTCTCTACATACTGAATGTTCTGCTTCCCATGGGTTGGGGTAACATCATGCTGTGATTTTAAAATTTAGCCTCAGTTTTCTGGCTTAGTTTCATTTTATTTTATTATTATTTTTTTAATGTTTATTTTTGAGAGAGAGAGAGAGAGAGAGACAGAGTGCGAGTGGGGGGGGGGGCAGAGAGAGAGGGAGGCACAGAATCCGAAGCAGGCTCCAGGCTCTGAGCTGTCAGCACAGAGCCCGACGCGGGGCTTGAACCCACTAACTGTGAGATCATGACCTGAGCTGAAGTTGGACGCTTAACCGACTGAGCCACCCAGGCGCCCCACTTTCATTTTATACAGATTAATTTTATTTTATACAGCTTCATTGATTAATCTTTTACATTTGCCCTGCAGCTTACAGTGCACTCTGGTATCAGCCAATGAGGGATGTTGTGTATCTTGCCTTCTCTGTGAGCTTCAGGGACTACATAAACTGTGTGCAGGCTAACATAAGCTCTGATGTCAGGCCAAATCCTGATTCTACTACACGTTCTCTACGTGACCTTGATCTCAGTCTCCTCCGTTGTACATGGGAATAACAATACTGCACATTCATAGGGTGGGGAGGATTAAGTGGGAGAACATCTATAAAAGTTTTAGCACAGCGGTGACCGCAGAGAGAGGGCCCTTCAGCAAATGCTATTATTACCATTCCCCCTTTTAAAGGGCCTTCTGTTATTTTATCCCCGTACTCTTCTTTTTGTTGGATTCCTTCTGTGAGCTCCCTAGCCTGGGAAAATTCCCCAGCCATAAGAGAACAGCAGGACTTGCTGCTTCCATCCTTGCTTCATTTAGAACTCTGTTCTTCTAAGATTTTCACTTACGCCCTCATTTAAAATCTTTTCTGATTAACAAGGATCAAACGTCTTTCTGACATGTCCTCTCTCCATGTACAGTGGATTGGCCCCTTGTCTCTAGAATAGAGAGGCCTGGGTTTAAATTCTGGCTCTTTTGCGGGCCAGTTGTGCCAATTTCAGCAAATCATCTCTCCTCTCTGAGCTTTAATTTCTCCATCTATAGGACAGAAATAAAAGCATCTGAGTTATTGTCTACAATTTTAAAGATTAGATGAAAGTGCATAGGTGAAATGGTATGTTATAAACTACTAACTATATGTTGGCTATTATTTTTATTACCTTCTGTTCTGAGACATTGGCTGTAATTCAGTCTAGAACATGGCTTGAGAAAATGATTAACTCTAATCTGCTTTTCTAGTAAACATAGGGGTAAATCCCACCATATTTCTTTCCCAGATCCTGGACAGGTTTCTTGGGTACACTGACAAAGACCAGACCATCTATCTTGTTTTTTTTTTCTTTTATGTTTATTTATTTTTGAGAGAGCACACATCGGGGAGGGGCAGTGAGAAGGGAACAGAGGATCCAAAGCAGGCTCTGTGCTGACAGAAGTGAGCCTGATGTGGGGCTTAAACTCACGAACTATGAGATCATGACCTGAGCCGAAGTCAGATGCTCAACCGAGTCACTCAGGTGCCCCTTGCCTTGTTTCTTTTCTTTTCTTTTTCAATATATGAAGTTTATTGTCAAATTGGTTTCCATACAACACCCAGTGCTCATCCCAAAAGGTGCCCTCCTCAATACCCATCACCCACCCTCCCCTCCCTCCCACCCCCCATCAACCCTCAGTTTGTTCTCAGTTTTTAAGAGTCTCTTATGCTTTGGCTCTCTTCCACTCTAACCTCTTTTTTTTTTTTTTTTCCTTCCCCTCCCCCATGGGTTTCTGTTAAGTTTCTCAGGATCCACATAAGAGTGAAACCATATGGTATCTGTCTTTCTCTGTATGGCTTATTTCACTTAGCATAACACTCTCTAGTTCCATCCATGTTGCTACAAAGGGCCATATTTCATTCTTTCTCATTGCCACATAGTACTCCATTGTGTATATAAACCACAATTTAAAAAAAATTTTTTTTAACGTTTATTTATTTTTGAGACAGAGAGAGACAGAGCATGAACAGGGGAGGGGCAGAGAGAGAGGGAGGCACAGAATCTGAAATGGGCTCCAGGCTCTGATCTGTCAGCACAGAGCCTGACGCGGGGCTCGAACTCACGGATTGTGAGATCATGACCTGAGCCGAAGTCGGACACTTAACTGACTGAGCCACCCAGGCATCCCTAAACCACAATTTTTTTTATGCATTCATCAGTTGATGGACATTTAGGCTCTTTCCATAACTTGGCTATTGTTGAGAGTGCTGCTATAAACATTGGGGTACAAGTGCCCCTATGCATCAGTACTCCTGTATCCCTTGGGTAAATACCTAGCAGTGCTATTGCTGGGTCATAGGGTAGGTTTATTTTTAATTTTTTGAGGAACCTCCACACTGTTTTCCAGAGTGGCTGCACCAAATTGCATTCCCACCAACAGTGCAAGAGGGTTCCCATTTCTCCACATCCTCTCCAGCATCTATAGTCTCCTGATTTGTTCATTTTAGCCACTCTGACTGGCGTGAGGTGGTATCTCAGTGTGGTTTGGATTTGTATTTCCCTGATGAGGCGCGACGTTGAGCATCTTTTCATGTGCCTGTTGGCCATCTGGATGTCTTCTTTAGAGAAGTGTCTATTCATGTTTTCTGCCCATTTCTTCACTGGGTTATTTGTTTTTCAGGTGTGGAGTTTGGTGAGCTCTTTATAGATTTTGGATACTAGCCCTTTGTCTGATATGTCATTTGCAAATATCTTTTCCCATTCCGTTGGTTGCCTTTTAGTTTTGTTGGTTGTTTCCTTTACAGTGCAGAAGATTTTTATCTTCATAAGGTCCCAGTAGTTCATTTTTGCTTTTAATTCCCTTGCCTTTGGGGATGTGTCAAGTAAGAAATTGCTACGGCTGAGGTCAGAGAGGTCTTTTCCTGCTTTTTCCTCTAGGGTTTTGATGGCTTCCTGTCTCACATTCATGTCCTTTATCCATTTTGAGTTTATTTTTGTGAATGGTGTGAGAAAGTGGTCTAGTTTCAACCTTCTGCATGTTGCTGTCCAGTTCTCCCAGCACCATTTGTTAAAGAGACTGTCTTTTTTCCATTGGATATTCTTTCCTGCTTTGTCAAAGATGAGTTGGCCATACGTTTGTGGTCTAGTTCTGGGCTTTCTATTCTATTCCATTGGTCTATGTGTCTGTTTTTGTGCCAATACCATGCTGTCTTGATGATGACAGCTTTGTAATAGAGGCTAAAGTCTGGGATTGTGATGCCTCCTGCTTTGGTCTTCTTCAAAATTACTTTGGCTATTCGGGGCCTTTTGTGGTTCCATATGAATTTTAGGATTGCTTGTTCTAGTTTTGAGAAGAATGCTGGTGCAATTTTGATTGGGATTGCATTGAATGTGTAGATAGCTTTGGGTAGTATTGACATCTGACAATATTTATTCTTCCAATCCATGAGCATGGAATGTTTTTCCATTTCTTTATATCTTCTTCAATTTCCTTCATAAGCTTTCTATAGTTTTCAGCATACAGATCTTTTACATCTTTGGTTAGATTTATTCCTAGGTATTTTATGCTTCTTGGTGCAATTGTGAATGAGATCAGTTTCTTTATTTGTCTTTCTGTTGCTTCATTATTAGTGTATAAGAATGCAACTGATTTCTATACATTGATTTTGTATCCTGCAACTTTGCCTAATTCATGTATCAGTTCTACCAGACTTCGGGTGGAGTCTATCAGATTTTCCATGTATAATATCATGTCATCTGCAAAAAAGTGAAAGCTTAACTTCATCTTTGCCAATTTTGATGCCTTTGATTTCCTTTTGTTGTCTGATTGCTGATGCTAGAACTTCCAACACTATGTTAAACAACAGCAGTGAGAGTGGACATCCCTGTCGTGTTCCAGATCTCAGGGAAGAAGCTCTCAGTTTTTCCCCATTGAGGATGATGTTAGCTGTGAGCTTTTCATAAATGGCTTTTATGATCTTTAAGTATGTTCCTTCTATCCCGACTTTCTCGAGCGTTTTTGTTAAGAAAGGTTGCTGAATTTTGTCAAAGGCCTTTTCTGCATTGATTGACAGGATCATATGGTTCTTATCTTTTCTTTTATTAATGTGATGTATCACATTGATTGATTTGCGAATGTTGAACCAGCCCTGCAGCCCAGGAATGAATCCCACTTGATCATGGTGAATAATTCTTTTTATATGCTGTTGAATTCGATTTGCTAGTATCTTATTGAGAATTTTTGCATCCATATTCATCAGAGATACTGGCCTGTAGTTCTCTTTTTTTACTGAGTCTCTGTCTGGTTTAGGAATCTTGCCTTGTTTCTTAATATCAGGAAGTCCTTATTGAATCCTTATTATCTACTGGGCACTTTCCTTTGACCATTCAGTTTAATCCCTACCAATAATCAACCAGGTGGCTATTGTTATCTCCACTTCATGGGAGGAAGTCTTACAAAAGATCCTGCCCTAGGTCCAACTCAAGTAAGTGACAGAGCCAGAACTTGAACCTGGGTGGTTGGGTGGCAGATGTCACCTCTTAACCCCACAGAACACTCCCTTTCCCTCATTTGGCTTGATTATAGATCGCTACTGAGATATCACTTGAGTAATTTTACCTTTCACTTTCCATCACAGTATAAGGTTCCTTGATGAGGGATGTGGGAGTCACAGCTCCTTCTCCCTGTTTGAAGTCCTTGAGTTTGGCCTTACATGAGTCTAGCCAAGGGCTGGGGGTGGGGGCTGGAGAGCAGCTTAGATGGCGAAAAAGTCCCTCAGATGGAGAGCAAAGGGCTGCATGATACAGTGGACTGTGAATTTTGGTATTTATTCAGACTTCTCTCCATGGAAGTTATTTCCATCAAAAGAGCTGTGTAAGAGCAGAGGCTCTGGAAGCCCTCACATGGCATCCTCTATTAGATGAATTGAACTGAATTTCAGATCTTTGGTTTAAGTCAGGGTCTTTGGCCATCTCCCTCTCACACAACTCCAAGAGGAGGCAAACATTACACAGCAACAGCTGCCTTGACCTTTCCAATTTTAGCTTGTGGTCATCACTAAATGGCATATGCTAATGTGCTGCCAGAGATTTTTGCTGTTGTTTTATGTGCTTTTCTGCTCTCTGGGAGGATGCAATGTGGTTTTGAGAAACACGTGCTCACATCTGTCTGGACATGATGATTGAAGTGATGTTTCCTCCCCCCGCAGCCTCTTGAGTCATCAGGCATCAAGTCTTGCAGTTTGGAAGAAAAATCTCCATTCCAAGGCAAGAGAGGTTGGGGGTTTCATGTGCCTTGGTACACACATCACAACCTAATTGCAAACAGAAACTTGCCGAACATTTCTCACCAGGAAATTAAATTTAGCTCCAGACCAGATATCTGATTCTGGTTCCCAATCTAGGAAGAGTTCTTGAATGCTTATTATGGTTAGGCTAAAAGTGAATGCCCCTCACTAAATAGAGTCCATTGATTTTATTAAGGGACACTCCTGCTGCTAAATCCTGCAGGTTCAGTGACTTGACCTAAGAAAGTTTATTTCTTACTCATGGGAGCCCAGGCAAGAGTAGGATTGTCCCATCAGGTGAAATCCAGGCTGATGAAAGTTCTGTCATTTTTGCTTTTGTTTTCTAAGCTGGCTAGTGACTGAGAATTGACATCGATCCAGCAGACAGAAGAGAGTTTGGAGGTTGATTTGAAGGGTACTTTATGGCCCAGGCCTGTAAGTGGCACCTGTAGGCAGAAGTGACATTGACTGGCACTCAATCACATGACCGTTCTGAACTTCAAGGGAGGATGGAAATGGAGTCCAAATACATGCCTATGAAGAGAGAAATGAGCATGATGAACAGCTGGCCAGACTCTGTCACAAAGCCATGGTCAGAGCAGAATAAAGGAAGTGCTGAGGCAGAGTCTGTTTCCTATAACAGGGAGAGATGAAGGGCATTTCTTTACCCTCAAGGCCATTCTCTTTGTTCAAAGCCTGACGCACCCACCTGGCGATAGCCTCATGGTGGGTCAGTCTCTTTTGGCTTCTCTACTTGGAACTTCCTTTCCTGTTTTACTGAGAAGCTTACCGTCCCTCAGAAACCCGTAGATGGTGATCTGCTATAAGCTTGGCAAGGACTTGGAACACAGCCTTGCTTACATCAATCCATGAGTGCTCAGCTCCCATTTTGAACCTCTCAGAATTTTTCTTATTGCCCTAAGGATCACTGATGGGTGGGTGAGCAGGAGCTTCCTGCAGTTCGTGTTTTATTCCTCCTCCACTCGGCTGTGAGATGGAGTTGCTGCAGGGCAGGAGGTCATCTCTTCCCATGGTGACAGCCAAAGGCGCTGGCGCCACAGACGCACACTGATATCTTATGAGGCGGGATCAGGCACACAGAAACAGAAGTCGGAGAGCACTTGTTGAGAGCCAAGAGGGCTCATTAATTTCGTCTGTTATTTCAGAACTGGTCAGGTGTGTTTTTAAGAAGAGCTTCTATGACAGCATGTTCACTCAATTAACACTCGCGCTTTTCTGGAAGGCACCTACAGGAGTCTTGACAACAGACAAGCCGGTCACTCTGTTCTCAGCAGCAGGATCCAATATGGTTTTGAATGTAATATTATTAAATAATATGGCTTATCATTTATGATATCCTGGCATTCCTTCCCTGGCTCAACAAGAGCCTCACACAAGATACGTGCATATTTTTGTGTGGAATGGTGAGGAATTTGAGGAAAAATTGGTTAAGAGAATTTGGATTTGTATTCAATATACTTTTTTAAAAAAATTATTACAAATTATTACAAATATTTATAATAGTTCACTTGTCAAAGTCCAACATGTATTCTATAGCTTCATCTTCTTATTTAATTTGATTACAGCAATAAACATTAAGTATGAGACAAGCTGTCCAAAAGGGCTGTTGAATTATTTAATTACCTCAGGGACTAAGGAGTTGTAGTCAGGGCAAACTATTCCATAAGTGGGATGCATTTGAAAGATCAGCTCTTTCTGTCTCCAAGCACAGTAATTTGAATGATGTGATCCAAACACCAGTTGCTTGTTGAACAAAACATTAAATGCTTAAATCTGTTTATAATACTTTAGGTTCCAGATGGTCATCTATCCAAAAGAAATGGCAAAGAAGTATCAAGTTGAAATGTGTTTTTTAAAGTATTTCCAGTTAAATGAATATCCGATGAAGTCAATATTCAGAATTTAGGATTGCTCTTATATTACTGTTTATGTAATATTGAAAGAATTCCTAACAAGCAAACTAGAAAATTAAACAGAAATTCATGCAAGAGTTTCGATCATCTATTATGTTCAATTCTGGGGTTGTAGGGCACATAGGATAGGGTCCTTGCTCTGAATAATCTTGGAGTCCTTTCAGAAAAGACAAGACCACAATAAAGTTTTATTGGTGCCGTATGAGAAGTAGAAATGGAGTGCTATGGAAATAAAGGAGTAATTAGTTCTGCCTGGAGGTAAGGAGACAAGGAAGAGAAATGTCAGGAAAAAATAAACACAAGATGCACCGTTTCAGCGGATTTTTACAAGGAAGGTGCAGGAGCTCGTGAGACCATGAGCCAGCAAGGAGGCAGGGAGGAAGGGGCAAGGGAAAGAAAATGCGTGGTCTGTAGCTCAAGAACAAAGTTGATCTTTTCTTAGGCTAGTCATCAGCTAAACCACCAAGTTGCTAGTGATGGAAAGAAGTTTGTGAGAAGGGGCAAGACACTATTTCTAAATGCGGAGATTAGTCACAATTAGGCCTTGCTCATCTGACACTGTCAGAGAATGGAAATTTTCACTCAAGCGATTTTCCCAGTACCTGAAACTTTCTAATTTCACAGTCAAGGCTCTATTTTTAACTTTTTAAACCTGAAGAAACAACTCGGCAACTCTAGTTTATCTTAGTAAATGTCAGCTATTGTGCTATGTTAAACTGTCCTCGGGGACGATTAAGGAATATAGAACTCTTTGCCTTGGAAATCGGAGGCTTTATTTGCTATTAAATTTTGTCTTCTGTATTTCACCCCCTCCATTACTTTTCCTGTATCCGCGTCTTGCTGTAAATTTTTCTTGCTGCTGTCAATATGCCTGCCTCTCTAATAGCTTTTTCATCTCATTTGCTACCCTTACTCTGCTGGGGAGTGGGAAATAAGAAGCTCCGTTGTGCTTGAATTATGACCAAGAGAGAGTAAATGGTGTATAAACTGAAGTGCCCTCCCAGGAGGTTTGGGACTGGGGCTTTGTGATGTCTTATTTGTTCATTTGTTCATTCTCGGTTGTGTTCTATCTAGCAAGGCTGCTAAACAGGTGACCTCTAAAAAATTCGGTTGTTACTTTATTTGAGCTAGCATTTGAATGTGTTTGGGAAAATGCCAAATGCTGAAATTGCTTCACATTGGAGTTTATCTTGGAATACTCCTTAGAGATTTTAGAAGAGCAAACCATGAAGAACACAATTTTTCAAAATGTGGATGGGACCCTTGTACTCTATGTTTTATAAATTTCCCCACAGACAGAACATTCTGTCACAAATAAAGTAAGCAAAATGAAGCTATTCATTTGTCTTCCACAGCAGAAATACACGGAGGGCTGTCCAGTTGGATCATGTTTTCAACAGTATTCCTTGGAACATCGGTCAATGGTTAAACATTCACAATCATTACATGGTGAAATGACATTGCAAGAGGCGGTGCGGTGTATTTGGAGATTTAAAATATATAAACTGGGGGTACCTGGATGGCTCAGTTGGTTGAGCACCGACTCTAGCTTAGGTCAGGAACTCATGATTGGCGGGTTCGAGCCCCACATCGGGCTCTGGGCTGATAGCTCGGAGCCTGGAATCTGCTTCAGATTCTGTGTCTCCCTCTCTCTCTGCCCCTCCCCCACTTACACTCTGTCTCTCTCTCTCTCTCCCTCTCTCTCTCTCTCAAACAGTAAAAAATTTAAAAACAGTAAAAAAATTAAAAAAAAATATAGACTGATTTAGCTTACTTTGTGGAAGTAGTGTTTTTTTTCCCTGTTTTTCTGAGGAAGAAACTAAAAACTCAGAGACACTTGCATTACACAGTAGCATATTATCAGCCAAGGATTTAAATCTGTCTGTCTACCTCTAAGCCCATGCTCCTGGAAACTTGCATTTTATTCCAGTCCTCACAATAACTGATTCTAAATGTTGCCCGGTTGGTCTGGATGTTTTTTTCCTTATTTGTAAAACAAGAGAATTGAACCAGTCGATTTCTTTTCTTTTTTCTTTTCTTTTTCTTTTTCTTCTTTTCCTTTTTCTTTTCTTCTCTTATCTTTTATTTCCTTTTTTGTTTTGAGAGAGAGAGAGAAAGAGAGAGAGAGCGTGGAGTATGTGTGCACACACGCGAGCAAGTGTGAGCCATGGAGGGGCAGAGAGAGAGGGAGAGAGAATCTTAACCAGGCTCCATGCTCAGTGTGGAGTCCCACATGGGGCTCAGTTTCGCTACCCTGGGTTCATGACCTGAGCTGAAATCCAGAGTTGGATGCTTAACCGACTGAGCCACCCAGGAGCCCTGAACCAGGTGATTTCTAAGATTTCTTAGAGCTGTAGTTAGAATCCTAGATTTTTTAGATTATTGTTACATTCCTGGAAGAGGATGATGAAGAGGTAGATTGGTTCAGCTGGAATGATGCCAAGAAGACCTCACAGCAGTGCATTGTATCACAAAACTGAACGTGTACGTCATTAGGCCTTGCTTTTATAGCTAGGATTCACTTTTCATGGTGCCGCTCTGTGTCCCAGACTCCCAGCCTTGTCTCTGATACGTTCCTGACCCCAAAAGGATAATGTGTGGAAGATGGGTGAGCCTATGGCAGAGCACATGGAGCAGGGACCATGGAGGTGTGGGATTCTCTGCAACGTTCAAATCTGCTTTCTGAGTAGACGCTTAAGGAGTGATGGGGGGATTTCTTGCCAGATGAAGAGCAAATCAACTTTATTAGATAATATTTCCCTTCTCTTTAGAAAAGAGGAAGTCATATATTTAAAGCCATCCCATCATTTTGAAGTCATGCAACTCATAGCATCGATGTCCCCTGAAAATGACTGCTTGCTGCATCTACTAGGTCGGCCACGTAAAGCTTTGGCTGCTGTGTGACACTAGGGGGCGCCATCCACACCGACGACAATGCCCAAGGCAGTCCTTGGTGTTGTGTAATACCACAGATATTATAACAATAACCACAATTTATTGGGCCATGCATTCTGAGCCAGGCACACCAAACACTGTGCTTCCTTTCATCTTCACAACAACCTTATGAGGTAATATGGAGAGGTGTATTTTCCAGAGGAATTAATTGGAGCTCAGCAAGTGCCCATGGTCAATCCACTAGTGTGCTGTAAAGGGTAGGATTCGAATCTAAGTCTTTCTGGTTTTGCAGCCCATGCACTTTCCACTATATTCCACCCCCACTCCATGGCCAATGCAGGCTGGGATAAGGGAGGAGCATGTTCTTAGCATCCTGAGAGCATTACTTCAGTAATGACTCAACAGCTTATAACCATAATACTATCCTGGTTTCAAACCTTTAATGGCCCAAGATTACTTAAGAAGAAAGTGTAAAACCTATATAATAGGACTGTGGCCCCTTCTCTCACCCTTCCTTCCTCCTCACCTGCCTCTTTTCCAAGGTACTCTGTGTCCCCAACAGCCACCTTTCAAGGTATTTCTGGCCACAGGGCACCCTTTTGCACATTGGGTCCCATTGGCCATTGGTCCCTGTGGCCAGACTAAAGGCCACATTTTGGCATTTTGGGGGGGACCTTTTGCAGAAAGAACAAGATGGTTACCCTCAAAGTGATGAGGGGAGATTTTGCTGCAAATGACAAACTCTACTCAAAGATGCTTTCTGGTTGTGGATATGGGTCAGTGTGGGATAAATGCAGGATGCTAGTGAAATCCCAGGGGTCAGCCCCACCCATAAGCCCTTCATAGGCCAAGGAAGAGACCTGTACATGTGGTCATCCATAAGTATGCTTCATTTTTGTAAAGCAAGGCTATAATGTATATGCCTCAGTATGTATTAGAAATATGATTGTACATTGAGGAGGGGCTGCTTTATGTTATAATGCAAAAGTACATAATATACAAGCAGCAGGGATAAGGAAAAGATGTAAAGGAGACTGGGACTGAGGGGAGGCTCTGCCTTCAGAGCTGAGGCTGGCTGGGCGGGGCTTTCCATTTGTCCCATGCTGTCATCCCTCACACTGTCACATGTGTTCTCTCCCCAATCCCATCAGAACTGCTGTTGTCTATTATTAGGAACATTTCGTCCTAAAAGGAGGTGAGACGGATTGGCCCTAGCTCATAGCTCACTGCTTTATAAGCTTTACTGGTCTCTCCTCTCCCTACTGGGAACTCCTCAAGGGCAGGGGTGAGGTTTTCTTCATCGTGTTGCATTGATATGACACACACATATTTAACTGTGGTCTCACTACACACAACTAGACTCCCAGGTGCTTCTGCAAAGGTAGAGAGAAGATGGCAATGACAAGAGGAGAAAGCTCTGTGATGACTCCCAGTGGAACAAGACAGACATCTCGGTCAGGTGACTGCTCTCATCACAGCATCGCCTGCAGAGCACTAGCCAGCAGACCCCTGAGCGGGAGTAAGAGCCACAGTTCCCATAAATGATTGGAATAGAGACAGGCTCTGATCTGTGGTCTGGTGTCCCTTGTCCAAACTCATTTGAGCAGAGCCAGCCCTCCTTCACCCCAGCCATGGAAACACAGTCTCCTTGTCCCAGGCCCACTGGCTCTGGCCTCAGTTTTCGATTGTAGGCCAAGACAATTTTTAGGTGACTGTGATGTTCCCATAAATCCAAGATATAGTGTTTAACAGGCCATCTCTTTAGCCAAGAAAAATTTTAAAGCAGGCTATATGTGTGACTGGTATATTCCAAGAATAATAGCAGCAATCTCCTGGGTCCCGGTGTCAGAGAGCTAGCTAATAATTCATAGTCTCCAAGCCTCTCCAGTCAACACAGGCAGGATCCTTACCACTGTAGAATGTCTAGTCCAAGTAGTTTTTCTTCTTAAAAAATTTTTTTTAATGTTTACTTATTTTTGAGAGAGAGAGAGAGAGAGACAGAGACAGAGACAGAGACTGAGAGTGTGAGCAGGGTAGGGGCAGAGCAAGGAGGAGACGCAGAATCTGAAGCAGGCTCCAGGCCCTGAGCTGTCAGCACAGAGCCCGACGCAGGGCTCGAACCCATGAGCTGTGAGATCATGACCTGAGCTGAAGTCAGACACTTAACTGACTGAACCACCCAGGTGCCCCCTAGCCTAAGTAGGTTTTTTTTTTTTTTTTAACATTTATTCATTTTTGAGAGACAGAGAGAGACAGAGCATGAGCGGGGAAGGGGCAGAGAGAGGGAGACACAGAATCCGAAGCAGGCTCCAGGCTCCGAGCTGTCAGCACAGAGCCCAACGTGGGGCTCGAACTCACGAACTGCGAGATCATGACCTGAGCTGAAGTTGGACGCTCAACCGACTGAGTCACCCAGGCACCCCCAAGTTGTTTTTATGATTCACGGAACACCAGACCTAGAAGAATCTTAAGAGATTACCTAAGTCTGAGCCAATAAGGAAACTAAGGGGACAGAGATGTCAAGGCCTGCCCATGGTTACATTGTTACCTATGAATGCTGAACAGGTGTGTTTAAAGCCTGCTCACCACCCAGAGCTATATGAGCTTCTATTTGTGACTTCTGATTCTCAGCACCCCATCAGCAGAACATGACCAGAAACATCTCTGTCCTCAGTGGTCTTGTCATTTTTTCTCCACACTGAGATTACATAGTATTTAAAGATTCTGAACAGTATATGATAGTCATTCCTGAGACAGAGAAAGACAGCAAAGCAGACATTAACTGCCCCTCTCAGCTGCTCAGGGGCATTTCTTATAGTATTGTACATTTGCAAGATTTGCATTGACAGCCAAAGGGGCTTAAAGTTCTCTTATAAACATAGTTTTTATTTGGGGCACCGGGCTGCCCAGTCAGCAGCGTGTGCAACTCTTGATCTTAGGATTGTGAGTTTGAGCCCCATGTTGGGTGTAGAGACTACTTAAAAAAAAAAATCTTAAAAATATATATATATTTTACTCCCCACCTTCAAACTGGGACCTTTTATGGCAGTGATTAGCTTTTAGAACTTAATGAAAAGAGATGTTGGTTTCAGACAAATCTTGGCTTTCTCATCCCTCTCTCCTCTCCTGGGCTTGGCTCCATATTCAGAGGGCAGAAAAAGAGAGTGATGTGTTGAACAGGGCTCATGTCTCATTTTCCATGACTTCTTTCACTTCACCTCTGCTTCTTCCTTGTTGGGTATTCCCACTGGGGAGCCAGTTCCACGGCTCACAAAGTCAGATGCAACCATGGGCTAGTGTAAGTGGTGGAACAGTAGGTACAACTTTACTTGGGCACACCTGTTTCTCCCCTACTCCATCCCGCTGCTTGTATCCTCTTCTAACTTTTCCTGGCCCCCTCTCTCTAAGCTCTTATTTCTCCCCTGAGATTCAGCTTTGGCTGCGAGCTTGAAAATGGAAAGATTGACAAGGGTAGCTTTTGGAATTTTAAAATTCAAGCAGGCAAACTCTTAATATCTATGAAATGTTGACTGAGCACAAAATACCATGCTGGTTATGATGGAGGTTAAAACTTATACCAGATAGAGTCTGTCCGTCTCTTCAAAGAGCTTATAGCTTAGATGGGGAGTTAGATGTGCACTTGCAGGAGGAGGTATCTAGTACTCTGGGACAATGTGTTATGAGTCTGTGTCTCCCAAAGGAGGTACCAGTACCACTGGCAGACAAGGAGGTGACACGGATGGGGCATTAACTTGGATTCATATTGTAAAGGTGGTGTATTCCTGTGTCAGTTTCCTGTCAATTCTTCTGATTACCTTTAAAACATTAACAGGAAAAAGGAGAAAAAAAGTCTCAGATTTGTGCTAAACACCTAATAATACCTTTTAATTTCTGATATAAAAAACCAAAAGAGGTAGGACTCGGGTTCAGAAACTTTGGACACCAACTCTGTCTGGCAGTTTAATAATATTCTTCATTTTTATTATACTTATTTTCTACAGGCTACGCTCTCTTTTATTTCAAGTGATAAAGGTTTTCTATGTGTAATGCTAGTAATACAAGGTTTCCTTACCAAATTTCTTAGTTTGGGCTGCTATAGGAGATTACTACAGACTGTGTGGTTTCAGCAACAAACGTTTATTTCTCACAGTTCTAGTGGTTGGGAACTCCAAGCCCAGGGTGACAGCATGGTTGGATTTGGGCCAGAGCCCTCTTCCTGGTTTATAGACAGCCGTCTTTTGCTGTGTCCTCACACGGTGGAAAGAGAGCTAGCTAGCTCTCTGGCCTCTTCTTAGGAAGGAACTAATCCCCTTCATGAGGGCTCTACCCTCATGATCTAGTTATCTCCCAAAGGTCTCACTTCCCAGTGCCATCATAGATTAGATCTCAACATGTGAATTTGGGGGAGGGATACAAACATTCAGCTCATAACACTAAATATATTCATTTAGGTTAAAAAAAAAAAGCAGGTGAATTCCAAATAGTAAATAAATAATGGTAAACGTGGTCCAAAAATAGGACAGAAATCATCAGGTTTGTACAAATGTTTGGAAACAGTTTAGAGGTGTCAAGTGAGTGGTTTAGAAGTGAATTGCAAGGGGAATTTCAAGAGGTAATCATATACCAGGGTCTAGGAGGTGGGACAAGAATTCCTAGAGGAGGTGAGCTCTCACAGGACATGGGGTGGGGGAGGTCATGTGAGCAAAGCCATGGTGATGGGTGGGGTGGGAGTAGGAAACCTGTTGGATTGGATGAACCATTTATGCCCAGGAGTGGTCGCTGGAGGAGAGACGCAGCTGGTATCACGAAGGGAAAGGACCCTTATATGAGGGGACTTTTTGTTTTCTCTTTTTGACTTTTTCTGTTGAGATCATTATTGATTCACATGCAGTTGTAAGGAACAATATGGAGAAATTCCTTCACCCAGTTACTCCCAATGATGATACCTTACATAACTATAGTTCAATATTACAATTAGGAAATTGATGGTGATGCAAGCCACTGACCTTATTCAGATTTCACTAGTTTTGCATGCACTCATTTGTGCGTGTGTGTGTGTGTGTGTGTGTGTGTATGTGTGTCTGTGTGTGTGTGTGTTAGCTCCAGGCCATTTTATCACACAGGTAGAGTGATGTGGCCACCACCATACTCAAGACACAACAATTCCAGCACAAGAATCCCTCATCTACCCTTTTATTGACTGAGCCACCTCCCTCTCTTTCCAATTCTCTAACCCCTGGCAACCACTAATTGGTTATCCATGTGTGTAATTCTATCAGTTAAAGAATATGATCTAGATGGAATCATGCAGTATGATGATTTTTTTTTTCTCTTAAGGACCTTATTGAAACATTGGCAAGATAAGACATATATTGAACAATTAGAAAACAAGATAAGTAATGATTTTCCCCAGGAAAATTGGGAAGCTGGGAGGGAGTGTTTGTGATATGGTGGGGGAAAGGGAGAGAAAATAAGTCCTATTTGATATGTGTAATTTGGCTTTTTTCCACTCAGCAAATTCCCTTGAGATCCATTCAAGTCGTTGCGTATATCAGTAGTTCATTCCTTTTTATTGCTGAATACTATTCCATAGTGTGGATATGCCACAGTTTAACCATTCACCTGTTATAGGAAATTGGGGTTGTTTCCAGTTTTTGGCTATTTTGAATAAACCTGTTATGGACATCTGTGTATAGTTTCTCTGTGTCAACATAGATCTCATTTCTCTGGGGGAAATAACCCAAGAGTACAACTACTGTGTCCTGTGGTAGGTTTGGTATGTGTAGTTTTATAAGAAATTGCCATACTCTTTTCCAATGTACATCTCCCCCAACAATGTGTGAGTCATTCAGTTTCTCTGAATCTTTGCCAGCATGTGGTGTTATTGGTATTTTTATTTAGCTAGTCTGGTGTGTGTAGTAATATCTCATGGGCTTAATCTGCATTTCCCGAATAGCTAATGATGTGGAACTTATTTTCACGTGCTTATTTTCCATCCGTATATTTTCTTCAGTGAAACATCCGTTAGTGTCTTTTGTCCATCAGCTAATTGGAGTGTTTATGTTTTTATTGTTGAGTTTTGAGACTTCTTTGTATGTTCTGGATATAAGCCCTTTGTTGGACATGGTTTGCAAATACTTCCTCCCGGTCCCAGTTGTTTTCATATCCTCTTTACAGGGTCTTTCATGGAGAAAAAGTTTTGAATGTTGATGGCATCTAATTTACTAATTTTTTCTTTTATGGGCTGTGTTTTTGGTGTCGGCTCTAAGAATTCTTCACTTATCCCTAGGTCTTGAAGATTTTCTCCTCTGTTTTTTCCTAGAAGTTTTATGGTTTATATCTATGTCTGTGACACAGTTTGATTTATTTTTTTGTATAAATATGAAGTTTAAGTCAGGGCTCATTTGTTTTTGTTTGTTTTTGCTTATGGGTGTCCAACTGCTCCAGTACCATTTGTTGAAAAGCTTATCCTTTCTCTTTTTTTTTTTTTTTAATTTTTTTTTTAACGTTTATTTATTTTTGAGACAGAGAGAGACAGAGCATGAATGGGGGAGGGGCAGAGAGAGGGAGACACAGAATCCGAAACAGGCTCCGGGCTCTGAGCTGTCAGCACGGGGGCCCGATGCGGGTCTCGAACTCACGGACCGCGAGATCGTGACCTGAGCCGAAGTCGGCGCTCAACCGACTGAGCCACCCAGGCACCCCAAGCTTATCCTTTTTCTATCGAATCGCTCTTACATCTCTGTCAAAAATCACTGGGTCCTATTTGTGTAGGCCTTTTGCTTTTTACAACCATCCTATTGATATTTCCTATCACTTGATAGCAACATCTTAAAAAGAAAAAGACTGATGGACCTTCTACCCAAATGAATCATGTCTCTAGTATAATAAATTATTTGATTATGAAGTACTTAGAAAGGTCTCATTACACACTCATGAATCATCCCCAAGGCCTTATGATCCTTATGAGAACAGAACATTTGGCCTATATCCCACCCAAATATTTCCTTTTACCTAAATAGAAAGACATGGGAAAGAGTGCCCGTATTTTTTCCCCAGGGGCCAATACATAGTTGCTGAAGCTTGACTTTGGGAACTTAATGGGGACAAGAAAAGGGATTGGACTTTGTCAGGGTTTTGTTTTGTTTTGTTTTGTTTTGTTTTGTTTTGTTTTCTAAGGTTTCAACAGAGACATGTATCTAGGAGCTCTGCCGGGGACTCCAGAGTCTGCTCACATACAAAAAATAGTAAGGGGCAGCTAAGGCAAACGAGCTGATCCCTTTTAGGGACACACCAAAGCCAGATAACCCAAGTAATCATAGCAAGATACAGCCAGTCTCAGAGCTAAGTACTGTGAAATTAGCTTTGCGTTCTTGGGTTTTGGAAACATGCATCTGTATAAACCTGCCTGTGCGGACATCCCCAGCCCCAAGCTGGGTCTGCCCAAATCCAGTGAATCGGCTCTGAAATGTAGACGGCACATAGCAGTGACCAAGCCTCCACCTCAGGCAGCCTGCTGGCCGGTGAGGCCTAGTGGAGCAGCGGAACGGAAATATTTGGAGAAGTTTTTACGTGTCCATGGAATTTCATTGCAGGAAACCACCAGAGCAGAGACGGGCATGGCTTACAGGTACTGGCCGGTTGCAATGTTATTCAACCAGGGCACTGCACGGAGGTCAAGGGTTCTTGTTGTTAAAGAGATAAGGACTGAAATAACAAAGCAAACACTGTGTGGAAAAAGGAAAAGAAAAATGAATGCAGGGAGCCCTCTTTTTGGTCTGCCTTAGTTTCTTGCGCTCTATATTGTCTACTTTCTCTTTGCTTAAAGGGTTACATAGAGGATAGTCAGGCTCTCTGTGGAGGATCCTAACCGTGTGTTGCCTGTAGAAATAATATCTTTGGCTTTGAGGAGGTAGGTGACTTAGCAGGTCTTAATGAAGAATGGGGGCTCTATTCTTCTTAAGGGAATTTATAAATTAAGAGTAGGATTTTTTTAATATGCTGCCTGGATGTTAAGGCCGTTATTTTCTTCTAAGTCTGAATCATGTGGTCTGTGCTAATGGTTAATAAAGTAGCTCATGAACAAGTTCTTCTTGAAACGACGGCACTTTTTATCATTGCAGCCTGAGATAAATTACTGGCTGTTCTCCAAACTTCAAACACCATCATTTATTCTGTGAAAGATTAACAAAAGGGAGAAGTTTTCCCCTGGTGTGGGGTTGGGTGTGTAATCTTCATAAATTGTTCTGAGATGGGAAGTATCATTCTTTGTCAGAGCAATTATTGTCCAAACCTCGCTAAGACATGCCTGTGCTTAGCTGAATCACCCAGGGGCACCGACACTAATGCTTGCCTGACAAATGCCTAGAGTCTTAAATATCCAAGAAACTGAGCAAAAGCCATTCAGACGGACAAGGGTGTTGAAAACGGAAAAAAGAATTTAACATTCGTGAAGAATGGCTGTCCTAGCTCAAGTCAAAGCTTTTCCTTCTCCAGAGTAAGATTGTTTTTGCATGGACACGATGTCTCCAATGATTTCACTTTTCCATAATCTAAAGGTCTATTTTAGTGTAGTAGATACTGCCCTAGTTTTATCATCTAATTTGGCTAATAAAGCAATTTGCAACGAAATGACTTCTTTCTGTGGAGAGCAATGTGTTTCACACAGACTCTTTATGCAATAAAGGGCTCATGCAGAAGAGGAACTCTTCTAGGTTTATGGAGATTATAAACATACCACAGCCCACCCCAACATGCTTTGGAAATGGAACCTATGAAGAATCTAACCACCTTTCCAAGAGAACTCATGGCTCCATACACCAGGATGGAGGAGATGCTGATGTTCCTCAATCACCTTTCCCGAATCTGGCTTCCACAAGAAGGAGCTGTCTTCTCTCTCCATCTCCTCCCATTCTCTTCTCTACGCGTTCCTTGACCCTCAGTGGTGGCAGGATGGTGATGTCTGAATGTAGATCAGTTGAGGATGAACTGTTTCATTAAAAAAAAATCTCTCTCTGCATCTCTGTCACAGGATGGGTGGTTTTACCACGAACTCTTGACTTTTTTTTTGTTAATGTTTATTTTTGAGAGAGAGAGAGAGCGAGCAGGGGACCAGAAGAAAGAGAGGGAGACACAGAGTCTGAAGCAGGCTCCAGGCTCTGAGCTGTCAGCACAGAGCCCTACGCGGTGCTTGAACTCATGAGCTGTGAGATCATGACCTGAGCCGAAGTCAGCCACCCAACTGACTGAGCCACCCAGGCGTCCCAGCCATGAACTCTTTATAAACCTTCAGAGGACATGCATCTTTCTCTCAGGAGTCCTGGTTTGAATGTCAGTTAGACCTCTTGTGACGGGTGCCAATGTTCAGACGAAGATAGGTTCTGAATATGTTTTCAAATGGTTCTGAAGCAGAGGAATGATCCCTCCTCAAGTAGGTAAAAGCAAGGGTGTCCTTGTTGAAGCTGGGGGCCTGGAGCCCACCTGCTTGAGGGGAGCAGCCATCCCCCAGTCTGGCCCTGGAGGCCCCCCTGTCAATCCCATACTCCCATGGTTTGAGAATACGGTTCCAAGGGGACTCTTCATAAGGCTTGGGGAACAAGGCTCTGTGACCTTGAGGGTGCTTGGTCCTGTCACAGAGATGGGCTCTTGGGCAAGGTTCTGTGTCACTCGGCAACACTAGGAACAAGTGGGACCTAGAAGAGTGCAGCTCCGGGATCAGAATTTGAGGACACACAAGTTCAGTTAAATGGATACTTGGCCCCAGGGAAGAGCCAAAGCTCTGTATTATGATGGGTTGCTGTGCTTTACCACCCCTTCCTCCATTATTCCTCCCGTCCCCCTCCCTCCAACCTGAAGCACGTCTCCTTTCTCTAGATTCCCATAGTAATTTGTCTATTCTTTCAAGACCCTTATTAATCACCCTTATTTAAAACATCCTCCTCTGAACATTAGGGAGGGATTTTTAGGGAAGAGAACCCAGGTTCTCTCTGTTCTAACCCCAACTTGGCTTTTGGCCATGACTTCTTTTTTGCTTCTTAAGTGTTTTACTTTAATTCCAGTATAGTTGACACACAATGAATGTTATATTAGTTTCAGGTGTACAATATAGTGATTCAGCAGTTCTGTACATGACTCAGTGCTCATCATGATATGTGTACTCTTAATCCCCTTCACCTATCTCACCCACCCCACCCACCTTCCCCCATAACCATCAGTTTGTTCTCTACAGTTGAGTCTGTTTCTTGGTTTTTTCCCCTTTGTTCATTTGTTTTGTTTCTTAAATCCTATATATGAGTGAAATCATATTGGCTGTGACTTCTCATAAACCTAGTATTAAGTGAGAAGGTGAATTTCATATTCTTATTTCCTTATCCCGATTTCCAACTGCCCTCCAACCATGGCTTTGTCAAAATACCTTGTTTCATCTTGCCTTTTCTATTTTCTTCTTTCTGAAGGATATTATTTCATGTGTACTGGAAAGAGAATGGGCTTTAGAGTTAACCAGAAGAGAGTTCAAATCCTAGCTCTTCTGCTTTACAAACTGTGTGACATTAATCTGGCTGTGACATGTAAGTGCCTGACACACAGCAGGCGCTCATTGATAGAAGTTCCTCTCCTGCTTATTTTGTAGACTCTGTCATTCATTCTAGGGGACGGGATGAAAACCCCTATGGCTGAAATGTACACAGGGGTAAGACAGAATATTTTATAAGAATATAAGAATATCACATGATAAGATAGAACATCTCTCAGAAAGAAAAGAAGGAATAAAAAGAAATCTGCGGTAATTCACAATCTGTGTAGGTTTTCATGCTGAGCTTTAGAATTCTGAGAGGTCTGAAGGAGCCGGTGAGCTGTTTTCTCTTCCTAATTTGGTCAGATGCCACTGCAGCCTTCAGCCCAATACCAGCTGCTTGGGTCCCTCGATCATCTGTGAGAGAGCATTCTGTTGTGTTTCCATGGAGACTTGTTTTATTTCTAACTGAGGGTGACCAGGAGAGGAAAAAAATCAGTAAATATGCAAACACATGTATCAACTGAAAAGAAACTGGAGGGAATTGTTTGAACGTGGTGTAAAAAGTGCCAAGTTGCTGTGTAGATCCTTCTGTTGGCTTAGAATTTTCTGCAAAAATAGAAGGTTTTTGTGGATTCATTTTATTAGTGTCTATAGTTACCCAAGAGAGTCCTTTAGTCATTTCTAAGAGGCGCAAAGTCAATTGTCTCTATTACACAGCATTGAAATCTGAGCCAGATAATAAACCTGAGCTTAGGTCGAGGTTAAAGTACACTGAGAGATAGTTTTATGGACAAAACACAAAAAATATCTAGACGGAGTGAGGATGCAGCAAACACCCAGCTTTGAAGCAATTTTGTAATTAGCCAGGAGGAACTTACACAGATGTAAAATGAAAGTCTAATTCAGGGATCAGCAATTTTTTTTCCCGTAAAAGTCCAGGTAGTAAATATTTTAGGCTCAGGGGCCACATCCACCTTTGTCATAGCTACTGAACTCTGCCGTGGGAGGGTGAAACCAATCATTGACAGTAAGTGAACGAGTGGGTGTATCTGTGTTCCAATAAAACTTTATGGGCACTGAATTATGACACTGAGTTTTACATAATTTCTGCACATCATAAACCATCTTCCTTTTTTCTCCCAAACGATGAAAAAATGTACAGGTCAATCTTAACTTGAGGACCATACAAAAACAACTGGCAGGCTGGATTTGGCCAATAGGCCACAGTTTGCTGGCCTCTGGTCTGGAAAACAAAGCTTTCAGTTGCATGAAGTTATTTATTTATTTATTTATTTATTTATTTATTTATTTATATTTATTTTTAAACTTCTTTGTTTCCAGAGGTATTTAAGGTACCCAAATGCATATAATTCAGAAAGATAAAAATAACAAAGAAGAAGAAATGAGTTCAAGAAAGATTAAGAGCAGCCAGGGAAGACATGTTTGCCCGGGGTGAGTTGAGCAAGCCATGCACAAGCCATGTGCTTGGACCAGATTTGGCTCTGGGCTTCCCAGCAACACCAAATTGTGAATAGTGAAATGGAGCTCTTTACAACAGTTATGGAGTCCGTGAGGCAGGTAAGGATAGGCCACTTGAGCAGTGTTGGCACATCTTTTTTTTAATCTGGATACCAGAGCAAAATTTCTCTCATGGTTCTTCTTTATGTAATTAGTAACATCCTCAAAAATATCCTTACAGTAAACACAGCAGTGAGGTTCCTAGGGCTCTTTACTGTGGATCCCCTAACATTAACAGTGGCATTGCCGCAAAAAATAATTCAGCGAAAGCAAGCAGGTGGCTAGCGAAGAAATGACACTGGCTTAATAGAAACATCAGTTTGAGATTATTTACACTTTAAAAATTCCCTATTAATGATGATGCAGCTTTCACTATTCTTTTACAGTAACAGGGCTTGTCCAGATTCATGCAATGAACTAATTGTTTCTCAAGTTGAAAAAAAAAAGTTATGCTATTTGCAAACCAAAGAGAACACTTCTCATATTCTGGAGCTGATGGTGAAGAAGGAGCAGAAGAAAAGGAGAGGCAGGGGGACGTCTTAAAATTACTGACAGATCTTGGAGATGATCTCCAATTTCTGGTCTTACAGCTGAAGAGAAGCAAGGCTGCAATGTTGGGTGACTAGCCTGAGGTTGCATTTGCAGCCAGCAGCAAAGCTGGGACGAGAACCCCTGTACCTCGGGACCCAGTCCAGTGCTTTCTCTACACTCTCCATATTTATTCCCAGCCCCCTAGTTCCCATCCCAGCCCATGCCCATCCATGCATGCACGTGTGCACACACCCGTGTGCCCACACTGCTTCCTGGGCATGCTGCAGTCCCGGTCACATTCACAAGCTCTAGTCTACTTTTCTGGTCACCTGTCTTTTTTGCTCTGCTCTGCAACCTGCTTCGGTCCTATTGCTCTGCACACGGATCCTCCAGCCCTGCCCTGGACCACTGGGTCTCCACTCATCATAACTTGCTGCAACTAGAATATTCGTATACATCCTCCTTGCCTAGGCAAATCCAACTCACAGTCTTCTCTCTCACAGAATGACCTGTCTTTGCTCCACATAGATTTGGATTGTTAGTTATGTGTGTGTGTGTGTGTGTGTGTGTGTGTGTGTGTATGTGTGTATCTGTGTGTATGTCTTATTCTCAAAATTATGTTGCTGTTACCTTGAGGACCAAGGACCAGAGCTTATAATATTTTGCAATCCTCCCTTTGACAGTGCTCAGTGCATGTGTTTTGCTTGACTGGGGTGCATCTATTTAGAAGTTGGGGAGCAGAAAGAAAGACATTAAAGAGCAAGAAGTAGGGACTTCTCCTTCCCCCACTAATAGTGCTCTAACTTCATATTTGCTCCTGTGTCTTAGACGCAGTATGTTACCTAACCTTGCTGATCCTCAGTTTCCTCATCTGTAAAATGGACCCAGTTGAAGTTACCTTACAACACTGTTGTAAGACTAAAATGAAGTCACACATGGCTTAGCTCACCCCTTGCGGGAGCGGGAGACTGAGCTCTCTTGCTCCAACCTCCTTCTCAGCCAATCTTGGGAACCCACGATGTAGTCAATTTCCAGAGGGTTGAAAGGAAATGTGTGTAACAATGTATCTAACAAAGAGGGGGCAAAAATAACACCTACAAATTGAGTTTTGCAAAACACTGGGCTTACCACCCTCCTTGCCTCACTTGCTTTTACAATTTTTTCTTCTGTTGGAAGCTGTCCTTAGGATCTATTGGGAAAATGTGGGGTTTTTTCCTTTCACCTCACGCATAGCCCAAAACAGCTTCATGAAGCATTGTAATAAATTACTCTCCAAATGGTGTATATGAAGATAGATAATCTTTTATCAATCTGTGTATTTACAGTGCCTAGCATTGTGGCCAGAACAGAAATATTTGAAACAGAATACAGTTAAAAGCCCAAAACTCACACCAGCCCACAATACCTCTCCCATCAGCTTGCCACAGTATCTGAGATGTTCTCCAACTAGAGGCATCAGTGCTGTTAAAATAGAAATATTAATCCAAGCTAAGAGGCAGCTGACCGAGGCAAAGACAAGATATTGGCCAGACCTGACCTGAAAACAGAGAAGGCAGAAAGAAAGTTTCTAGACCAGATCAAGAGGAAAGCTTGTGTGTCAGGGCACAGGTACGGAGCTACAAGTTGACGTACGGGGACATAGGAGGGAAGGAACTGAAGAAGAGGATAGGAAAGCTAGAGAGAAATCTCACTCACTCGACTGCTTTCTCAAAGAGGTGGGGCAAAGTGACTAAGAGCATTCGTTAACTGATAGTTTTCACTGGTCTCTCAATGGAGATTCTAAGGACAAGTAGAATTATTTTCACTCTGAAAACCTTTTCCTGGGTTCTGTCCTAGTGATAAGATGATGTCCCAGCTTCGGGATTTGAAGTCCACCTTCCCTCTTCCCTCTTTCTTTGATCTCTGGCTTCCTTACCCATAAAATGAAAACAAACCCTACTTCACGGGATAATAATATTCATGTAAAGGCACAAATAGTGGGCACTCAGGAAAGACTGTCTCCATCTTGCTCTTCCTCCTTTTCATCATTTCCATAGTACAGCGTAGAAACTGAAAATTATTTCTATTCCCAAATTGAACTCACTGTCTTCTTTCCAGCCCCCCACTTCTAACCCCCAAACAAAATCCCTTTGCAATGCATTCCCGTGACCTACTTTTTTCACAAAATGCTTGGCACACTCAAACATGCTTGAGAAGGAGCTATGGCCATGACCGTGAAAATTAAAAGGCTAAAAAATAAATAAATAAATAAAAACTAATAAATGCTCCCTGTGCAGGGGGTTATATTTTCTACATTAAAAAAAAAAAAGCCTACATGGTTTATTTTAGACTGGCCTAATTTTGGTCAGTCGCGAGGCCTGTGCTAATTTGCTCTGAGCCCTCTGTGGCTCTCCTGGCTTCAACATTTCTGGAGGAACTTCAGTGACAGGGAGATGGTTCAGACCCAGAACGTGTGTGATGACCTGAAATCTGAATAGGCTGCTGGTGAAGGGGCTCAAAGGCTTAGTGAAAGGGGCCTATTCAGAATGGAGCAGAATGTTTATTTCCTTTTGAATGTAACACAAGTTCTAAAATAAGTAGGTTTTAAAAGTGTCAGTTTAGATAGAAAATGCTTTAAAATTTAAGCAAAAGTGAGAGATGCGTGCCACTTGGAGTTGAAATATTATTTCTGTTCTGTTTTGAAATTTCCACTTGTGTTTTTCCAAGGGAAAAGTTGCTTTGTTTATGTAACTGAATAAAAACATTTGAAATTCACGGCTCCAGAACAAGAGTGGGTTATATGAACCCACGTTTTCTCATATAGAAATTCCTGATGGCGGTTTAAAAAAAAAAAAAAAAAGAAATAGCACTAAGACCTGGTTTTTCTGACCAAGGAGCTACTGTAGGTCCAATATGTACTCACTCAAGGGGGGGGGAGGGGACGGTGGGGGAGGGGTGGGGGGAAGAATTCTGAATTTCCCTGCAGTTTCTGAGAATGCCACTAGGATGCGCTATTTCATAAAGAAAATGAAGCCCCCGGGTTCCTTAACCACAGCTCGCAGAAATCTTTACACTTTCCCCAGATAATCCTAGACCAGAATTTAAATTCTAATCTGCATATTTTCCTTGATTCTGGAAATTAAGAAGTATCTTTTTTGGTACCACGTGGCAAATGTCCTATAGCGAGAAAAAATAAATTATGGCCAGCATATTCTCAGGACTCTGAGAAGCCCTGATCCATAGCAAACCTATGTTATTATAACCTATATAAGTTAGATATTTGATAGAGCAAATTTCTGTGTCTGGGAGTTTCCAACACGGGGGATTCTGAAGCCCACCACAAACCTCTGGGGCATGGCTGGTGGAGAAAAGAAAGGCATACGCCTCACCTCCTTGGCCTTGCTTTAGAGAATGTTCTATTGATGTCTTTTGCCCCATCTTGGTTGCAGGCACCTTGTTGCACAGTTGAGATGGAGCAGGTGTAGGGAATCTGGAAGGAGAGTGTCATCAGCGTTGTCAGAGAGAAGGCTAGCTTAGAATCCGCGGTGTAGTTCATAGAACATTACCCCTCAGGTCTGGCTCAGCACCAAATTAAGAGGTGGAGGAATAATGGTGCCCTTCCTCCTCTGTATTCATGGCTCATTTTCATTTATATGGGACACCTCTCCACACCTATTGCTTTAGCTTCTTTTCTAGTGATTCCTCTGCCTGTCCCTAGCTAATTATGAATTGATACTCCCTAAGATTTCAGTTATATATCTTGTGATGTATGCCAATGTTCAGATGAAGATATGTTCTAAGTCTTTGTGTTTCAAACAATTATGAAGCAAAAGGACATTTTGTTTTCAAAAGGAGAAAGCAAAGCGGACCCAGTTGATGTGGAGAAATTGCGGTGGTCTGCAAATATGTCACATCCAAAGAAATGAACCTCTAATCATGACAGTCCAGGTAGTAGAGGAGCTATTTTTAGACAACCTACCTAGTTCTTAAAACCAGATTATAAAAAAAAAAATTATTTTGAAACTAATTTCAGTCTCACAGGAACTTATAAGAAGAGTACAAAGAATTTTTAGGCACTTGATTTTTTAACATATTGTGAAGATTTTGCCCCAATTGCGTTAACCTTTGCACATTTTCTTCCGTGCTTGCTCCCTGCACCCCTCCCCCCACCTCCCAATTTGTTTTTCCAAGAGAGTAAGTTTGAGAGTAAATTACATATGTTATGGCCCTTTACCCCTTACATACACCCCTACACGATTTCCAACTTCAGTTATATTTCCATGGTATGCTACTTTTATATGATGTATACATCTGTATTCCAATTTCGTCAGCTGACACAGTAATGCCCTTACAAGCAATTTTTTTTTTTTTCTCCACTAGTATTAGATCCGGTTTAGGATCACAGTTTAGTTGTCATGTCTTTTTAGTTTCCGTCAATCTGGAGCAGTTCAGGCTGGAATTAAATTTAGCTCAGGGAGGAGGTCAGTGGGAAAAGGGCCGTGACTCTTTGCAATTTCTGCTTGGGGTTGGGAGGTGGTGCTGTCGTGCCGCCTAATTGCTGTGCTTGTCCTACAGTCTGCTGGTTACTGCTCCCAGTTCCGCGTCCAAGCCCATGTCTTCCGCAGCTACCCAACAAGGGCCACAACCTTTTCATCTTGGACTTTAGGTCCAAGGCTGAGGTGGATTTCAAAGACGTACGGACCTAATTGACCCACATAAATTCAGTCATCTGTGTTCTTCTGCTCAGCATATCCGCTGAGGGGAGTGTGCTGGCGGTGGGGCTGTTGAGTTACCAGGAACTGGAGGCAGGCCCTCTGAGCACAGACATGCAGAGCGAAGAGGGCTGGGAGGGTCAAGCAGGTGCTATCCAGCTCCAAAGGCAAGTACCAAGGAAACGGGCCCAGAGACACCTCCAAAAGACTGGAGCAGCAGCAAAGGGAGGGGCCTGGCACAAACAGTCTCCAGAGGGATGGCGTGGATTCTGGCCCAAGGTCCCAATGAGCCCGCTGTGGGAGAGGAGGAGGTAGTGAGCTGCCCAGCAGCCAGGGAAACTCAGGTGCCCAGTGGGGTATATGGACTATCTTTAGGCAAGGAGTTTTTGACCCAGTTGTCTTTGGTCTATTTTTTCCCTCATGATAATCCTTTTAATTTGTAAAGGCAGAATGTTTTAGAGGCTCTGACAATTGAAGAGTGTGGGTGTAGAATGTGTAGCTCATTAGGTATCTAAGCTCTGCTTTAGCATTGAAAGGGTTTGTAACAGGTCACTGCTTTTGTAATTTTGCAGCACTCTATAATTCAGCACACAATGACAACACATACACTTGGAAGGTGGTTAAGGCTTTAAAAAGGAGCTGTCATTGCTCCTGAGATGACCATTGTGCATGACTGGCACCTCCATGCATAATTTCCCGAGAGCTGAATCCTCACTGTAACTTCTTTCTAAGATTCATCAAATTAGTACCTCCTTCCTTTCTGCCTGTTTTTTTTTTCTCTTAGCACTCTGATTTGTTTATTTCTGTAATGTCTGTCTCTCCCACTAGCGTGTGAGCCCCAGGAAGACAGGGATCTTATCTGTATGGCTAATTGCTTCATCCCTAGAGTCTAGTCTCTAGTGTAGAACTCAGTAAACATTTGCTGAGTAAATGAATTATTAGGCAGGAGTATAACAAATAAGCCTTCATTCTTCGCTGACAATCAGCTGGATTATCCGATACAAGGAATTGCTCCGCCAGACTCTCCACCCATAGTCTCCTGCCATTTACTTCCTACCTTTCTCTTTTTACTAAAAGCCTCCCAATGTCCTCCTTTGAGATAGTGGTACTTGGGGACAACATTGTTCTCATAGGAAATAGGTTGCATTTTAAGACCCTTGAAGTTGCCTTTCATACCTATCATAATGTCATAAGCCCACTTTATTTTTGTTTCTCCTCAGACATTCATCTTGTTTCACTTTTCATTCATTTATTTACCTCACTGCATTCATGAAGGCGTCACTGTACTTTCCTCCAGAAAGTTCTCTGTGATGTCACTGTGCAGCCCTATCCACAAGGGGGTCCTGAGTTACAGAGACCAGACAAGATACTCATGGTCTTCCCTCTGGGCATATTCCTCATTTCTCCTAGATGTGGTTCTTATGAACCAATGTTACAGAGCCATGGGTCTCTTCTTTATCACCCCTTCCACCATGAATTCTTCCCCTTTCTACCCCTTGTCCATCAATCCCATCAGCTAGCCCTTTTTGGTTTACTCTTGTCCTGATCATTTTTGGTTTTTATCTCATTGCAAGAGGTTCATCATATCATTATAACATTTATATGTCATCTCCCAAAAGATGGGAGACAAATCTATAGGGTCAGCCATCCTGTTGGGATTCCTAGATGACCCACTATCCTAAATACACTAAAGGATTCTCTCTCTACACAGTAATTATGGATGATTGTGAGTTCTGATTAGACCTCTTATTCTTGGTATAGATCAGACTTTCCCAGGAATAATCTGGCCTGTAACTAAGAAACTCTTCAGCTGGAGATTAGCAGTTAGAGGATGCTACCTTGGTGGTATCATTAGGTCATTGAGTCATTGTGGGGTTTCTCACTTTATTCTGGCCACGCTTTACATCCTGAGAAACACCCAGACCTATACTACTCAGTGTTGGTGGGACTGGGCAATAGCGACAGTAGGGTCACACTTTTCCATTCAAGGGGTTTCATTGCCTGAGGGAACCTGAGTGGGCCTCAGTGACAATGAACGGGTCCTCAAAACCACTTCTTCTCCAAGGACCTACCATTTTTTTACTCTGTTTTCACCAGTTCTTGGTTTCTGGATGTCCTATGTGGGTAAATATTATCCCTCTTATGTCTCATGACCCGTTTAGAATGTTGGGTGATCCAAAACACAGTTTCTTAGAAGATAGAAAATCAGGCTCATGTAGCCAAATCTACTAATCCTTATTTTATAATTCATCAGTGGCACTCTTTATGAAGTTCTTTTCTAGGGCCACTAATCAGTCCTTGCTGTTTTGGGTGCTGTGTCAATTTTTGGTTGAACTATTTACCTTACTTCCTCCCCAGTATACACAGATTCATTCTTTCATTCAAGAGCTATTACTAAGTTCTCACTTGTGTTATACACTATTCTAGGAGACACAGCAATGAACAAAACAGAGAGAAGCAGTAAGTTCCCTGTTTTCTTGAAGATTTCATTCTAGTCAGGATGAGGTAGACAGTGAGCTAACTAAATAAAGTATGTAACATTTTAGAAAAGATAAGACCTCTGCAGAAACACAAACCATGGAGGAAGGGAGAGTGTATGTGTTAGTGGACAGTTACAATTTTAAACAGTTTAGTCAGGTAAGGCCTCACTGAGAAGACAGTATTTGAATAAATATCTGAAGGAGGTGAAAAGGACAATCACCTGAGTTTCTTGGGGGAAGAATACTCCAGGCAGAGGGCACAGTATGTGTAAAGGCCTAGAATGAGAGTATATATATGCTTCACTAGAAGGACTCACAGAATTCAGCAAAGCGTTATATTTACAGTTATAGTTTATTGCAGCAAAAAGATACAGATTAAAATCACCATTGAGAAAAGGGGCCCAGGATGGAGTCCAGGAGAACCAGTTAGAGCTTCTAGTTGTCTTGTCCCCGTGGAGTTATGTGGAAAGCACATTTCCCCCTGAAACAGTGTGCGACAATATGGACAGAGTATTGTCAGCCAGGGCAACTTACCCAAGACTTGGTCTCCAGACTTTTCGCTGGAGATGGGCCCTATAGATACACCGACCACCTGCATGGGTGACCTTGGCGCTCAGTCCATGTGAAGAATGAGCGGATTCCCAGTGGCCCAAGGCCTCACTATAAACCATACATTTAGTATACACCATTCAGCAGGGTCCAAAGCGTCCAGGCAAACAAAGATACTCTTGTTGGGTAGAACATTCCAAGGGCTTAGAGGTTACCTCCCAGGAGCTGGGGGGCAAAGGGCCAATGCTTTCTTTGATCAAGCTTAATACTTCCCTGCACAGAAGCCAAGTCATGCTGGTCTTTGTAGGTCATTTAAAAGATGTGGGCTTCTAAAACTGGTATAGGAGATTCCTCAAAACGTCAAAAATAGAATTACCCTGCAACCCAGTAATTTCACTATTGGATATTCACCCCCAAAACACAAAAACACTAATTCAAAGCAATACATGCACATCTATATGTATAGCAGCATTTTTTACAATAGCCAAGTTATGGAACAGCCCAAGTGTCCATCGATAGATGAATGGATAAAGAAGTGGAAGTGGTATATGTATATAATAGAATATTATTCAGCTGTAAAAAGCTGTAAAAAGAATGAAATCTTTCCATTTGCAATGACATAGATGGAGCTAGAAAGTATAATGCCAAGTGAAATAAATCAGTCCGAGAAAGACAAACACCATATGATTTTACTCATATGCGGAATTTAAGAAACAAATGAGCCAAGAATAAAAAAGAGAGAGAAAGATGTAAACCAAGAAACAGACCCTTAATTATACAGAACAAACCAATGATTATCAGAGGGGAGGGTGGTATGGGCGTGGGTGAAATAGGCGGTGGGGATTATGGAGGGCACTTGTGATGAGCGCCAGGTGGTGCATGGAATTGTCGAATCACTATTTTGTACACCTGAAACTAACATAACACTGTATGTTAGCTATATTGGAATTGAAATTAAAAAAAAAGATGTTGGCTTCTAGTCCTAGGAGAGAGAAGATTTTGCAAAGTATTGAGCAGGAGAGCTACATGATTTATTTTTTACCAAGATCATCATGGAATGAATAACAGGATCACTCTGACAGCTAAGTTGGAAAATAGACTAAACATTAGAAGAAGGATTACTGATTAGGAAGTTACTATAATGATCCAGAGAAGAGGTAACAATAGCTTGGACCAGGGTAGAAAGGGATCAATTTTAAGAGTAGACTTAAGAGCACTACAAACTGGATGTAATGTGTGATAAAAGGAATAACCCAAAGATGACTTTAAGTTTCTGGGCCTAGGAAATTGAGGCAGTTGAGTGGCCCTTAAATGAGATGAGTAAGATTGCAAGGGAGCAGATCTCATGGGAAGAAGAGTAGGGGTTCGGTTTGTGGACGTGAGACATCAAAATGCCTGTTAGACAACAAAGGGAAGATGTCAAGTAAACAAGAGTCTGGAGTTTATGAGAGAGGTCTGGTCTGGAGAATTATATTCAGGATATAAAGATATAAGTCTTGGAGTCATCCATCTAGCATGCAAGTATAAAGCCTTGAGACCAGCACACCAGCCTGTCTGATGCTAGGAGGTGAGGGAGATGAGGAGGAGACAGCGAAGAAGCCTGAGGGTGAACACTCCGAGAGGCGGGGGAACCGTGGGGGAAAGTGGTGTCAGGAGCTA
This sequence comes from Panthera uncia, assembly GCF_023721935.1. Taxonomy (NCBI): domain Eukaryota; kingdom Metazoa; phylum Chordata; class Mammalia; order Carnivora; family Felidae; genus Panthera; species Panthera uncia. The sequence continues at coordinate 106,276,659 of NC_064810.1, read as the reverse complement.
AATGAAGAGGCAGGGGATCAGCTATGTTAAATACTCCCGATGTGTCAAGCAGGATGTGGATGAAGAGTAGACCTTGAATTTAGGAACATGGAAGTCACTGTTAACCTTAGCAAGAGCAGAGAGATACAGATTTCACTTTATACATAGAGATCTACTTGATAGAAGAAAGCAAAGGCCCATGTACATATGTAGGAACAATTTTAAAGTTAATTCTGAACTCCTAGTTAACAGAACTCTGACAACCATCCACTGAGCAGCTTCTCTGGATTTCCTCCTACTAGGAACATAGAGAAAAATATAAAAAAAAACATATTTGAAAACTTAAATTAGCCCGACTTGTGATCAGAATACAGAAAGATTTTCTGATGGTATTTATAAAGCTAGATTATTCAAAATGATGCTCATAGAGTTGTCCGTGTTTGCCTCGTGAAACAGAGCTTCTCTGCCCCCAGAGGGAGGGTAGGAAGACACTATGTCCTTACCCTACTGTTTCTGACTTTGATGCTCCCTTTGTTTTCACATCTGGGGATTTCCCTTTCTAGGTTTTAAACCTGCATATATATTTACTTTGGAATATTTTCTTCAGCAAGTCTACTTGTTTAGATTGTGTCTGTGTGTGTAGAATGTTCCACATCATTTAAATATGTTCATATTGACCTGAAGTTCACTTTCTTTAGTCTTTTAAAAATAATTTTATTTATTTATTTATTTATTTATTTATTTATTTATTTATATAACTTGTTTTATTTTTTATTTTTTAAATTTACATCCAAATTAGTTAGCTTATAGTGAAACAATGATTTCAGGAGTAGATTCCTTAATGCCCCTTAATACCTTAATTCCTTAATTCCTTAATACCCATTTAGCCCATCCCCCCTCCCACACCCCCTCCAGTAACCCTCAGTTTGTTCTCCATATTTATGAGTCTCTTCTGTTTTGTCCCCCTCCCTGTTTTTATATTATTTTTGTTTCCCTTCCCTTAGGTTCATCTGTTTTGTCTCTTCAAGTCCCCATATGAATGAAGTCATATGATTTTTGTCTTTCTCTGACTAATTTCACTTAGCATAATACCCTCCAGTTCTATCCACGTAGTTGCAAATGGCAAGGTTTCATTCTTTTTGATTGCTGAGTAATACCCCATTGTATATGTATATACCACATCTTCTTTATCTGTTCATCCATCGAGGGACATTTGGGCTCTTTCCATACTTTGGCTATTGTGGATAGTGCTGCTATAAACATGGGGGTGCATGTGTCCCTCTGAAACAGCACACCTGTATCCCGTGGATAAAAGCCTAGTAGTGCAATTGCTGGGTTGTAGGGTAGTTCTATTTTTAGTTTTTTGAGGAACCTCCATACTGTTTTCCAGAGTGGCTGCACCAGTTAGCATTCCCACCAACAATGCAAAAGAGATCCTCTTTCCCCGCATCCTCGCCAACATCTGTGGTTGCCTGAGTTGTTAATGTTAGCCATTCTGACAGGTGTGAGGTGGTATCTCATTGTGGTTTTGCTTTGTATTTCCCTGATGATGAGTGAAGTTGAGCATTTTTTCATGTGTCGGTTGGCCATCTGGATGTCTTCTTTGGAGAAGTGTTTATTCATGTCTTTTGCCCATATCTTCACTGGATTATTTTTTTGGGGTAGGGTGTTGAGTTTGATAAGTTCTTTATACATTTTGGATACTAACCTTTTATCGATATGTCATTTGCAAATATCTTCTCCAATTCTGTCAGTTACCTTTTAGTTTTGCTGATTGCTTCCTTCACTGTGCAGAAGCTTTTTATTTTGATGAGGTTTCCAGTAGTTCATTTTTGCTTCTGTTTCCCTTGCCTCCAGAGGCGTGTTGAGTAAGAAGTTGCTGCAGCCTAGATCAAAGAGGTTTTTGCCTGCTTTCTCCTCGAGGATTTTGATGGCTTCCTCTGAAGTTCACTTTTTAAACCAAGAAAAATGGTTATACTAAAAATCATAATGGACCCAATTATATTTTTCTTTTATTTATTTTAAAAAATTATTTGTATTGATTTTATCTTAGAGAGAGAGCATGAGTGCAAGTGGGGGAGGGACGGGGGGGGAGAGAGAGAGAGAGAGAGAGAGAGAGAGAGAGAGAATCTCAAGCAGGTGCCATGCTCAGCATGGAGCCTTACATGGGGCTTGATCCCAAGACCCTATGATCATTACCTGAGCTGAAATTAAGAGTCAGATGTTCAGCTGACTGAGCCACCCAGGCACCCTTCCAATTATATTTTTTAAAAGCATTGCACAAAGAATAGAAAAAACCAAACAAACAAAAAACAAAACACAACAACCAGATATCGGCAGTTGTTATTTTTAGGTGGTAGGAATGTGGACAGTTTTTTCCCCTTCTTCTATTCCTGATTTCCAAATGTGTGTGTATATTACTCTTATAAAAGGGTGGAAAATTGAAATTAAAATTAGATTTTAAGAATTTAAGATATGTGCTTTTGAAGTTCTTTTTTTGAGATACCTCAGATCTGAAACAAGTATTGGAATTCATCAGTCCAATTTGTAGTGAAGTTTATAGAAAAAGAATCTTGTTCTGAAGTTAACCTGAAGAAAAATTGGGGTCTTTATGTAGATAAAAAATTGAGGTGCATTCTGTCAAAATGCTTCTATTTTATAGATAACTTTGAATAGCATAGACCATCTCTACTGGATATATATGTGTGTGTGTGTATATATATACATATATATATATACACATATATATATACATACATATACATATATATGTATACATATACATACATATGTATACATGTATATGTATACATATACATATATGTATGTGTGTGTATATATATATATATATATATATATATATATATATATATATTCAAGCAACAGAAAAATAAACTGGCTTAAGTAATAAAGGAAACTGGCTGGTGCACTTAACTAAAAAGTCCAGAGGTAGGGAAAACTTCAGGAAAGGGCAGATTCAAGGTATAACCATTGTGGACAGGACCTGGTCTCTCCATCTGAATCTGTGACCCTTTTTGGCAACGACCCCACTGTCGGGTCCAGGTCTGAGGCAGCTTCAGCCCCTCCTCTCATCTTCAAGATGGCTGACAAATGTTCTCATTCACTTTTAGAAAGCAGAAAGAAGGAGCTTTCTTCTCCTAGAATTTGCATCTTCTTATTGATTCCCTTGTTTTGATTGGCTGTCCCTTCCACTTCTGGACCACTGACCGCCTCTTGGCAATGGATGATGCCGATTGACTTCTGTAGCATCATGCTCAACCCTTCCTAAACTACCTGGCTGAGAAGGAAGAGGCAGAATACTCCTGGTGTGAGAAGAGGGAAGTAGTTTATGGGAAGGCAACCTACATATGTTGAGCACACTCTCTAATGATCACATCTGGAGGGGATGGACATATCATAAGGTAGCATGGCAATGAACTCATGGCAATAAGATTGCAGTTGGTCAGTCACCTGACAATTGGGAAAGAGGCTACTCCACTATTAACCAGTGATGTGCTGTCTCCATTCCTTGGGCTTTGGGCTTGATTCTTAATTCTCCTCTTGCTCTAAATCCTCTAACTTTTCATGTGTAGAGGATATTTTCCTCTATTAGTCTACATCCCTAGTAGCTTGAGCTACTTAATCACATGACTAAAATAAACAGAAATCTCATTTAACTAAAGGTATGAAAGGAAACATTGGCTTTAAATGCTACTTAATTTAGTATGGAAAGTAATGTATATTTAATAAGGAACACATTAAAAACTCATAAAGTGGTTTATTTATAAAGTGGTTAGCCTCCCCCTCCATTGCCCCAATAAATATGGTTAAGTTCCATCAACTGTGCAGTAAGTGCAATTATACAAATGCCACGTTTCATTTTGTGTCTGATTATAAAAGTTCTCCTTCCATGCCCTCTCTGTATGCAAAGGGTAAGTGAATAGGATTTTGGAATCTGAGGAGATATTAGAGACCATTTAATATCTCCCCCTTTCCCTCGAGTAATTTTGCAAATAAGTTTTCTGAGGCCTAGCAGGTTAAGCAATCTGCTAACAGTCACGCAGACGGTTTGCTAAGTTCTAGTTAAGAATTTAACCAAAGGTTTTGGATCTACCACTTTACTCCTTTCACAATAGAAGTTTCAAATAAAAAAAAGATTGACTAAACACCAGCTGTGCCCTGGGCAGTATGCCAATCACTAAGCTCACAACAGGAAAGATATGGTTCCTGACTTTAAGCAATTCCAAGAACAGTTCAGTAGGGGAAAGAACCATATCAACCAGATAATTAGAGTCTAGTATGATACATGCAATGTTGCTACTTAAGACATAGCCATAATGTAGTAGAGCAAGTGATAAATACTCTTTTGAGAGTCCGGAATGACTTTGAATAGTTGGAGATTCATGTGCAGGGTTTTGTAGGATGAATATGAGTTTGACAGTTGGTCTAAGACTGGTAGAGCATTTGATCGAAAGGGAATAGTGTATCTGAAGGTTTAGAGGTGATGGTTATAAAAGCAACTTTTGGAGACAGATATGAATCAAATGTTGGTTCTAAGGCTTACTAAATAGATCACTTACACAACTTATTTATGCCTTCTACACATTTACTTTTCATCAGCGAAAAGGAAATAATAATATCTATCCCACAGGATTATGAAGAGGATTAAATAATGTTACAGCTATAAAGCACCTAACATCGTGGAGTGGAACTTGGGAGCAGGTAGTCACTTGTCTCCATCTTCCTTCTCCTCTTTTTCTTTCTCCTTGCTCTCCCCAAACCTTCTTGGTGAGGAGAGCACTGGAGAGGAAGGAATGGAAGATTTTTGGAGGGGCTGGTCATGAAAACTGTTGAAGGATTCATAGGTAAGAAGTGATGAGATCCAATTTATATCCTAAGAAGATGTTTTTGGACAAGCTGTGCATAGGAAGTTGCTAGAGAGCTAGTTTGTTAATGCAGTGGAGAGGGCTGGGGACAGCTGCAAGGACAGTAGAACGGAAAGGAGAAGAAAGCATGGATCGAGTGATTTAGTCGGGTTCAATGAGCAGAATGTATTCTGGTAGAGCTTTGCTGGCTGCATTCTGGACTTCATTTCCACACGTACATCAGAGGTTGTGTAGAAGGGAAAATGCTCATTGATGTGGTGAGGCCCCAAGGTCTGGCACTCTGGCATCAGGAAGGAGGAAGAAGGGCACAACTCTGCAGCAGCTTCTGTGGCTTTTGGCTCTTGTGTCTCTGAAGTGCTTCCACAGAATCACTTAAATCATCCACATTCTCATTCACATGAAAAGAAGCCTCAGAGAGAGCCACTGCACTCTCAAATCTTTTCTCTCTTTTCTGGCTTTAAAGCAACTCCTTAAACTACTACATTCCTGAGGCAATTATCTCTTTGCTATAATTCGTTAACTCACAGTAACCTCAAGTGCATCACTTTTAAGCAGCTCAAGACTCTCCTCTAAGGCTGGCCCTTATCTCCTCTGCTACAGACATTAGAAGGCCCTGTGCATGCAGGGCGGGCCCCAGGGAGTGTTCACCAAATCCCTCACATCAACTGTATTGCCTCCATCCCTTACCTTCTGTGCCCTTTTAAAAAGCCCTGTGACCTTTACTCTATGTTTGTGTTTCTTGTTTCACATTAGTTTTAATGGCCCTTTTACTGATGACCAAACTGAAAGACAGAGTAATTTGTTCACCCACACTGCAATCCACCCCACCCCCACACCCTCAAGACTGATACCAAGAAAGAGAATGTTGTTATCTGACTTCCAGTGCCCTAATATGGATGTGCTAGGCTCTGGTCAGAGGAAGGTTCTCTCCCACCCCCTTAACGACATTTTGTGTTGATTTTACATCTAGCTACTATTGCAGTTTTGTTAATATTTTCTTTTTGAATATGAATAGCTCTTACACATTGGAGAATGTTTAATTCTATCCACATATGGGTTTCTGCATAATCTGTGAAGGCTGGTCCTCATAAGCAAAGCATCAGTGCTTTACGCTTTTCATAAGACGATTGGTCTTTTACTTAAATATGAAATATCTATATATATAAGTTCAGATGAAAATGAGTGACAGGTTATTGGTGAGGTATTTGAACTTTTATCTGTTAAAAATACTGTGTGCATTACCTATATTCCAAAAAAAAAAAAACTACTCACACAATTTTGTTAGATATGACATGGTTTTGAGGTTTGTTTTTTTTAAATTTACATATTGAAAGCATTCCAAGAATTCACAAAGCCTCAGAACAAACGTTTAGAACACCATGCTTGAGGTACCTGATCTGCAGTGTTGGGTACATGAAAGAAGTCTTTGAAAAACTCACATCTGAAGTACTTTCATCACATGAAATAATCAAGTGGGTCTCTAAACATTGCTTGAGGCCAAATTGAATAGATTGAGTATTTAGGACGTATTTATACTGGATGTTTTTAAGCAAGGAAGATATGCAAATAACCTAAACCTATTTATTTTCATGCAGTAGGTAAATTTACTATTTCTTCCAACTCCAGGCCTATCAATTATGCAAACGATCAGCTAATAATTCTGACCACCTGCTACCTGTAAAACATGCTAAATGCTAGTAAGACCAACTAGCTCTGAAAACAAAACCTCCCATCAGCTGCCTTTAATCTCTTTCCTTCTGACTGTCTAGAGAGGACTGTTATATTATTTTCATTGTACATTCACCTGAGTCTTCAGCACTTTAGAGTCAGGATGGAGAGAATCACAGATGCTATTACACTTGATCTTAGCCAAAAGGCCGAGAAGCGATGAGAATCACAGATGCTATTAAGACATGGAGTCTCTTACTTGGGACAGATCAGGTAGTTGCTAACATCCCTCATAGTCATACGGTATCTGTGAAGTTCCTTCAGATCATTCCTGCCGGTAGCTCCAAGTGAGGCCATTTGCCAGCCAGCACTGTGACGTCTTTAGTAACTCATACCCTTGGGTTACAAAAAAAGGCCACCAAAGAGCTTGCCTTTGGAAGAGTCTGCCCACTCTGTTGGCTCCAAATGAATAAAAACAACTCTTCATCCCCTTCCTTTGATTAGCTGCTCGACTCTGAACCAGAGGAAGCTAAAATCTCCACTGACATTTATCTAAGATAGAAATAAGATGAGGAGAGTAAGGAAAACCATTCTAGAAACTCAATGATGTAGTTCACAAAACTAAGGTGCTCTGAAGTTAACAACAAATTGCAGAAGACTCATACTTAGGTAGTTTAGAAAACTGCTTTTAAGACGTAGGTTTAGATGTGGTTTATTCAATGGTATTTGAACATAGGACTCATACTAGGGTATCCTATATGGCAGCCAACTAGTCACCTGTGGCTATTTAAGTTAAAGGTAATTAATATTAAATTAGAATTTCATTTCTCAGTAGCATTAACTGTATTTCAAGTGCTCAATATCCACAAGAGGCTAGTCGCTACTGTATTGTACAGTGAAGAAACAGACCATCTCCATTATCCCATAGAATAGCTCGGTATTGAAAGGTCAACTCAAGGCAAGAATCTTCACTTTTATGGATTTTTTTTCAGGTTCTCCAACGAACTATGGCATTAAAAAAAATTCTACATAGTTCATTTACCTTGAATCAAGTCAAATAGTAGAGACTCTGGTCAACCACCGTGTCAAGCTCATAGTGAAAGTGTAGGAATAATGATCATCAAGTATCAAATTACTACCCAGCAGTGGAGTTGATTTAATAACTTGTAAATAAAACTCTGCTATGAAGGAGATGTCAGAATGTACCTCACCGAAGATCATTTTTACGCATGCTATTCTGCAATGTCCAGTTATTTTTCAAGTCAATGAGAAGCATTATTTGGTCCCGGTGATTAAATTACCACAATGAGCAGATTCCTGGCACCAGCTAAGCCCTATGATTAGGGAAAGAGAAATACGAGTTTTGTCTTTGTGTTGGTTCAGATCCAGCCATAACTTTTTGCTGGGTGCAGACATTTAAATGAAGAAGCACTTTTAATTCAACTTTATCTTATGATTTCATTACCTTTTGGCAGCAATGGCAAACTTCGTACAGAATTATAAATCAAGGCCAAATGTTGCACGGGTGCCGTGGTACAAAGATTCATTTCGTGTGCATACGAGCTTACGATCTACAAGGTGACTCATCACTTGTTACCATGTCTTCCAGCTGAGCAGTTGGATGCAGATGCATACTAATGTACAAAAGTCAATGCTGGGCGTGGAGCCATTGCATATTATCCTTCTCGATCTGATTCTCTACCGTTGGCTTCAGGGAGGGCTGCCTTTCAAAATCAATTACCTAAATACAGTGAATTAATTAGGGAAAATGGTGAGGTATGAAGTATGCCTTGCCCTACCTCTCCTTTGGCTGTTGACAGTGTGCCCAACACTGCAGCTCAGATGTGACCGGATAAGAGGAATAGGAAACAAGATGAGTGCCCTGAAGAGAAGAGAGCATTGTGCTATTCAAAGTGTTTCACATATTATACACATTTGATCCTCACATCGTTCTGTATCCAAGCTGGGAAGGTTTAAGTGTCACAAATGAGACAGCTCTCTTCAGAAGAATTGATCATTTTCCCACCTGTGCCCCATTAGCTCTGTTCCTCCCCATATGCCTCTGCTTGTAATTATTTGTATACATGATCATTTCTCTCATTAGACCTGAAGGTACCTGGAGGGGGAATTTAGTTGTTCTTAATTCATCTTGTTTCCCTGGCATCTAGCATGATGCCTGGTGTATGAGTTTGTTTGCCTGGGAGAAGAAAGGTGAATGGGACACAAAAACATCTGTAAAGGGGTTATGGGATTTTTTTTTTTTTGAGGTTCAGAACATTTTTCTGTGTTTTTTGCTCAGGGTGTTTGCCCTATCCAGGTCCAAGAGGATGTTGATCTGGGTCATACAGTCCCCAGTGAGGGTGTTGGATCTCAGACTGGAGTCTCCTTTTGCAGTGTATTTTTCCCACTAAAGCTTTCTGTTGGTTTATACCACTGAATCTTTACGACATTCCATCTTTCTTTGTAGCTAGTCCAGCAAAAGGGAAAATGAATTTTACCGGCATCCTGAATAGAAAGAGATTACGCATGCTTACGTAAGAAGAATTGAAAAGCTACACCCCCGGTCCTGGGGATGATGTCTAAAATCCTTTTAATGTGAAAGGAGAGCCTAATGAGAGCTAATATGTGACCACAGCGTTATGTCATAAACTGGACTGTAAGCACAGGCTGGCCTGTGTTTGCTGGTCACCAACGGACACAGGCATGTGATATTGTGTGTGTGCAGGTCTTAGGCCTGCAGCAAAGGTCTCACTCTGTGCTCAGCCTAGAGATTCAAGAGAAGGGAGAGACAGAACTTCAATGAGGTTGAAGAGGTGGCCATCTCCAGAGTCAGCAGGACTCTGCTGTTTGATGTATTGTTTGATGTATTGTGTTTGATGTATTGAGCCAACACTCCTTACCAACCGGAGGAGTGAAGTTTACTCTAGTGTGAAGTTTACTCTATTGACACACCTCCTATCTCCTTTACAGATCTTTTGGGTTATCGGCACCTTTCCCCTTCTGAGCACATGATGTTTTGTTATATTTTATGTTTTTATTTAGATTTATCTTTAACGTTACTCGTCTACTTGTGGTTTAATTCCGTTTTGTACTTCTGAGCTCTCCTTGTTTTCGTTTTCACATGTGATTAGTTCTCACTTTTGGATACCCTTTGGAATCTTGCTGAATCAGGGACTTGTTTACTGCGCTCACACAGAGCCTCCCCTCTGGGTCGCGGAGTGGCTCCTGGAAGGTGTGTGAGGGGTTCTTAGGCTGTGCTCATGTGCAGAAGGAAGCCTGTTGTGATTCTGGGGACCGCAGTGTCGGAATCACCCCGCTTCTGGCTGGAGTTGACGTCCCTCATTTGTTCCCCCACATGCAGATGTTCCGTGAACATGCATATATTACAAGAGAAAGAGGGACATGTCCTCACCTGAAGTAGAGATAATATATCAACATAAACTGGAGAAGTAATGAGAAAAGGGTAACATTGCAAATAACATGCTGGTCTTTACTTTTAAGTATAGTATCCAAATAATTCTCAGTGTCACGGCATGGAACGAAGTGGAGATGAGGTGGCACGTATTTCCTGCCTTGAAGTCCTGCGGTCTCTGGAAGCCCACACGCAGTTTCTAGCACATTCAAAGGTGCTGAAGGTCTTAGCGTTTGATAGGGGGGAGTCGTGAGGGGGAGCAAGGTGTAAGGAGGATGTCTGTGAAAACGAATAAAGGGCGCCTGGGTGGCTCCGTCAGTTAAGTGTCCAACTCTTGATTTTGGCTCAGGTCACGATCTCACAGTTGGTGAGATTGAGTCCTGCGTCCAGCTCTGCACTGACAGCATGCAGCCTGCTTGGGATTCTCTCTCTCTCTCCCTCTCTCTCTGACTCTCCCTTGCTCATACTCTCTCTCTCAAAATAAAATTTAAAAACTAAAAAACCAAATGGTAACGTAAGGATCTTTACAGAAATTGTGTGGTAGACTTGAGGGGCAATAACAGAGTGAGATTCAAAAGTATCAGGTCACCCCAAAATAAATGATGTCAACATATTTATCATTTTTATCATTATACTAGAAAAAATTTAAATTACATATATGCAAGCAATAATTTAATATACTTAAAAACAACACTAATTAATGATATTCAGTAAGACCTCTGTCCTCTTACGTGGTTTTAAATCTGTTGAAGTGCTTTCAAATCTTACCTACTAGCTGTTTGCAGATAGTTTTTTAGCTTTTGTGATAATTGCATTATTGCACAGATACCGTTTTCAACTAAATGTATAGTTCAAATTGGTAGAGTGAACGTGTGAAATGAATGATTTGGTCAGTCATTTTATGACAAGATCTTTATTCCATTTAAGCTTCTCTCTTCCTATTAAAGTTCTCCCAGAAGATTGAGCTTTTGTGTAACTGTAAAGACTTAATAGGAATTTTATGAACCTGTTTATATTTGCAGTGGTTTAGTTTGGCAGGATATTTGGGAATTGTCCAGAACATGGGTACCACTTGGTTGTGCTGGACTGTCCCTTCAGGAGAGTGTGACTGACATGCCCCAGGCAGTCCGGGACTGTCCTCTGACCCCAACAGGGCAAAGAGTCCTTGGGACCCAAGTGGTGTATCCATCCAGCTGCACCCCCTTTCTGGACCATCCTATCCACAGACCTAGAATTCTAGAACTCCTTGTCCAAGGGCCTGTACGACACTTCTTAATTCCATGACTCTGATGAATGTGCTTCTTCATTTCTTTCCTGGTAGAAATAAGGCAAGGAATGAGTTTTATACGAAACACTTTTATACTGAATAATATGAAACAATTTTACTTGGCATTATTGTGCTGCATTAAGTTGATTTATATATACTTAAATCTTTACATTATCTGTTTGTATCTAATAGTACCCCCAGATATTAATAAGCCCTTAAAGCAACATTTTGTAAGGAATGATACTGCCTTAATGTGTTCACTCTGAGTCAGAATCTTGAGTGCACCAGACAAGTGACAAAGTTCATTCAACCCCAGTATTTTCATTTATGCAGGTTATGCTAGGACCTGTGGAAGATGGTAAAAGAATTAATTGAAAATGCGTGAACCCATTCTATAGAATGGAAACCCTATGTAGTGATTTTAAGCCTACCTATAAACAATAAACAAATGATGTTCTGTCTCTTTTCAAAAAGGAACTGGCAAAAGCCTTAGTCAGGGGTGATTAGAATAGTTTCTGAGAACACCTGGGTGGCTCAGACTGTTAAGTGTCTGACTCTTGATTTTGGTTCAGGTCATGATCCCAGGGTTGTGAGATCCCAGCCTGTGTTGGGCTCCACATTAAGCAAGGAGCCTACTTAAGATTCTCTCTCTCTCTCTCTCTCTCTCTCTCTCTCTCTCTCTCTCTGCCCCTCTTCCCCACT
>NC_064810.1:106252387-106264345 GCF_023721935.1 Panthera uncia | reverse complement strand
AAAAAAAAAAAAAAAACTAGAAAAAAACAGTTTCTGTTTTTGTTCTGTTTGTATTTCTCTTCTTGAGCTGTTCTTGCATGGGATATTTGAATATTTCTAACTGGCTTTTTCTCTTAGTCTCTGTTCAAAGTTAATTTTAAGCAGTGTCCCTATCAGTCACATTTCTGAAGAGGCCCTTTTTTCCTCTACTGCTGAGGACTGCTCATGTCAAGAATGGTTTCTCTCTGGGTTTGCAAGGCCCCAGCCTCCTATTTCTCTTGGATCTGAGTATGTTGTGTCTGATTGGCTATATTTCTTCTCTAAAGTGGGGTCTTCACACAATGGTCTCTGGGAGTGAACTGGGCAAAGCATTGCTGCTAGGATACTTTCCGACTCATGGTTTAGAGGTTATTGCAGCCTATCTGCTCAGAGTTTCTGTGCTTACCCAATTATGTTGTCTATACCTTTGTGAGATCTACATGAGGATAGAAATTTGTAGTTGCTTGAGTATGTTGCTTAGGGCCATTTCTATTTAATCTGAGCATCAGAAACTTCACACACACACACACACACACACACACACAGACACACACAACACATTAGTTTCCATCTCTATCATTTTGACCTATGACACCCTTTCCAGAAATATCATTGTAAGAGTTAAGAATGGACTATATTGGTTTCTCTTTCCTATAAATGTCATTGAACAGTAGCTTTCTTGAAGAATTCTGATCCATATGACTACATTTTAAATATGAATTTCTCCCCAGTGGTCCTTTGTCTATGGAAAAATTAGCACAGGCTATAAAGCAGAATGCTTGAAAGAATCTCCTTGAGGGAATGGGCCAGCGAGAGGGAAAGAGATTTATACTTTTCATTTAGTGGCAGTACTCATTTTACGCAATTTTATATCATTAGGCCCTCTAAAGGATGAGTGTGAACTATGTCCTCTCGAAAGACAGTTCTTCATGTTTGCCTAACATTTTCTTCTTTGAATGAATTAATCTCAAAGAAGGTTCAATGTGTATGTACTCTTGTGCTCTGAGAGTTTATTTCAAGAGCTCTCCATGTTCCTTCCAGCCTCCAGAGAGCTGAAACACCACAGAGCCTGAAGTCTTTATGTACATAAATAATTATCCTCTCTGGAAAGTTTCTGGAAATTCCTTTTGAAAGCAGTGACAAAAATACCCAAACGATTGGTGGATTCCATTTTGAAAACTTCCCTTAAAGAGCACAGACTACTCTGAGGTCTTCAAATCGATCAACTTGAGTAAGTTTTAAGAGGTTCCTGGGAGTAGAATGTATCTGAGAATGTGTGTGTCAGGCAAGGAGGTTGTTTAATAAAAAATTATTAAATTTCATATAATTTAAGAAATTATAAGTGCATTTCAGTTCAACCTGGACACATTAGACTGGGTTTTGTATTTCTTGGCAATATATTGAGCATATATAATTTTTAAAATATACAGGATTCAAAGAAAATTAGAGAATGATCCTTGAACTAGGAACAAGATGAACGTTTGATGCCCAGTGGATTCACACATAAACCTGACAATTTTCTTGGTATCTGTATTTATCAGAAGCTGTTATTAAAACAGATACTGTGAGCAAACACTCTCCTCTGGTGGGGTGTGACAGGCACAGAGTCAGTGGAGTTTCATAACAGAATTTTTAAGCCTTCTCCTGTTATGTAATTCAAATGGAATTCTTAAAAAGGGAATTAAGGATGGCAATGTGGTTGGTGACTTATATCTAGGCCAGTGGTCAGTGGCAAATGGTTACTAAGGGAAGATAGGATCCTTTCCAGGTAAACTGATGTAGTCATTGTGAAGTCATATAGCAAAACAAGACAAGGAGATAAGAAGCTCAGGCCAAAGGACTGAGAGACTGAGAGAGAGAGAGAGAGAGAGAGAGAGAGAGCACGAGTGGGGGAGGGGCAGAGAGAGACACACACACAGAATCTAAAGCAGGCTCCAGGCTCTGAGCTGTCAGCACAGAGCCCAATGCGGGGCTCAAACTCACAAACTGTGAGATCATGACCTGAGCTGAAGTTGGACGCTTAACAGACTGAGCCACCCGGGCGCTCCAATGATGGTTCATTTTAATGTGTCATCTTCATAGGACCAAGGGATGCCCAGATATTTGGTTAAACATTGTTCTGGGTGTGTCTGTGAGTGTGTTTCTGGAAGAGACTAGCATTTCAGTGTGAGTGGACAGCATCCAATCAGTTGAGACCTTGAATAGAACAAAAAGACAGAAAATGGGAGAATTTGCTATCTGCCTGAGTGCTGAGTGGAGACATTAGTCTTTTCCTGTTCTCAGGCTAGGACTTACCCCATCAGCTTTCCTAGTTCTCAGCCTTGTGGATTTGGACTAGAACAGCACCACTGGCTTTCCTGGGTCTCCAGCTTGTAGATGACAGACTGTGGGACTTGGCCTCCATAATTGCATGAACCAATTCCTTAAAATAAATCTCTCCTTCTCTTTATTTATGCAACAAATAAATTGCATAACCAATTCCTTAAAATAAATAAATAACCCTAACTATTACACTGTCCATTGGGAAACAAAGATGTTGCTCAAGTCTAACCTTCTTGTTTCCAATTTCACTGAACATAACTTTAGGAATTAATTCTTGGTGTTTTCTATTTTTGCCCCCTTCAAGTAATCTTGATTTTTAATGGTTTGTTTGCAGGCAGGAATTAGAAACATTATATGGCTTACAGTACCACATACAGGGTTTATAAGGAGGAGCTGCTTTTCATAGCTAGTCCCTTGATAAGAATTCAGCAGGAGGGCCTTTTTAGCTGTGTGGACAGCTGCAGAGGGTACCTCATCAGCAGGATCTATGGCACTCTACAAAATAAAATACTCTTCTCCCAGTAGAGAATGGCCCTTCTTCTTCACCCAGTAAGAAATGGGATGAGCCCTTCCCTGCCACCTTGATCGTTTCTGCATATAGTCAAAGTATCAACGTCAACATATAGAATCAGCATAAAGTCAAAGGAAAGTATGAACATACAGTCAAAGGAAACCAGAAACCTACATATCTGCCAAATCCTTCTTTAGGCCTGTTTCTTAAAGGTGACTAGATGCCCCTAAATGTCAGTGGTGGGTGGGGTCCAGAAGGGCTGGAGGAGCTGATATTTAGCAAATATGGTTGCTTCCATTGGCCCCCTCCACAGCAGCCCAGGGAGAGCAGAAGGCACAGAGCCACCAATGCAGGGGTGTAAAGAGGCACTGGGAAGGCCTGTGACTTGGGCAGCCAGTGTGGGGGCGTCTGTCAGTGAGCTTTCATCTTTAGACGATATGCCAGCTTCTAGCTAACTCTGCCAGATACTAGTTATCCAACTCCTCCTCAAAATGTAAATGGAGTCCTTCAGGTCGACATGATGCTTCTGTGGCTGTCATGTGAGTGAGTGAGTGAGTTGTTTATTTATTGAACTATTTATTTGACGGAGGATGCCACAGAGCATAGAGTGGTCTCTACCAAATGATGAGCTCATGTGGCTTCTGATCTGCTGCAGTGGGTTTGGATTTATGCCCTTCAATACATGTCATTAAGGAGGACAGGGGTGGCTTGGGTTTTGGAGGCCCACCTCTCTCCTATATTCACACTCTTTTCTCTTGGACCTGTCCCCATTCCTCTGCGCGGGGCCCCTGTGGTTTCTCTTCCTCTTCCCCATACTTCAAATCTGAGCATTTTGGAAGCAATATGGTGACTTCATCTCCATTGTGTGTGATAACAATTTATGCTGTTTCTTCATGAGCATCTAATTTGAATAGGGCAAAGTCCATTAATGTATAAGATTTCAGGCAAAAGACTGGGAGTACATTGTGGGGCTCTTACAGAGTGGGGCTTATACTACCTTCTTCAAATCACAGTATGTAAGCATTCTAATTCCCAGTCATATGTGGCCTGTCCTGCCTCCCTCTACCCAGAGATTCTGTAGCATTGCTTGAGAAATAGCCAATGCAAATTTGAACTTTTGATTCTTAAGTATTTTGGGTGGTGGATCTTTTTGAGAATCTGTTAACAGCCATGGATCTCCTCCCCTGCTAAATGTACTTATGCATACATAACCAAATTTTACATACAGTTTTAGGTGGGTCACCAGACTCTCTAGAGCTCATCCCGAGATTCCAGAATTAGAGAAAGCTTGGTATTTGCAGTAAGGAGAGCTGGATGTGGGATTCCGCTGTGATCTTAGGCAAGTTCCTTGCATTCCTATAGATTATATCAAAATCTTCCATGCCAATAGTTCTTAACTAGGACTACTGCTACAGGCATATTTCACCCTTCATACCCATCCAGAACATATACAATTTGGGGGACAGGAGAATGCTATTTTGAAAACTGTGCAACTGAGCTGATAGACCCCTAATAGGGTTGAGAATGAGGCAACCACCTACCTGCCCAACCAAGGGACCTCTGGCTCCAGTGTTTGATGACTCAGGTTTTGCTCTGGAAATTTTCCACAAAGTTGAGAGGCTATTCTTCCAAGTACTAGTGGGGAGAAGAGGAGATATAGCACAGTGGAAAAGGCCAGAAGCTTAGCTTTCTCCTTCTTACAAATCTCTCCCATTGTTTTATGGATCAACATGGTAGGAAGGCAAGGAAACACTTCTAGAATTCTCTTTCTTGAAAGTTCATTAAATTGGGAGATATTCAATCTTGAGAGGATAGAGAATCTAGTTTATCTTTATTTTTTGAAAGCCTGTGTGCTTGGCATATTATAGATCCAGAATAAATGTTTTTTGACTAAATATATTTATTTCTTTTTTAAATACATTTATTTCTCTTTGATTTTTTTAACCAGATAATGTGATGGATTCCTGTTGGCTCACTCTGGTTGAGAATTACCAATATTGTCTAAGGTTTTACTACCCTGAGGTCATTGGAATAGATATTAACTTCTTAATTAATTGAAATTCAAGGAGTATTTACAAGCTCTTAATATGTGCTTGATTCAGTAGAGTTTTCTAAATGATAGGGATTTAAGATGAGAATTTATAGTCCTGTGCTATTACCAAAAATCATACGTAAATACCCACTATTGAAAAAAATTATAGTCCATCTTTGCTTTTTCTCCCCATTCCCAAAAGGAGGCTATAAACAAATTTTTGTAAAACAGCAGGCATTTTTTAAAATGGCCTTTATTATTTCCTGGTTTATACCCCCCTGAGTTTTTCTGGCTGATTGCTCTTTTTGCTTCGTGTTGAAGGGCCCACACATATGCAAGTGCTTTTAGGTTGGGGGAGCAGCGCATTTTGGGATCCCTCAGAAAGTACGTGTTATATAGCTGAGCCAATTTCACCATGAGCATTATCTCTCTGTTCATCTTTGCACGGAAAAACTACGATACAGAGTTGTGGCTGCTTGAAGAGGGGGGTAACTGCAGACACCAAAGACATTGATAGAATAGATGAAAAGTGATGAGATTGTCTACAGCTTTGTCAATGTTGTAGCTCAAAACTACTTTCATTCAGGAGATTACATTGCTTCAAATACTGGAATCCTCTCTTAGAAACTATGATTGACTACATATAATAAAGACCGCTTTTCCTTCATGATAGTAGTTGTGTTTTTGATGTAAATCCTCCTGGTGCAAGTAATAGTAATAAAAATGCTACTTATTGGATATTCTGTATGTGGTAGCCTCTGCATTAGGCACTTAAAAAAATTTTAATGTTTATTTTTGAGAAAGAGAATGAGAGAGAGAGACAGAGACAGAGTGCTAGTGGAGGAGGCGTAGAGAGAGATGGAATCCGAAACAGGCTCCAGGCTCTGAGCTGTCAGCACAGAGCCCGACGTGGGGCTTGAACTCGTGGACCGTGAGATCATGAGCTGAGCTAAAGTCAGACACTTAACCGACTGAGCCACCCAGGTGCCTCTGCATTAGGCACTTTAATATCGACTTACTATATTGACACATATTACATATTTACATATTTACTGTTTCAGGTATCCAAGTAAGCAGCCGTATTAGGTCGGAACTATTATTGCCACAATCCTCCTCTTATAACTGAGAAAGCTGAGGCTTAGTGGGATCAAGTAACTTGTCAGAGGTCATTAGCTGATAAATGGTGGAAAGCTGGAATTCCAACGCAAGCTCTCTAACCTTATTTTTAATTCAGTCCTCACCGCAGTCCTATAAAATCGTTACAGACATTTTGCTTTACAGATAAGAAAACAGCACTGGAGGTGAACTACTCTGATAATGGTCATACAGCTAGTGAATGGCAGAGCCAGGTGCGGAGCCAGATTAGTCAGACTCATAAACCAATGGTTTTTCACTATGCCACACTGGCTGGCCATGGACGTAGTGCATGTTATAATGTAGAAAGGGAGGTACTTACCTATCAAAACTTTAAAAATTATAACCATTTACTTTGCTTAATAACTTTCTTTCCTTGGATATTCAATGTCAGAGAAAAATGCTTGGTACTTGGAGGACATGTAGAATATGTATGACATTTTTGCTCCTGCTTATAATAATTCATTTTATTCCTTTTTTTTTGAATATAGTAATACTTGAAAAGATTATTCCGCAATAAAATTCCTTTTAACACAATCCAATAAGTACGTTTGGGGTATGTACCCTTTGCAAGGTTCTGAGTTAGGCACAGTGATGACTATAGAGATGACTAAAACATAGTCTATTGTGGGGGACAAGGCACAATCCCGGACATCGCATAGCAGATCAAGTAGGCAAATGAACAGTAACAGAGTACCATAGGTCCCAAGAATAGAGAAAAGAAAATGGAGACGTTAGAAATAGAGATGGACCTTGAAGGGTTGTGTATGAGTTTGCTAGGGCAGCTACAATGAAGTATCAGCAACAGAAAATAGCTACAAAAATAATTCTCTCACATTCCTGGAGGCTAGAAGTCCAAGATCAAGGTGTCAGTGGCTTTGGTTTCTTCTGAGAACTCTCTCCTTGGTTTACAAATAGTTGCCTTTTTGCTGTGTCCTAACATGGTCCACCCTCTGTCTGCATCATAATCTTAATTGTCCTTCTTCTAAGAACATCAGTAATATTAGGTTAGAACCTACCCATATGACCTCATTTTACCTTAATTCCTTCTTTAGAGGCCTCATCTCTAAATGCAGTCACATTCTGAGGTACTGGGTATTGGGATATCAACATGTGAATTTTAGAAAGACACAAGTCAGCCTATAACAGATGGGTGAACTATCAAAAGGGACAAAGTTTAGAAGGGAAATTGGGAGAGAGAGTGGAGAGTTGTACACTGAAGTGTTAATAATGATTGTATTGGGGGTTGGCATTATAATTTGTATTCGTTCCTTTTACTGTTTTGCTATAATTAAAAACATTTACCCGGTGCAAATTATTCACTTTATAATTGCATTATTGTGTAGTAGGCTTTCCATATTTCTTAAGGCCCCTGCAAGATGAATGTAGGCTCTGTTTCCTCACTAATGGCAAGTCCAATACTCTACCATATATCTAAGAATTTAGAAGTCCCTCATTAAATAGTTTAGTGTGTGGATTGTCTAGAATCTCCCGGCACTGCCCCTATTCCACACCTCATTTATCTAGATATTGAATCAGCAGCAATTGTCCTTATTTTGGAGAAGAGAGTTCATAGAAACAGGCTCACACAAGTCCTTTATTGGTAGTAGAATTTATTGAAGATCAGGGGAAACTAAGGGGCTTTACATTGCAAATATGGAAATAACACTGACCTAGGAACATTCCTCTTTTTAAAGAGTCCCTCAGCCATTTCTGCCAACTCTCTGAAGCACGAGTTCATGCCACTCATCTCAACTTCTCCCCTTGGGAACCCTCTACCCTCTGCACTCGTTTCTAAAACCCCTCCCATTTTCTGAAGAAAATGAGTTTGGTCCTCCTTATGCTCAGCCCTGTCTTTCCGGATTTTGCCCTGGGTTTTGTCTATTTCCACCCGAGAAGTCCAATAGGGTATTTTCCTAAATGAATAAAGTTTCATTCAAAGAAGAATTTTAGTGTCAGCCTTTAATATGATTTTTTAAACCCTGCAATAATTGATTTAAATAATACTTTAAAAACAATATTGGAAGTCATGAAGTGAGATGAGACCATCTGGGAAGTGCACAGAACTAGAAGTAAATTAGGCCTTGAGGATGCCTACCACGAAGGGTGTAGGGAGCCCAAGGAGAGCCAGGGGAGGCAGCAGCAAGTCAAGGAGGTGAGAGCTTTAAAAAGGGGTACGACTTACGTCTCCTGGGACACAACGAAGGAGGATGAAGTTGAAGATGGAGACAAAGTCATTGAGGCCATAGGGTTTAGGACAGTGGTGCCATCAGCACCCAGACTAGGACTCTTGTTGGGATTGTCACACGCACTGGAGGATCTACCACTGCCTTTAGGAATACAGGCACTTCACGGACGCATGAGTGGCTCAGTCACACTTGGGCTCAGGTCATGATCTTGCGGTCCATGAGTTCAAGCCCCGCGTCGGGCTCTGTGCTGACAGCTCAGAGCCTGGAGCCTGCTTCGGATTCTGTGTCTCCTTCTCTCTCTGCACCTCCCCCACTCGCACTCTGTCTGTCTGTCTCTCTCTCAAAAGTAAATAAATATTTAAAAAAAAAATTTTAAAGCATAGGGGCACTTCAGGGGGACCTGGGCAGCTCGGTTGGTTAATCATCTCACCCTTGATTGCTCAGGTCATGATCTCATGCTTCCTGGGATCAAGCTCTGCATCAGGCTTCACACTGACAGTGCAGCACCTGCTTGAGATTCTCTCCCTCCCTCTCTACCCTTCCCCTGCTTGCACTCTCTCTCTCTCTCTCTCTCAAAATAAACAAACGTTAAAAAAAAAAAAAAAAGAATAGGTGCACTTCAGAAATCCTGAACTAACCATTTAAAGCAGTGACAGTACATCCATGTGTACGGCCAGAGAAGCTTCTAGCACCAAACTCATCTTGTCAGAGCTTGTATCAAGCTGCCCCTGAGGATTCACCTTTTAGCCAGCCTGGCTTTGTACCCTTCCTGGATCCCTACTGTTTGTCTATCACTGTCTCAGACACCAGCTTCTCTTCCCTCATCTCTATCTCCACAGTGGCAGGGATTTGTAGTAGAGAACCAGGAGTTCCTAACTCTGCCATCTCCTAAATAGGACCTCAAACAATTACTTTTTTCCCCCAGACTCAGCTTTCTTATCTGCTAAATGGTAATGAGCATCATTAGACATGCCATCTGCACCTCTCAACATTCTTATGAGGACAAAATGAGAAAATGTATAGGCATGAATGCTCTACAAAATACTAAAGACCCAGACTTCCCGGGTTTGGCCACCATATCTATTCCTTACTAAGTATGTGACTTTGAACAAGTTACTTAACTCTTGTGCCCCTCACTTCCCTCATCTCTAAAATAGGGACGATAATAATACCTATCTCATGGGATGGTTGTGTGCTTTAAAGAGGTTAACATATGGAACAAACATGGAACAAATCATGGTACTTAGCAAATGCTATGTATGTGTCATATTGTTATTGTTATTATATGAGTGTAATATGTTTATTTATATCTACCATGTCTTGTTCCCCAAAGAAATCAAGTCAGCCAAAGGTTTACACAGTACAGAGAGATGAGTTAAAAGTAAGGGAAGAAGATGGTTATTTCCTTCTGTCTTCGTGCTCCTGCCTCCTTTGTGCACCCATCTTCCATTCTGACCTAGTTTCTTGCCATTTTAGATTCTGCCCCTGTCAGACCTGGCTGGGATCAGTTTGGTGCAGTTTCAGGTCCCTCTTCTACCCAGAGGAAGTCTTATATTTTGTTCAGCTCTGTGCTGGTCCCAAGTGTGGTTCATGAGGAAGCGCACAGAGACTGGAGAGAGCGGCAGGGTATTTGGAGGCCAAAGAGAAGTTGCCAGTGGAGGAGAGATGGGGGATGCTGGCAGGAGGGGGTAATTGATGGAGTGGCTGCCTGGAGCGGGCAGGAGGAGGTGGGTTCAAGAACGAGGTCTCTCAGAACAAAGTTGGCCGGGTTTTTTAAACAGTCGTCGTAAATCAAGTGAAATAAAGCTGTCAGCTTTTGCAGACTATCATGACCAAAATATCTCTCAGGGTAGCTTCTCTTTGCCTGTACCACTTCGTAGTAAGGTCAACTCAAAGCAAAACTGGGAAGCTGTCAAAATGTATCTGCTCTCCCCAGACCGCTTCTCCTCTCTCCTTTCCCATATTCTTTGGGCCATCTTCCCTCAAGTCACTGGGCCCTGATGCCCCCATTTCCATGCCTGACATGCCATTCCCCAGATCCAGTCACTGTAGATGGAGGCCAGCCACATGGCAGGAGCCCCCACATGTAATTTAATATTTGCAGTGCCTCATATCTCTATTCTTACAAGGGAACAAAAACCCAGGAAGCGTGAGGGTAAGCTCAAGGTCATGCAGACAAGAAGTGGCAGGGATGAAATTGAAACCCAGGACTCCTGACTACAGGTCCAGAGGTCTTACGGCCACTCCCCAGTGAGTCACCACTGGTGATCTTTAATGACCTTGGTTGACACTCCACCCCCTTTTGCCACTTCTTCAAAAGCTCATGAGGTGTTCTGGTCACGTGCCTTATGATGTTCTGGGCTCTGGGATTCCTTTTGCCCACAGCCACCTTTCCCACCAGCCGGCCTGTACCCCTGGCCATCATCCTGCCTCACCATCTCTGGTTACCAGCAGTGTCCTGGACTTCTCCTCTTCCCAGCCAGCCAAGCATAGAAGACCCACCTCAGCAATCGCTGGGCTAATTCCTTCTCTATTTCCCAGCCCTGTGATTCTGGTCTTGCAAATCCCAAGTTCTAAATTCTCGGCCTTGGAAATACTTACATACAGTAAAACCTTGGATAGTGCATAACTTGTTCTGCGAGTGTTCCGTAAAATGAGCAAACATTTCTAATAAATTTCAACTTGGGAAACGAACAACGTCTTGCAATACGAGTAGTATGTGACCCTGAATGTCACATGATCACAACTGAGCCGATGTTTCTTCTCTCTCTCTCTGTCTCTCTCACTGTGGCATTGTGGGTAATTGTCTCCCATGCTCGGATGCTCGGTCTCAGGCTGTGGTGTTTGGCAGAAATCTGTGATTTTTTAGAACATTGGAAGGTGCCCACAACTGGCACTGCCCACAACTTCGCCACTTCAAAGCACCTATGGACAGTCCTTCGCTTTTCTATACAAGAGTAAGCTTAGGATCTGCAGATATAGACCTTTTCCTCTGCTGCCTTATTGCCAGTTCCATTAAATACAGTATATGGCAAGAGTTTATTAATACTGTACTGTAGTCAATATCCATGCAAGCATATACAATGGTCCCCATGCAGAAAAAGATTCCATTAAGCCAATAGCAGTGATTGCATTAGTGATAGTGAAAGTCGTCCTACACAATAACCCTCCTCTCTCTTTCTCCCTCACACCAGTCATGGTTTTCAAAGGTAAGTACAGATTAACTTATTTTTCTTTATATTTTATATTTTCTTTATTATTTTGTATT
This sequence comes from Panthera uncia, assembly GCF_023721935.1. Lineage (NCBI taxonomy): Eukaryota > Metazoa > Chordata > Mammalia > Carnivora > Felidae > Panthera > Panthera uncia. Next base: position 106,252,871 of record NC_064810.1, on the reverse strand, counting down.
ATATTACAGTATTGTAATCATTTTTATATGAATATTTTTGGGTTGTGGAATGAATCATCTGAGTTTCCATTATTTCTTATGGGGAAATTTGCTTTGATATATAAGTGGTTTGGATTACAAGCATGTTTCCAGAACAAATTATGCTCAAAAACCAAGGTTTTACTGTATTCTTTTCTCTGCACCCATACATGGGCAACAGCTGAGCATCATAGAAGAAAGAATCACATCATCTTGCCAGTTGGTGGACCTCAAGTTTCCAATGACCAGCCTCAGTGGGGGCCTCACTAATGCCTCATGGTCCTATTCCTTGACTCTGACAGTTCAGTTTTACTTGCTACTTCAACATTTCATTCCTATTTCAAGCTCCCTTCTTTTTATTATATATATGTGTGTATATATATATATATATAAATACATATTTATATAAATACATTTTTTATTTATGTATTTATATAAATGTATTTATACATTTATATATAAATAT
>NC_064810.1:106211230-106251987 GCF_023721935.1 Panthera uncia | reverse complement strand
ATGTATTTATATAAACATATTTATATTTATATAATTATATAAATACATATATATTTATATAAATGCATAAATAATATATTTATATAAATACATATTTATATTTATATACATATGTATTTATATAAATATAAATATATTATATTTAATATAATTTATTTATTTATTTATTTTAGAAAGAAAGAATGTGAGCTGGGGAGAGAGGCAGAGAGAGAAGGAGAGAGAGAATCCCAAGCAGGCTGCATGCTCAAGATGGAGCCTGACAGGAACCATGAGGTCATGACCTGAACCAAAATCAAGAGTTGATTGCTCAACTGAGCCACCCAGGCACCCCTCAAGTTCCCTTCTTAGACTCTCTGAGTCCTACCCGATGACCTTGTCTTTTTCTCTGGGAAGAAATTAGAGACCATCCCTCAAGATCTGCCTTAAAACTGAGGCTTTCAATCTACTGCATTATCTGTATCAGTTCCTGTCCTTATTCCCCCATATTGTCAGTGGGTTCCCCTCCCATTCAGAGCCAACACCCTCTCCCAGGCCATGCTGTGGAGCACATCCCTCCAGGGCCTGGGGCCATCTATTATCTCCTTTCTTCTAGGTTCTTTTACTCTGCCTCTGCCTCCTCAGAATGCAAACCTGTTCAAGTGCCTCCGTTTTTAAAAACATGATGAGACCGTCTCCAATGCACTATACTCCTGCTGCTGCCTGGCCTCATTCCTGCCTGTCCTACCTGCATCCATCTTCTCATTTCCGCTCAGCTTCTTTCCTCCTTGCCCTGTAGCCTCCAACCTCCATCACTTCAGGAGCATGGCCTGGAGTTTGCTTTTCCTAACAGCCAACAGAGAGGTTTCCAGCCTTGTTTGGCTTGGCCTTTGAACTCTCCCTCTCTTTTGTACACCTCTCTTGACTTTCAGAACATTGCTCTCCTGACTCATTTCAGTATTTTGACTCCCTCTTTGACTTCATTCTGACTGGGTTCTCTTTCATCATGGATCCTCTAACAGTGGTTCTGCTCAGAGCTCCATGCTCAGCCAACTTTCCTTTTCCCTTTGTATGTTCTCCCGTGGGTTAGCTCATCCACACCCTTGGCAAGTGAATTATTACTTATAACTTGTAGCTCTGAAATCTTTGTCTCTTGTCTACTGTCTCTTCTGACTGCTGGATCCATACTGTTCTTATTGCCTGCCAGTTGGATATTTCCACTGGGATGGCCCATAGTCACTTCAGCTCAGCATATCCACAATGAAACACATTATTCATTTACCTCCCCACCCCCAGTCTCTGTCTTATACTCCTTCCATCCCTATGTCTTGGAAAAGAATATCATGAAGTATATAATCATTCAGATCAAAAAACCTGAGCATCCTGCTGGACTCATCCTTCACTCCAACCCCTGCCCCACATGCTTCCAGTAAGTCATTAAGTCCTATCTGTTTGATTCTGTAATGATCTCTTGAATCTGGCTTCATCCTCATTATTTCCTACCTTACAACTGCAAAGCCTTATCTGTCTACTTTAGTCTTCTTGTGTTTCACTCCCTCATCCATAGTGAGGTCAGTGAATTCAAAGCCAATCAAATCATGTCATTCCCCTACTTTAAATCCATCAGTGGCTGCCTTGGCTTACAGATTCAACTCCAGATTCTTTAACACAGCATACGTGCTCCTTCATTGCGCCCCACCTTATAGTTTAATTTCTTGTCAATTTCACTCCTTCCCACTTCACAAGCTCACATGACAGTTGCCTGACTACACTTCTCATCCTCTTTCTTGCTCCATGTCCTTTTGCACATAGTTCCCTCTGAGGAAAATTTGCTGCCATCCCCTTGGTGAATTTCTTTTTTTATTATTCAAAAAAAATTTTTTTAACATTTTTATTTTTGAGAGACAGAGACAGAGCACAAGTGAGGGAGGGGCAGAGAGAGAGGGAGACACAGAATCGGAAGCAGGCTCCAGGCTCTGAGCTGTCAGCACAGAGCCCGATGTGGGGTTCGAACCCACAAACCATGAGATCATTACCTGAGCTGAAGTCAGGCGCTCAACCGACTGAGCCACCCAGGCGCCCCCTGCCTTAGTGAATTGCTATGAATAGTTCAGACATCTTAGGGCCATTACCTACTTGGATAGGTCTTTTCCCAATTTCCCTAGATAGGTTATTGTCAGAGAGTTATTTACTCCCTTTTTATGGCTTATCTTGTTGTGTCCCCCCTGCCCCGATTATAAATGTCATAATTCTAGAAAACTGGAAAATGTGGAAAAATAAAAAATAAAAAATCGCCTTCAATCCATTCACCCAGAAATTACTTACTCTTAGTATTTTAATGGATTTCCTTTTAGTATTTAATCAATACCATATTATATATATATTGTTTTATATTATGATTTTTTTGAGAAAAATTTCCATGTTATTAAATATTCTTCAAAGGCTTGACTTCATTTAAAAGATTTATTCATATCTTCTGTTTTAGAAGAAATAAATGCTCGTTGTAAATAAAATTTAAAATGATACAGAGTGTACAATTTAGAAAACGAAAGTCAAATTTGGTCATAATTTTAAAATAGTTTGTGGCATATTCTTTCAGATTATTTTTCCTGTGCTTCTACTAACTTAAACATTTAAAAATTTGCATTCATGGGATAATATGTTTCACACTGTTCTGAAACTTTCTTTCTAAAAAATATTTAACAACGTATGTTTGAAAATGTATAAACAGACTTTAATGATGTCTCAACTGTAATTACCATTTTGCATTTTCCTCTTCTCATATGCCCCGAGGCCCTGGAAGCCAAGCTGTTTTCCTGTAGGTGGACTTAATTTATTATTTTCTGAGTGATTTGGGAGAATATCAGGCAGACAGTTGTGACCCCTTCTCTCCAGAGGACTCCATGCCCTCTGGGGTGGATGAGTTCTCATGAGCATCAGAGCCTGGCCAAGCTTTGACAGGTAGAGGCCCTTGCCAGCTGTGGATGCAGTTGGATGAGCAAGGCCCTTGGCTCTGGAATGTGCCTGGCCTCAAGATAAATCCAAGGATACACTTTTCTTGTTCTCCTAGAGTATTCATGGTACTTTTGTTCATGTTGAATGATCATCGTGTCCCTTTAGCTGACACATTCTCAGCCTCCATAACTGACCAGGAACTGTGGCCTTGTGATACTTCTTGGGTAGGAGTAGCATCATGGGAGCTCGGCTGATGGTATCATGGGACTGAGGATTCAGGACCTATCCCAATTCCTGTGTAGTCCAGTCAACTTGTCCCACAATGAGAGCTACCTGCCTAAATCCAGGCAGCCATCTCACAGATACAGGCTTTCCCTCAACCCCAAGAGAGTAAGCACCGATCCATCGGCAGTGCTAGAAGAAGCAGCAGGTGGTGGGTCAGGAGCTCCACGTATCCCTACAAAGGACAGAATGTTATTGTTTTGGCTGGTATGTGCTGCACCACCACATTGCTAAGCCCAGCGTTTTAGTAAAAGGGTGCTGGGGGATGGGATGCTGGGGCCAGTGCTCATGTATTGATAAGTCATGAAAAGCTTCTTTCTCATCTCATCTTTTATGTCCCCCTTTATCTTTCTATCACTTAAATCTCTAGAATACCCATAAAATGAATGTGTGGTTAAATGGATGCAATCTCGAAATTCAGGAATAGGAAAGCTTATTGCTTCTAGTAGTTGTTAGTTGAAACTTCACAATGGCCCATGCTTTATACTTTTCAGAGACAGGTCAAGAAGTATCTGTCTCCCAAGTGGATGGGCAATATGGGACCCTCAGTAGACTGAGAAGACATATGCTAAGATCACTTTGTTGGGGCAGAGTGGAGTACAGTCGTATTCCTTTACAAAATACATCCCCATTCAAATCTCTTCCAGATTCAGATAATAATGTTGAATTGAAGAAGTCTTTGGACAGACGTAGGGTTTAGGTAAATGATAACCCAAAAGGAAGTATTAAAACAATAATTTTAAAACACTTATTTTGGGAAAATACATACAAATATACTAAAGAAGTTCAATTATAATTAATATCTGAGCTGTGTTGTCTGATTCATCAAAATCTTCAGTCCCAGGGAGTTCTGTGAATTTCACGGCCTCACCTTCCCTGCTTTGCTTTTGCTGGTTTTCCCTGGCAACTTGCTAGAGTATTTGCAAGCCCTTCTTCCTTTCGTCTCTTCTCCCACTGCCTCTCCATCCTCGGTATAGCCACAAACTACTTCCAATTGCCTTCCTGTCTCTTTCTGCCACTAGGACCTGTAGATTGTGATTTTTTTTTTCTTACTCTTTGCTAAACAGAAAAGGCTCAGCTCTATGTATTATTGTATTCTTCACTTACAGAAGTTGACATGTTCCTCATGACAGCACAAAAGCATAAGCAAGTCCAAAAGTAGAAAAAAGAATCAATTTAGCCTATTTCTAAATACAGGCAATCATTTCTAAGGTACAAACATGAATTAAAGAAAGTAAATGGCTGTCGTTTGTTGAACAGTTAGGTGTCTGCCAGCTTGTGAGACTGAGGGCAAACCACTCAACCTCTCTGAGCCCGATTCTTCTTCTGTAAAATGGGAACAATCACACTGGCCCTGCTGACATAACAGGGCTGTGTACGGGCCAAATAAAGGGATGCCTAGGAAAGAGGAAAGCACTTTGGAAATGGCTTTAAATAGACGCATGCTAGAGAAATGATATACAGGCACGCCTCCTCCAAAATGCAGACACGAGATTTATAACTTGAGAATTTCTGCACTTGCTAGAGACGTGCAGAAAAGGTGGATTCATTTATAATTGACTCGTAGAAATAAATACCTACTGGTTAGATCACAGAGGAGTCACCTCAGAGCATCAGATCAAGAACATACAGAAAGGACCTCATGGCAACAGCTGGTCAAGTGAGGATCTGCCCCATCCCTGCAGCAGCCTTATGAGTTCCACGGTTTTCAAATGTCAGCACCTTATGATTTTGTGATCTGTCACCGGGGAACCTAGTTATTCAGTCTTTGCACGGAAACTGAGCTCCCATCTCAGGGCCAATTTGCTTTACAGTGGCACTGTTCCTGACTGGGGCATGAGTTTCATTTGAAGATGATTTCATAGGAATGCTTCCTTCCATGGGGCATTGTTAAATGCTCTCTCGTCTTTTGTTCTTCAAACTGGCTGCTCCTATCAGTGAAACCTATATGTGACCCCCATATTTTTTATGAATCCAATTTAGAGACACATAATGCAATTATTGTAAGTGGGGAAAGGGCATAATCAGAGGTTGACAAAATGGGTCCAGACAAAGTTATTATCATATAAGGGAAATGAATTAAAAACCACTTAAAATCTTTATTGTCCCACAGATATAAACCTAAATGAAGAACTACTTACTAGCTGTTCATGACATATTCTTTTGCTGCATTTTTGTTTTCCCTAATTAAAAAAAATTTTTTTAAATGTTTTTATTTATTTTTGAAGGAGAGAGAGAGACAGAGCACGAGCAGGGGAGGAGCAGAGAGAGAGGGAGGCACAGAATCCAAAGCAGGCTCCAGGCTCTGAGCTGTCAGCACAGAGCCCGATGCAGGGCTCCAACTCACGAACTGTGAGGTCATGACCTGAACCGAAGTCAGACGCTTAACTGACTGAGCCACCCAGGCACCCCTGTTTTCCCTAATTTTTATATGCCTATCACTTCTCATTTAACGTTCTCACCATGAACAGAGAGCCACAGACATAATCTTAAGTGCCAGATGAGGAAAGCCTCCCAGACGAGGACTGAATTTGAAGGGAAGGAAAAGAATTCTGACTCTCCAAATGTCTTCCCCTCCTGGGTGCTAATACCTGAATTTTTATAGTTAGAGCTTCATTCCTTAGGAATGTTCCTTCATGCCCCCCTTCTCCATCCCAAAGCAATCACTGATCTGCTTTCTGTAACTTTAGATTACTTTGAATTTTGTAAAACTTTATATAAATGGAATCATGTAGTATACACTCTTTTTTTTTTTTTATTTTTTTTGGTCTTTTTTTTTTTTTTTGTCTCAGAAAAATTATTTTGAGATTCATCTATTGTGCATAGTACAAGTTCATTCTTTTTATTGCTGAATGGTAATCCACTGTTTGGGTGGATTGCAATCTGTTTATTCTCCTTTTGATAGGTATTCGGGAGTTTCAAGTTGCCATTAGCAGTCTTGTACAAGTCTTTGAGGGTATTTAAGAGATCGCTCTGTTATTAATTTCTCGTTTAATGCCAATGGGACTACAGAACATATTTTCTATGATTTGAATTTTGGGGTAATTGGGACTTTTGTTTTAATAGTCTAGAATATGATCATCTTGATAAATGTGTTTTGAGCACTTGAAAATAATGGGTGTTCTGCTTTTAAGGTTTTTAATTAAAAAAATTGTTAATGACAGTGTAGTTAACATACAGTGTTATATTGTTTCAGGTATACAATGTAGTGATTCAACAATTCCGTGTACTACTCAGTGCTCATCAGGATTAATGTATTCTTAATTCTTTTCACCTATCCCCTCACACACCTCCCCTCTGATAACCATCAATTTGCTCTTTATGTTAAAAGTCTATTTTTTGGTTTGTCTCTTTTTTGTTTTCTCTCTGTTCATTTGTTTGGTTTCTTAAATTCCACATATGAGTAAAGTCATATGCTATTTGTCTTTCTCTGACTGGCTTCTTTCACTTAGCATTATGCTCTCTAGCTCCATCCATATCATTGCAAATGGCAAGATTTCATTCTTTTTTATAGCTAAATAATATTCCAGTGTGTGTGTGTGTGTGTGTGTGTGTGTGTGTGTGTGTACCACTTCTTCTTTATCCATTCACCTACCTTTGGACACTTAGGTTGCTATTGTAAGTAATGCTGTAATAAACATAGGAGTGCACATGTGTCTTTGAATTAGTGTTTTGTATAGTATTACGTCATCTGCAAATGGTTAAAGTTTTACTTCTTCCTTACCGATTTGGATGCTTTTTATATCTTTAGGTTGTCTAATTGCTGTGGGTAGGACTTCACTACTATGTTGAATAAAATTGTGAGAGTGGACATCTTTATCTTGTTCCTGACCTTAGGGGAAAAGCTCTCAGCGTTTCACCGTTGAATATGATGTTCACTGTGGGTTTTTCATATAAGGCCTTTATTATGTTGAGGTATATTCCCTCTAACCCTACTTTTTTGAGGGTTTTTATCATGAATGGATGTTGTACTTTGTCAAATGCTTTTTCTGCATCTATTGAAATGATCATGTAGTTTTTGTCCTCTCTCTTGCTGATGTGATGTATCACATTGATTTATTTGTGAATGCTGAGCCACCTTTGCGACCCAGGAAGAAATCCCACCTGATTGTGGTGAATGATTTTTTAATGTGTTGTTAGATTCGGTTTACTAATATTTTGTTGAGGATTTTTGCATCTATATTCATTAAAGATATTGATCTGCTGTTCTCTTTATCTGGTTTTGGTATCAGGGTAATTCTGGTCTTATAGAATGAATTTGGAAGTTTTCCTTCCTTTTCTATTTTTTGGAAAAGTTTGAGAAGAATAGGTATTAACTCTTCTTTAAAAGTTTGGTAGAATTCACCCGTGAAACTATCTGGTCCTGGAGTTTTGTTTGTTGGGAGTTTTTTGATTACTGATTCAATTTCATTGCTGGTAATCAGTCCGTTCAATTTTTTTATTTCTTTCTACCTCAGTTTTGGTAGGTGATATAATTTTAAGAATGTATCCATTTCTTCTAGCTTGTCCAGCTTGTTGGCATTGTAATTTTTGATAATATTCTCTTACATTCCTTTGTATTTCTGTGGTATTGTTATTTCTCCTCTTCATTTCTGATTTTATTTCAATTCTCTCCCTGCCCTTACCCATCTCTCTCTCTCTTTTTAATAAGTCTGGCTATAGGTTTATAAATTTTATTGATTTTTTTTCAAAGAAACAGCTTGTGGTTTCATTGATCTGTTCTATTGTTTTCTTAGTTTCCATATCATTTATTTCTGCCCTAATCTTTATTATTTCCTTTTTTTCTGCTAGATTTGGGTTTTGTTTGTTCCTTTTTTAGCTCCTTTAGGTGTAAATTAAGTTGTGATTTTTCTTCCTTCTTGAGGTAGGCCTGAATTCTATAAACTTCCCTCTTAGAACTGCTTTTCCTGCATCCCAAAGATGTTGGACCATTGTGTTCTCATCTGTCCATTGATGTAAGTAGGGTGTTAAAGTCCTATACTATTATTGTTTTACTATTGATTAGTTCTTTTATATTTGTTATTAAGTGTTTTATGTATTTGGGTGCTCTCATGTTGAGTACATACATATTTACAGTTGTTATGTCTTCTTGTTGGATTGTCCCCTTTATGATTATATAGTGTCCTTTTTTGTCTCTTGTTGCAGCTTTTGTTTTAACGTTGATATTATCTGATACAAGCATTGTTACCTTGGCTTCCTTTTCGTATCCATTGGCATGATAAATATTTCTGTATCCCTCCCCGCTTTCAATCTGCAGACATCTTTAAGTCTGAAGAGAGTCCTTGTAGGCAGCATATAAATGGGCTTCGTTTTTTTATCCATTCTGTCATCCTATCTCTTTTTTAAAATATATTTTTCAAGTTTATTTATTTATTTTGAGAGAGAGGGAGAAAGAGAATCCCAAGCATGCTCCGTGTAGTCAGTGCAGAGTCCGACGTGGGGCTCAAACTCACCCACCGTGAGATTATGACCTGAGCTGAAACCGAGAGTGGGTGGCTTAACTGACTGAGTCACCCAGGCACCCTTCATCCTATGTCTTTTGATTGGATCATTAGTCCTTTACATTTAATTTTTTAAAGTTTATTTATTTATTTTGAGAGAGAGCTTGAGTGGGGAAGGTGAGGAGGGTCAGAGAGAGAGCGAGAGAGTAAGTCTCCCAAGCAGGCTCACACTGTCAACACAGAGCCCAGTGTAGGGCCAGAACTCACTAACTGTGAAGACAAGACCTGAGCCAAAATCAAAAGTCGAACACTTAACTGAGCCATCTAGGCACCCCTGGTTCTTCACATTTAAAATAATTATTGACAGGTATGTATTTACTGCCATTTTGTTATTTGTTTTATATTTGTTGTTATGGATCTCTATTCCTTTCTTCCCTTGCTCTCTTCTCTCTGTGTAAGTCGGCTTTCTTTAGCAAATACTTGGATTCCTTTCTCTTCATTTTTTTTGCATATCTTTTATTGGTTTTTGATTTGTGGTTACCATTAGGTGGTATAACAGCTTCTGTATATAGCAGCCTACATTAATAGTTGCTTAAGTTTGAGTCCATTCTTTACTCCTTTTTTCCTCACATTTTATGTATATGGTGTCATACTTTACATCCTTTTACTTTGTGAGTCCTTTCACTGATCTTTACAGGTACACTTATTTTTACTGCTTTTCTGCTTCCTATTTTTCTTACTCTTCCTTATCGTTTTTGTTTTCCACTCACAGAGTTAAGTCCACTCAACATTTCTTGAAGGCTGGTTAGTAGTCATGAATTCCTTTAACTTTTGTTTTTCTGGGAAACCTTTTATCTTCCCTTCTATTCTGAATGATAGCCTTGCTAGATATCCCTTTTAGCCCTTTGAATAGATCATGCCCCTCCCTTTTGGCCTGCAAATTTCTATTGAAAAAATCTGCTGATAACCTTAGAGATTGCCTTTGTATGTAACTGGCTTCTTTTCTCTTGCAAACTTAAAAATTTTTCTTTATCCCTACTTTTTGCCATTTTAGTTACTCTGTGTCTTGGTGTGGACCTCCTAGGTTGATTTTATTGGGGGCATCTCTGTGCCTCTAGATTTGAGTTTCTGTTTCCTTCCTCAAATTCAGGAAGTTTCCAGCTATTATTTCTTCAAATAAATTTTCTGCCCCTTTTTCTCTCTCTTCTGGGATCCCTATAATGGGAATATTATTAGGCTTGATGGAATCAACTTGTTTCCTAAATCTAAATCATTCTTCATACTTTTTTTTCCCTCACCTGCTGATTACTTTGCATTACTCTATCCTCTAGGTCACTGATTAGTTTTTCTGTCTCTTCTAGCCTGCTATTTATTCCATATAATGTATTTTTAATTTCAGTCATTGTGTTCTTCATCTCTGATTGGTTCTTTTTAAAATCTCTTTGGTAAGGGTCTCACCGATGTCCTCCACTCTTTTCTCAAGTGCACTGTGTATGTATATGATCACTACTTCAAATCCTCTGTCAGGTATGTTATTTGTCTCCATTTTGCTTAGGTTTCTTGCTAGGATTTTCCCTGTTCTTTCATTTGGGAAATATCCCTCTGTCTCCTCATTTTGTCTAACTCTCAGTGTTTGTTTCTGTGTGTTAGGAAAGTCAGCTACATCTCTTGCTGTCAAAAGTAGTGGATGGGGCAGGCACTTTTAGCAAGGTGGCACATGTCCTCTTCCACAGCCACTCCTGAGACTAGGACAGGCCGTGGCCACTCCATGAAATGCATATGAGTGGGGTGTGCATTTATAACAAGGTACATGAATCCTCTGCAGGAGGTGACCATCTGCTGTTGCTGTCAGGATCAAGGCCCTGCAAAATGTGCAGTTGAGACATGGTGTTGGCAGTGTTTGTGCAGGCCTTCTGGGGAAGGGGACCTGCAATGCCAGAAGTGAGGCAAGTGTTTTTCAAACTGCTGCTTCTATGTTGTATTTCCAAAGGCTGTTTTTTGTGCTGTCTCTTTAAGAGCAGGGACTCAGTTTTCTGTCTCCCTCTGGGCTCTTCCAGAGCTGATCCCACTGATTTTTAAAGTTCCAGGTTTTATGTCCTGCTGGTTGTAAGAACTCATGAAATGCAGCCTTCTGATTTTCAAAGCCAAAGCTATGTGGATTTGTCTCCTTCATGGTGCTTAGTCCTGGTGCAGTCGTCTGTTTCCTTCCCCCTTTTCACACCTGCAGCTCCCTCTCTCTAGTGGACAGACCCCAAGGTTTAGCTCCTGACTGCCTCTCTGCCCTTCCTACCCTCTTCAGTGTGGTCTGTTTTCTACATTTAGTTGTTGAGTTTGTTCTGCCCGTCTTTGCATCGTTTTCTGAGTTATTACACTGATGTGACTGTTATCTATAGTTGTATATATGGAATGAGGTGAGCTTAGGGTCCTCCTACTCCACCATCTTCTCCGGAAGTCCTTAGGTAGAATTTTTTATAAATGTCAATTATGGCAAGTAGGTTGCTAATACTATTCAAGTCTTCTTCTATATCATTACAGATTCTCTACATCTTTTTTTTTACGGATTATAGAAGACAGGTATTAAATACTCCAAATATAATTGTGGATTTTTCTTTACAGTTCTATCAGTTTTTGCTTCATGCATTTTGAAGCTCTGTTATTAAGTATATAAATATTTATATTATGTCGCATGATAAATTGATGTTTTTATCAATATGAAATGAGGGTCTATGATCCTAGTAATATACTTTACCTCGAAATCAATTTTGTCTGATATTAATATAGCTAGTCCTTTCTTTAGATTAGTATTATGATTGGTATATCTTTTTCAATCCTTTTTGTTTTGACTTGTGTCTTTAAATTTTAAAGTAAATCTCTTTAGATAGTATACAATTGGGTGTTTTTTTTTATTATTATTCAACTTGACAGTTTCTGTTCTTTTTAATTGGGTTGTTTAGACCAGTTGCATTTAATATGATTATTCATATGTTTTAATTTAAATATAATGGTTGAAATTGTTTTCTATTTATCTTATCTGTTCTGTGTTCCCTTTTGCTTTTTGGATTATATTTTATGATTCCATTTTTCCTCCCTTTTTGGTTTATTGGCTATCACTCTTTCTTTTGTTATTTTAGTGGTTATTTTAGGGTATTAGTATATATCTTTAATTTATTACGGTCAACCTTCAAGTGATAATACAGGATTTTACATATAGTGCAGCAACCTTACAAAGTGTGCTTCTATTTCTCACTTCCCAGTCTTTGTACAATTGTTCTCATGCTCTTTACTTCTACACGTATTATACAACCCATAATATGGCACTATCATTTTTAATTTAACAGTCAATTATCCTTTAAAAAGATTTAAAATACTAAGAAAAAAACTTTGTATTTATCTATAAACTATGTATGTAGTTATTATTTTTTTTAAGGTGTATTTATTTTTGAGAAAGAGAACATAAGCAGGGAGGGGCAGAGAGAGAGGGGGACAGAGGATCCAAAGCAGGCTCTGCTCTGTCCGCACAGAGCCTGATGCGGGGCTTAAACCCACGAAACTGTGAGATCACGACCTGAGCCGAAGCTGGACGCTCAACCAACTGAGCCACCCAGGCACCTTGTAGTTATTATTTCTTTGTGTGGAACTCGTTTCTTTTGTTGTTGTTGTTGTTTTCTGTTGAAAGATTTTCTTTACCATTCTGGTGGCTGGAAGGAGCTGGAGTTGGATATAGTTTTTCTTCTAGGTCAGTTATGCTATAATAAAATACCAAGTAGGTTAATCTCTGGTAAAATAGTTTCTTTTGAGGGCAGAGCTTGTTGAACAGAATGCTTTGGCATATTTCAAAATGGTTACTTTTTCTCCTCCTGCCAGAAGCCAGATTTTTCTCTTCTCTGATCTTCACTGTGAGACTCTGGCAGAGCTCCTGGAGATAAAACTAACTAAAGTAGGTTACCCCCATAAGAGTCATCCCCACCTTGAGTCTTTAATTCTCAGAATTGTCCACACTGAGCCTCCAGCATTTCATTAATTACAATTTGGGTTTTCCTACCCTGGCACTGGTTCCCATGGAAGTTTCTCCTTCTGGGCTTGTGCTGCAGTAAGCTGTGATTCTGTGTTTTCACTTGTCCAAAGAAGAGTTATTGATTTTCAGTTATTCAGCATTTTATTTTTTGTGAGGATGGAGTGATGACTTCCCTCATAACTTGCTTGTTTACTTGTTATTAGTTCTCATTGCAATTATATCATCTGCAAATTATTATAATTTTGGCTTCTACTTTCTAATATTTTTTTTCTGATCATACTGCTTCAGCTAGAACTTTCAAAATAACGTTAACAGTGTTGGGAAAGGCTATCTTTATCTCTGATTCTCATGGACATGTCTTAGTATTTAAGTCTTTTTTTACAATGTCCACAATTTTTGGCATAGATATTGTTTATCATATTAAATATTGTTATTTGGTTTTTACCAAGATTTTTTAAGTTAGAAATGGATGTTGAATTCTGAAAAACTTATCTGATGAACTGATATGTTTCATTTATTTTATTTATATTATTATAATAATAGATTTTAAAAAGTTAGACCTCCTTATACCACTAGAATAAACTCTATTTAGTCACTGTGTAATGGTCTTCCTGTCAGTGTCATTTTGCAAAAATTTTATTTGTACTTTGCACTTATTTTTTCTTTTATGTTTATTTATTTCTGAGAGGGGGAGTAGGGCAGAGAGAGAGGGAGACAGAGGATCTCAGGCAGGATCTGCACTGACAGCAGAGAGCCCCATGTGGGGCTCCAATTCACGAACTGGGAGATCATGACCTGAGCCGAAGTTGGACGCTTAACTGACTGAGCCACCCAGGGGCCCCTGTACTTTGCATTTTTATATGTGAGAGAATTAAAAAATTTTGTGCATGATTATTTGGTATGTGACAGTTTCATGAACAATGATTATGTTCTCATCTCTTATATGCTCTAGCATATGGATGGGTTGGCAAACTATGGCACACAGGCCAAATCTGACCTACCGCTTGTTTTTATAAATAAAGTTTTATTGGGAGACTGCCATGACCATTAATTTAGTGTCTGCGGCTGCTTTCTCCCTACAGTGGCAGAGCTGAGTGGTTGTAACGGACTGTGAGGTCCACAAAGTTGAAAATATTTATTCTCTGGCTTTTTATAGAGTAAGTTTGCTGACCCCTGGTCTAGAATAATTTAGATAGTATTGAAATGCTATCCATTTCTTGATGATCTCGAGGAGCTTACTTGTGAAACTAGAGCACGGGCTATTGAGTAAAGTCACAGTGGGTTTAAAACCCATATCTAGGGGCGCCTGGGTGGCTCAGCCGGTTAAGCGGCCGACTTCGGCTCAGGTCATTATCTCACGGTTTGTGAGTTCGAGCCCCACATCGGGCTCTGTGCTGACAGCTCAGAGCCTGGAGCCTGTTTCAGATTCTGTGTCTCCCTCTCTCTGACCCTCCCCCGTTCATGCTCTGTCTCTCTCTGTCTCAAAAATAAATAAACGTTAAAAAAAAATTAAAAAAAAACCCCATATCTAGTCTGCATTAATAATTGCGTGTTTGCTGTTGGGTAATGTACTTAAATGTCTGGAGCATTCCCCTCAACTATAAAATGTGAATAATAATGATAATAATCTTTGTTTAAAACAACACTCTGAAGACGAAATATATTAATGTATTTTCAAAGTACATGGCATAGTTTCTTAACAAGTACAATTTTTATTCTTGGGATAGTTTCTTGACACTGTGTTCAAATCATGGTTTGTTTTCCATGGTACCCAACAGCCTCATTGGTGCTAATGAGGTATCCTTAAATTCAGTAATTCTGGCTTGTTTGGTTTTGTTTTGAGAGAGAGAGAGAGCAGAGGAGAGGAGCAGAGGGAGAGAGGGAGGGAAGAGGGAGGTGAGAGAGACAGAGAGAGAGAGAGAGAGAGAGAGAGAGAGAGAGAGTCCTAAGCAGGCTCCACGCTCAGCTTGGAGCCCAACGCGGAGCTTGATCCCACAACCCTGGGATCATAACGTAAGCCAAAATCAAGAGTTGGATGCTCAACCCACTGAGCCACTCAGGCACCCCAGGCGCCCCCGTAATTTTAGTTTTTATATTAAAGTATCTTTTTCTAATCCAGATTCTTTCTTTTTAATGAAACACAATGCTTTTTAAAATCTCACTGAAATTATAAAGATTTCTAAAGTTTACTCTGTATTTTCAGCAAGCCTCTTTCATAGGAAAACATTTGTTT
Source organism: Panthera uncia (assembly GCF_023721935.1). Taxonomy (NCBI): domain Eukaryota; kingdom Metazoa; phylum Chordata; class Mammalia; order Carnivora; family Felidae; genus Panthera; species Panthera uncia. The sequence continues at coordinate 106,237,085 of NC_064810.1, read as the reverse complement.
TGATTCTTCAGATCCCCTTCCTTTCAACTTCTGTGATTCTGCATATATTTAGTGACTTCTATTCATGCCTTCCGGGGGCTCTCTTTTCACTCATTGCTGGAATTGCAGATAGGTCCAAACTGAGTTTACTTAGGGTTTTCTTCAATATTTTAGGGGTGGGTAAAGAGTGAAAGAAAGAATTTAGATCAGAAACCAAGTTGTCAGTGGGATATCCACTATCGTTAAGTTCAGCTATGAAGCCAAAAGCTGCGTCTGTCGAAACAAGTTTATTTTCATATGATTATTATTGCATGCATAAGTTATGAGCTCTATCCTCTTTCCAAGCATCTCATTGACTACATGATTAGGAGTCACCCACTCCCGGGCAGTAGAGGGCTGATGTTTGCTTTCCTAACTAATTTCTACATGGCCTTTCCTTTTCTCTGGCTTTTGCCACTTGTACAAATTTGGCTCAGGGTCCCACCCCTTACTGTCCAGGTGGACAATTCCTTTTTAAGTCATGACTCAGGGTTTGATAAACTCTTTTTTAAATCTGGTCTTGCATTTATTATATCTTAAAAATATTCTCAAAGTTATTGAAATATAGAAGACACTTCCTTCTGTCTAGAACTGACATAAATTTTCCACTTCTACCAAGTTGAGGAGAAATAAAGCCTTGTGAATTGGGCAGCTAGGTTGATAACTTTGAAACAGATGCCAATTGATTTTCTTAGCTTTTTCAACTGTGGCATTTAGGCAAAAGAGAAAATTTTCAATGAAATAGCCGATATATATGACACTGAAATTAGATGTCTCTTACATGCTCGTGCAACTGATAATTACATGTTTATGTGATTTTTGTAAATCACTTGAAAAGATAACCATAAAGAAGATTTCTTAGGCTTGCATATGTCTTGATTTTGTGATGGTTGCTTCCCTGGCATTCATTTCACCAACAGCTATCAGATTGTCCCTTGGGGATCTGTCCCTCCTCCATTATCAGGATGTTGGGGTTGGATTGTCTCCATAGTCAACCCAAATCATGCACTCTCATTGACTTAAATTAAACAGAGCATCTCATTTTCCTGGTTCCAGTGATTGGTTCAAGGGTAATTTAAACCTGCCCAGAGTGAACCCAGAATTTTACTTGACACATAGACATCACTTTGACTCTGGGTTTGTGGGTGTGAGGGTAGGAGGCTTGGAGTCCTATCACCATTTTCCTACCACAAAGAGAAACTTCATGAGGAGTCAAATAAGTACTATGAGGAGGAAGAACTGAGAGAAGGAGCTTAGAAACATCAGTGAGGCCCAAATCAGACCAAGGCCGGAGCCAGTGACACCTTGTGAACTACCCTTTGTGATCTAAAAACAAACAGAAATAAATTGTCTACCCATCTGCCATCTTTTTTGATTAAGCCAACATAGGTAAGGTTTGTTTTTATTTATCTTTGCATCTCAGTGTATTACAGGGTACTTAGGGACATAGTAGTTGTTCAATGAATGTGGAAAGATGGGGAGGAAGGAGGATTGTAATTTTATCTGAACATTCTAATCTTAGTTATGTGAATAGCAAAGCTTTGTGGTGATATTTTTAGATTTCAATCCTTTTACATTTTATTTCTTGGCCAAAAAATGGGGGAAAAAACATGTCAATAAAAAAGAAGGACTCACATAAGTAAAAATCCTCAGGAATTCCTATTTTGTATTAATGTTTTTCAAAGAATGTCTTAAAAGAAGTTTGCAGGATCTGACATTGTCCCTGGAAAGGGTTGGAAATGAAGAAGTTCAAGCTATGACTTTGTAGCCGTTTGAGGTGAAAAAAAAAGTATTAAATTTGCATTAAAAAAATAAACCTTCTATTTCGTGCCAGTTATCTTCTATTTGCTTCTCCAGATCCTCTCTCCCCACTTCTCCACCTTGCTTTCTGCCCCAGAAAGCTGACCTGCATGGCTTACGTGGGAACCCTTACCATCTGGTTTGGCCAGTGGGAAGCCCCAGCAGTCGGGGAGGAAAGTGAGGTTGGGGTACTGACTCTTTGCTTGCAGGGATCACCTTAGGCTGACTGTATGTTCCGACCACATGTTTTAAGTTTTGGACAAGGAACTCATGACAGCCTTTCTTATGTGACTCTCTGCATCCTGATACTGGCAATTGCTTCTTCCTCTCTGCTGTAGCTCGCCCTGGGTACCACGGTGTCTCTTGTAATTCTTCCACACCTATGCAAATAAACCTGGTTTGACTTCACTAATTTGAGTGTGCCATCTGTTTTTTGTTGAGATCTCAAGTGATCCATATTTATTTTGGAAATGAAAATATTAAACATGAACAATGCAAAGCTAATGCACACTGATGCTGCTACATGAAATGCTATCTTTCCGGACGGACAGAAGAATAGAGTCCATGTAAGTTGTGCCCAGTGAAAGTGAATTAAAAAGTCAAACCAGGAAAGGAAATGCTTAGAGAGAGGGCTTCCCTGGTTTTATTCAAGCAAATCTTCCTGTCACACAACCCCAGGGGTGCCATTCACAGGATGATTCAGGCTAACTTTAGGAATGTTTGTCAACCAGAACCATTTCTGCTTAGTAAGAAGAGAATGAGAGCAAATCAAGCAATTTTACTTGGGTCAAATTAGGTTAAAATTGGTGCTGAGAAAAGCCACCAAAAAAAAAAAAAAGAAATTCCCAAACTAGTTAGCTTCTTTTGGCCTTGGAATTCGCTCCTTTGGTTCCAAAGTCCTAAGTTAACACAGACCAAGAGTTGTATATCAGAGTAAAGACGAAGAGTTAACTTTGGTTTGGAGGTTTTGGTTTAGGTTAAAATATATAGTGGCCGCTAAGATTTTTATGTGATTACCAGTTGGCAAAACTCTCAGCTTCCTTAGAGTTGTCATACTGAATCCTTGTCCATTTCTTTGATCAGGGCTGGGAGTGTCCCCTCCCGCACCCCAAGTTTGGGAAGTAGGTTGATCATCATGATTTCCCATTCCTTAAGATTGCCTCTGGTCCTACTTGATCCTTGTAACAGTTCGTATTTCCAAGAGATGTTTTGAACTCCTCTTTGATGCCTGCCCTTGTCAACGTCCTCTCTTTTTCACGCCATGCTTCCCAGAACTTGCTTCTCATCCTGTGAACAGGGCTGCGCCTCTGTTTCCGCTTGGCTTTCTCTGAAGAGCAGCTGTAGCAGCGTGGAGTTAAAAATAACAGCATCTTGAGAGACTAGAAGGGGTATGGGTGGGGGGGAGCAGAGAGCGTGTTCATTAAGGGCTTTTAAATTTCTGAATGCCCCTTTGGAATCATTAACGCGCTTGGCTAAGAACATCTCTGGCAACTCAGAGGGAGAGAGGTGTTCCTGTGTTGTACTCTGTGTGTGTTATGAGTGTTTATGTTAATAAGGAGGGAAAAAACACTTGCCCATGCTGCTGATGAGCTGAACTCCATGCTGTGAGCAAATAGAACAAAATGTTAATTCTGAGTAAGTCAGCTGTCTGAGAGCCCCTGTTCTGACCACCTGCCCTTTTACCTCAATGGCCACTAATTAGCCAGCGCTCTTACTATTTAGGGACATGCTGTAAACACAAGGTAAGCCAAAAGTTGCATAGTGACACCACTATTCTTACAAATTGGAAGTGATAGCTAATGAGACGTAACAGGAAACATCAGCTGTGTAATATTTATTTCAGGGGTACAGATTTCAAGACTCGCTGTAACAAAAAATGCCTAACAGGCAGGTATTCCTCAGCCCTGCCTCCATGGATAACCATCCATTGTTATTCATATATTCGGTATTCATGTATTCAGCTGAAAGAGGAATAGATTCTATGTTTTTTAAACTTTTTTTTTTTTTAAAGAAACAGTCAAATGGAGAAGTACATTTGTGTACAATAGCATGTAGAGGTGATAAATGTCATAGAGTGTGTTTGGAGTTACTGTTACTCGGAGAAGGCACAGTTTAGCTTGGTGGGAAGAGGGGCAAGGGCCAGGGAAGGCTTCTGGAAGAAATGTGGCAGTTGAGATGGAGTTGGATTGGGATGAGCCTTCTAGGCAGAGCAAACAGCATGTGCAAAGGTAGATAGACTGGGAGATAGACTGCATTTGTATCCTGTTTGGGGTTTATCCAGAATGGTGGAGAGTGCTGTCTTTTGGGGACAGGATCCTGAGGAGCTACTGCATTATTTCAATGCTTATAAATAATTGATAAGCCGACACCCATGTCAATAAACCTTAGTATAAAAGCAGAGTCTTTGAGAATAAAACAGTTGTGTAAATATTTCCTGAATATCAATGACAGATGCTGTGGTTTTGATATTTTAGACAAGCTATAGATTGCAGGCATTTCAGTTCATACTGACACAGATACTTTCTAGAACCTGGGAATATAAATACTCCATAGCAGGCCACATATGTGAACAGAACACAAACTATCTGGAAAATTCCATTACAGCACAGAGGCATACAGAAGCATGTTGTGGGAGGCTTACAAACATGTTCACTATAGGTGTGCCAGCAAGGCCGCTAAATTAATTTCAAAGAGTTTATTCTCTTGTTAAGGTTAAACACCTCTAGCATCTTGTTCATGTCATTCGTCACATAGTAAACCTTATTTAAGAGTGGCAGAAAGAAAAATTGTAGCTTAGAGCAGGTGATGGAAATCAAAAGGAACTAATTTCACACTAATGGATTCTATATTCCACACTGGAGAACGTTTAAGAGGGATCTTTAAAATGTTGCCTTGCTGTTACTTTCTCAAAGCTAGGAATCATTAGTAGATTGTGCCGATTTTCCCTTTCCCCCCGCAGGACATCTACAATGGTCTGGACTCATCACGAATGCTCATTAAGCAACTGTCAAGGCATATTGGATTATTGACTTGGAAGGCAACGAGGCATGGGCAGAGCCCCTGTTGGCAAGCCCAGGGTTGCTGCTCAGGAGGGTGGCTTGCTGACCAGGAACACCTCTGCTTTCTCTCTCTGTTTTAGAGTTTGGTCCTGCTCTAAGAAGACATTTGTCCCTCCATCAAAATTTGTGTACATTTCACTTTTTCTGGGACTTGGGATCAAGAACAGAATTCAGGCTAGATTTGAATGTGTGTAGATTTGCATCCTTGGTTTTCATGCTATCCTGGATTACAGTCCTCCCGCCCCTCCACCTCTTAGGCAGTGAGCATGATTGCTTCTGTGCTACACAACATTTGGGTAATTCCTCCCAGGTTCTGTCTGTGCTTTTTGGAGGCAGTAAGGCTAGAGGAGATGGAGGTTGTTTGTCTAGCTTGCACTAACGAAAGCAGGAGGCTATACCGCTTAACATTTATAAAACACTCACATCATTAATTCATCCACTCATCTGAAAGACAGTTATTGATCACATGTTGTGCCAGGCTGCTAGGAGCAGCCACACTAACTAAAATGGCACCCCACCCATCACCAAACCAAGTCTGGAGACTGCCCTAAAAATCACAGGAGTAAGTTTTGCAGCACTGGGACTGAAAGCCATGCCTTCTGATGCCAGACGCTGTGCTGTTTCTACCCTTCACTGTACCCCTGCGAGTGGCTGTGGACCAGCCCCGGGCAGGTCCTGCATCTGGAGGTGATCTTCAGTCTGTCTTAGCTACACAACTGCTCTTCTGGAAACTTCCCTGCCATATTCAAGTTCCTTTTTTTTTTTTTTTTCATCTGCTCAAAGAGGACATGGGGTAAGGAAACGAGTGGGCAGGTGCCTCAAAGTATGATTTTTTTACAATGTTTGGTCCAGGAATCAGGGTTTAACAAATCAGGGTGGAGATTTCAAACATTATAAAAAAGGAGTGAAAAATTCCTTTGTAAATGGTAATGAAATATGAGTCGTCAGTCTGTATTTGATGTCCAACAAGGGGAGATCTGAGGTGGCCCTCAGTGTGAGTGTAGGCAGCAAGAAAAGGGAACGTGGGAGTGTAGTGGGGTGTATCTCTTGTTCATGCTGAGTACAAGGGTGTAGATTAGTCAGGGACAAGAACCAAATTAGGGCGTTGAAGTTGTACTTTTTAACACCTTATTCCAAGGACTACAAATCAAAGGGGGAAAATGAGGAAAGGAGTCATAAAATGAATTACTGATTAGAAATTGTCCTCAAGGCTTGCTTACTGCCTGATGCTTTCCAGAAAATTATTCCTTTCTGATGTTTTGAGTAATGATCTGCCATGATTAATATTTGGAATATGCAAACATGCATTATTTTTAGACACATGGTCAATGCAGTGAGTTGGATTTCTGGGTAATCAGCAGTGGATTCTTCCGAGTAGCATCAGAGGAGGCAGACAGATGCCTTTCAGGCCTAATGTAATTGACTCAATTTTGAAATCTGCCCCACAACCCAGGTGCTAGGTCAAGGCACACATCCAGGGTGATCAATTAAGAGCTATTGTGGAAAAGGCATCCATCCTGTTTGCTCTTTGTTCTCATGTTATGCCTCCGTGAAGGTCAAAATAGATGATGCAGTAATGAAAAAATAAGCTAGTTTACTTACCCATGACCAAGTGACTTGCTTACCTCAATGCTTCTCATAATTCTGTGGTAATTACTCAAAGGAAATGAATGACTCCAGGAAACGCAGGGATACGCTTGTGTCTATGTGACGATCCCAGATGGTGTCCAAGCATGTGGCAGGCTGCCCAGCGGAGTTTCTCATCTGAGATGTAGCAGGCTCAGCAAGAGCTGTTCACAGGAAGATGCTCAGAGGAGGGGCTGGGCCCGAGTCAGAGGAAGAGGCTGAGCTCTCAGATCAAAAAGGGAAGGGAAATGGGGCCGAGGGGGTGGTGCTGCCTCCAGAGCTTTCCCCCACAGATGGCAGGGATCCAGACATACTGGCAGAGGGTCTTTCCTGAGGTGAAAGGACACCGTGTCAGGAAACTTCATGTCCCCTCAAACATGTTAGTTCTTGCCAAGAATCAAGTATCTTCCTTGTTCCAAAAGCTGGTGGTAATGTATCCTAGAAAGGTGGATCTAGGAGAGGGAGTGATGGAAACAGCACGGGCTGCTGCAGTGCCGTGGGAGAGGCAGGGCCTGCTTTGCCTGGACTGCTCAGGTGTGAGCAGAGAAAACCTTTCAACTCCTTCCCAGAGACCATTTCATTGTATTGTCCTCTCCAGAAGACTTGAAAATCCTCCACATTATAAAGGGGATACAGTTTTAGTGATGGTTTCAGGTACTGTGGAAGACAGTGTAGGTATTTTTTAACGAATAGAAGAGAAAATGTTTCTCTTGCAATCATGCAATAACCAACAGCTAATTGTGAAGCTCCTACTACGTGCAGGCATAGGCCGAGAGGCAGGGATAGACCTGGTGGGGCAGAAACAGACTGATGGGGGCGCGGGTGGTGCCTGGGTGGCTCAGTTAAGTGACTTCGGCTCAGGTCATGATCTCACCGTGCATGAGTTTGAGTCCCACATCGGGCTCTGTGCTGACAGCTCAGAGCCTGGAGCCTGTTTCAGATTCTCTGTTTCCCTCCCTCTCTCTACCCCTCCCCTGCTGGTGCTCTCTCTCTCTCTCTTATAAATAAATAAACATTAAAAAAATGTAATAAAAAAGAAATGGGCTGATGGGGGCACTTGAGGAGCTGTCTAGTTGGGGGACACAGTGGGGATAGAGTTAGACAAACGACTGTAAATTTGCCCCCACCACCAAGTGGTAAAAGATGATACTTTTTACTCAGAGAGTTTATTGCAAAGAAGTTTGATCTAGTCAGGAAGGGCAGCACTCCTTGGGCTGAGATCGGGAGGAGAAGCAGGGAGAGGATGTGAGCACTGCGGTGGGGTGGGGACAGCAGGGGTGCAGGCCTGGGATGGGAGGGTCTGGGAAGGCAAGGTCTGTGAGAGCACAGCACATAGAGAGGGCGCAAGGGAACGTGGTGAGAGGAGCCCCTGGCGGAGATGGAGGGGGGCTGGGCCATGGGGCTTTGTGGACCCTGGAGAGTTGTGACTGTACCTGTAGGGCAGTTGGGGAGCTGAGAGAGGCTTTTAAGACGTGGAGAGTGATGTTTTAAAATAACATCACTCTGCCTGCCGTTTGTAGACTGGATTTAATGGGGCAAGTGGGGAAGCAGGGAGGTCAGTGCCGGATTTCAAAGCTACTTAGTGACAAAAACCAGTCAGATTCGTGATGGGCTGAGTGTGGGGTCAAGGGGAGGGAGCTGTCCCACGGTCCCGGGCCTGCATTCTCTTAGTAGCTTAGAGTCCTATCAGCCTTCTTGCCCTTTCATGAGCCTCGTGTGTGTGTGTGTGTGTGTGTGTGTGTGTGTGTGTGTGTGTGAGCGTGTGCACGTGCTCACTGGAAGACCCTGTGAGGGAGACTACACACCCACATCTCTGATGCCCCACTTTCCCCCTTGGAGGCTGGGGCTTGTGGGGAAACTCTTTCCACCTGTGTTCACCTTTGTTTGGGGGAATCTGATAATAAGTAATAAGCAGCACTCCTTCTCTCTCCCCACCCAAAATAAAAAGAAAAATGGGGGCGCCTGGGTGGCTCAGTCGGTTAAGCGGCCGACTTCGGCTCAGGTCATGATCTTGCGGTCCGTGGGTTCGAGCCCCGCGTTGGGCTCTGTGCTGACAGCTCAGAGCCTGGAGCCTGTTTCAGATTCTGTGTCTCCCTCTCTCTGACCCTCCCCCATTCATGCTCTGTCTCTCTCTGTCTCAAAAATAAATAAACGTTAAAAAAAAAATTAAAAAAAAAAAAAAAGAAAAATGGAAGCCTCATTAAACACTGACATTCCCCAGCTTCCTGTCATCGCCCCCAGTTTTGGAAGATGGGGAGACTTTGTTAGCTCCAAGCAGGTGGTTACTGCTGCTGTGACTTCTGGGCAGGGCGTCCGGCCAAAAAATTGTGGGCCCGACCAGAGGCTGAACAAAGTCAGGAAACCACCCTCCAGTGTTCTCCGGTGGCAGCGAAATGGAATGATTTAAGAAGCACTCACAGTTTGGTTGAAGCCAGACCCTAATTTCTTAAAAGCTCAGATGCACTCATATCTTCCCAGTGGATGTGAGAAATAAAGGTGGAAAAATTCATTCTCATCTCCTGGGGATGGTGGGATTGGTGTGTTTGCATCAAACACATCAGGCTGTCGCCCACATTAGCAGGACCTTCCAACCCCAGTCTTTCAGGGTGGATAGTCTCCTTTGAAAATGTCTACTCCTCTATCTGCTTCTGGCACTACTCTCTCTTTAAACCCAGTACCTATCAGTTAATTGTTTAAGAGGCGATCATAATTATTGTAAAAGGGGTAACATTGTACTTGTTCTTGTTTCTGAGTGCTTACTCTGTGACAACACTACACTGTGCATGCTTCCCATGTTATTTCATTCAACCTTTGTATGAACTCTGAAAAGCAGAAACTGTGAGTCTGTTTGTGAGATGAGAAGACGGAGGCTATAGAAATTAGGTAACTTGCAGAATGTAGATCAGATATTGAATGGCAGAGGTGGAGATAAGCAAGACCCACACCCTTGTACTTGATAGTGAGCAAGGCATAAGTCATGGAAAGTTGGTTGGTGAACCCCAATCAGTACTCAAGGCAATCACCATTTAATGACCACCTGCTGGGTGCAAGGTGCCGGGCTCAAGTCTGAGGAACGCAAGTTGGAGAAGCTGAGTTTCTCCTTTCACAGGGCTTAAAGTCTGTTGGGAAGTTGAACCTAGAAATCCACATAACACAAGACATGCTATAGTAGGTGCTAAAGTGGAGGTCAAGCAGATGTTAAGGGAACACTGAGGTGACAGGCAAAGTCTGATGGGGTGGGGGTTAGGAGGCGGGGGAGACTAGGAAAAGTTTAGGAGAGTTGCTATCTTTTCAAGTGCAGATTAAAAGACCACCAAGCATTTGACAAGAAGTGGAGACTGCTGGGGGAGGTCATGGAGAGGACATGACCTCCAGCTGACCCTGGGGCTGGGAAGGGCACCTGGAGGCTCCTCCCCACCCCCTGTTAATGGGATGTACATTCTGCCAATTATTCACAAGTGGGAGCCATTTCAAGGACACGGCCTTGAGAGAATAATGGGTTGTTGAGACCCAGTTAAAGCCTATATAAACTTCAAAGATGCTGTGTGGCAGGTGTGGAGATCTATGCCTCTTGTGTCTGCCAGAGACAAGCCTGAGAAGTTAGTTCCCTTTGCTTTTTCAAACTACCACCTACCATTCTGGAGTGGCCTGCCACTTTCTTCAGTCTCTCCTTGCCCTCGGTGTACGGGGACCAGTCTGCGAACCCACAGAGACAGAAAGGATATTCCACATGGACAGAGCATCTTGATCAAAGGCCCTGAGGTGAGAGGGTGCTAGGTGGGTGTGTTGGTGCTCAAAGACTAGCCATGGAGGCAGCATAGGCTTTAAGGACGAAGGAGGAGGGGAGTCTGGAGGGAGGCCAGGCTGGGGGTGAGAGTGACCTCTTGTGCTTGCCAAGGGGTTTATATGGAATGGAAGCCATGGAAGATTTTTCAAGGAGAGAGGGGACATGGTCCTATTGTTTCTGTGGGAAAGCAAAGTACCTATGGTTTGTTGGCTGGTGCTCTGTGAGGTACTAGATTAAACTACACAAAATGGCTGACATTTGACCGTCTTGACCTACGAGAATGATCATTTCATATGATTTGACCTAATACGTTTTGGGGTTTTTCTTCTGGTTCTGGAAAAGCCTTTGTTTATGGTGTATGGTTATACAATTGGGGTTTCTTGGCTTTTGGAGGTCCTCAGAAGTACTGGTGGGGTTGAATGAGTATTTAGAATATCTTAGTTTACCCAATAAGGTGAGGAAGTTAAATGATATTTTAGGCTTGCACTTGATAACTCAGGACAGTAACCCTAGCTGCTTCATGGAGATCAGAGGCACTTATTAGTTGAGGAAATCAGAAGTGTCTAGTATCTCTGGGAAAGGGGGTGGTTAGGGAATGAAGATTAAAGAAGGTCCTTGATGGGTAAGTACTGATTGCTGTAGACTGCCACTAAGAGCTAGCATGAATGTAGACACGCCCTGTTCCTAAGCTACCTTGGATGTCCTGGGACTGGTGCTTCCATTTCTTTATCCATCAAATGTTTTCTGAGCGTCTAAATGTTTCATAAGCCGATCCAGGCACTAGACTGAAAACCGATATATTTTGGGGTGCCTGGGTGGCTAAGTTGGTTAAGCGGCTGATTTCAGCTCAGGTCCTGATCTTGCATTCGGTTCGGTTCGTGAGTTTGAGCTCTGCATCGGGCTCTGTGCTGACAGCTCAGAAGGTGGAGCCTGCTTGAGATTCTGTGTCTCCCCCTCTCTCTCTCCTCCCCCCTCCCCCGCTCTCACTCTGTCTTTCTCTCAAAAATAAACACTAAAAAAACAAAACAAGAAAAGAGACCTATTTGTGTATCTGGTTCTTAGATTTGGGGCAAAAGTAGAATGAATAGCAGCTGATTAAACTCGTTCAGAAGATTATCTAGTGTCAACCCTTTTCAAGAATGTGGCAGAGTAGTGGTCTGTGTGGAGACAGGGTGGGGTGGCGGAGAGTGTAATGTTTGCTGGGGGCCTACTTAGTGGTAGACACTGGGCTTTTGGCTGATTATCTTATTTGAATTCTTCCCAGCTCTGGACAGACGAGGTGTTACCTCTTTTAACAGATGGGAAGACTGATACTCCGAGAAATTGAGAAAATTGTCGGGGGTCACCCAGCCAGAAGGTGTTAAGCCAGGGTTAAGCTCAGATCTGTTGGTCTTCAAAGCCTGAGTGCTTTCCACCAGCATCCCAATGTATGAAGCGATTTTAGATTTTGCATGACAAACCTGGGGGATCAAACTCTTATTTGTCCAGGGGCTTGTTTTCTCTTCAGCCACAATAGAACCAGAATAGTGTAATCCTAACCATTTGTCGACAATGGCCTTGCAGGCTGTAGACACAGAATTAGAGTGTCAGGGCCAGGCAGCTGACATCTGCAGAAGGCATGAAAACAACATTTCCAACCCAAAGTAATGATGCAGCAGCGTTTCAGTGAGTCAGATCCCACAAGGATTGCTATGTTACGAGAAAGTACAAAGATGTTGCTTAGAACCAGCAAGCGTTGGAGACTTGGTTCCAATTTTGATAAATTTGTAGAAGTTGCGACTCGGAGGTCGTGCTATTAATTTGGGTGACATGATTACCATCACCTTGGCTTCTCTGTCCCAAATGTGTGAAAACAACAGCCACAGAAAAGTTGATAGGGCTTAAAGCTCATGTCACACGATGTTTTGAGATCTATCGTCAGGAAACCGGAGTAAAATAAGCCAAGAATTCCATTTTCTAAGTTTTCAAAATGACTTTCTGCAGACTTGAGTAAAAAGAACTTCTCCCAACTTACCCTGAACAGGTTTTTGTTCTTCTTAAAAGTTCTTGAATTTTCACCAGAGTTTGGTGTGAAGAAAACCAGCAACTCCTTCGTTGGTTTGGTGCCAGGGGTATAGAGCATACAGAACTGATTTTCTTCTCATTTAAAAGATGTACGAATGCTGGAGCTGCTCTGGCATTTATTATGGATATATAAAAAAAAAAAAGGAGCTAATCAGTAATAGGCCTGCTCCTCCCTCCAGGGGAGAAGTCCCTTTTAGGGTGGCTCTGAAACAGGCTGGTCATAATGTCCCATTAGATATGCATTTGCTGGGAGTTGCTGTAACTCCGAAGTTGAAGTCCCATGCCCGCAGCTGGGCCTCCAGGACCTTCTCTCCAAAAGCTTGTGAACAACCTTCCATGTTTTGGGGGTTCTCCTTTCACCCCAGATTCAGGAAACAGCCTGCAGCCAAGGCCCGACTGCCAGGCTCTCTTCCTTCCTCTTGTGCGAGAAGCACCATTAATAGTCCTGTCAGTCTTGATTAATTCTGTGCACAATGATCAAGAGAGTGTTTTGACTTTGGGGCAAATCAAACCACAGTGGACCATGCGACACTGACATGAGGGATAAACATTTATTAAAAGAGAAAAACCCAGAGCCTGGGGCTGGTGGGGATTGCATGGAACTAAAAGCATGTAAACAGTTTCAAGTAGAGATTTCAAAAAAAGAAAAGCTACTTTCAGGTTATTCTATTCTAGTTTTTGAATGGTTTCAATAATCTAAATTAGCAAAAAGAATGTATCCATTTGGTTTTTGTGTGAACAAGTATAGGCCATTAATGCACTGATTGGCAGCCGGTGCAGGGAAAAAAGTCGCTTTTACTCTTTTACAACATGAACCTATTTTGATTTAGTGCTGAAATGGCGGGCCATTTGTAAGAATATAACTAATTTCAAGGAAAATGGCAAAGAACATTGTTCTCAAAGGCATTTAATAGGCCCTTAAACTTTGACTTAGGAAAAAAAAGGTGCTTGGATATATCCATACCAAGGATGCAGTCAAGTGTGACAATTCTGAGACTGGGAAAACATTGTCCCTCTGATTTCAGTCAGAATTCTTTTTTTGTGATACCGCTGGCCTAGAATGGGAATCTTCTATAAATATTGATATATACAAATAAATATATTTATATACCTTGGGTATGTAACATGCAACTTATCATAGGATTCTGGGTTGATTTAATGTTAGGTGAGGTAGGAAAGATGGGCCTTTTCCAATTTTAGGAAAGGAGGAAAACGGGACCCAGAGAAGTTAAAAGATTTGCTTCTGGTCATGCAGTTAGTAAAAAGAAATGCTTGTCATGAACCCCAGGCACACTGACACCAAGTGACTCTTCTCTTCAGGTAATGGGAGTGGGGGCCCCCATTAGCAAGCACAGTGATCACTTCTTAACCCACACCCGCACCACCCTTCCAGGATGCCACCCCTGCCCTTTTAGCAAGCTGTGTGGAAGGAGGCCGCTCCTTGAACAGCGCTTTTCTGCTCACACATGGCCTTCCCCTCCAGTCCTTCTGTCAGGTCGGTGGTTCAAGGTCTGAAAGACGCACCAAGTCGGCAACTGACGTGGGAATCGACTGTCCGCTTAGCGGTGGCATCCTAGAGACATGGAAGAGGGGGAGGTAACTGGAGGACACGATGTTAAACTTCCCTTCTGGTTGCATACAGTGAAGTTAAACATCAGAAACGCCTTCTCCCTTAAGGTTTTGTACAATAATTGCTTGTACCACAGTGGTTGGATTCTGTCCCTCTGTTCATCCATTCACCCATTCCTCCCCTTGATGGAGCACCAGTGTCTTGGCAGTCGCCGAGCTGGTGAGAGGGCAGTTGCTTACCTTGCCCTCAGGTTGTGCACGGTCCTCCGGGGATAGGGATGGGAGAAAAAGAACAAGTTCTGGTTAGGAGGTGGTAGGTGGCTAAAACCTGGTGACTCACAGAAAGCCACACATCTCTTATCCCTTGCCCTATGATGTGCTTTGAACATGACAGCACCACGTGATGGTTTTGCCTCCTCCTCACTGTCCTGTTTTCCTCCAGCGTTTGTGGAAGCCTCCAGAGGTGTCTCATGTGGGTGTCACCAACCAGCCTGGTTGGCTTTCACATGGCATCTGCTGTTCCTACCCTCTTCTCCGTAGCCTGCCTTTTCTGAGTCCTGTCCTGTCCCACCAGAAACCGGTGCAGATGTGCTAGCTCAGGAGGTAAGAGCTGGGGAGAGTGCCTCTCTCCTCTTTGCATTGCCCTGTGTTGGAGGGCCTCCAGTGGTTTGCAGAGTCTTTAGTGAAACTGAAGCCTGCGAGTCCCACAGCCTGCCGGAACCCCAGTGGGCAGTCAGGGGCACACTGAGCTGAGCAGGTGCTGTGCCAGCATGGAGTTCAGGAAGAGGGCACTGGACCGGACCCTACAACCACTCTTCCCCTCTTTCGCGGGGAAGGCTCTGAGGGTGCCCAGCCCCGCACACATTCTCTTCAAAGATGAGGCTTGAAACCCTGTTAACAAGGAACAAGACTAGTTTTCTTTCTATGTTTAGAGCTAAAAGACCTGATGCAATTATGTTGGCCGAATTAATGGAAAGGACAGCACTTACTCATCCTGAAGCATCCTCAGTGGAGGAGCAAAATGATGTAAGATGATGCCCTAGTGTGACAGGCAGATGGGGTTAAGAAAGCAGGAAGGTACTGGAGGTCTGAAGTAAAGAGATATGCAGAAGGATACGCAAGAGAGACCGTGGAGGAAAGCAGACGCGTAGTAAAGATCACCCCATTTGACTGTGGTGAACCCTGGTTTCCTTGTCAGTTGGGTATTGGTAAGTATCAGCTGTGCCCAGAGGGTTATGTTTAGGTGGCAGGATAGTGCCTACCCTGCAACCTATAATTTAAAAAGCGAGGATTTTTTTAAAGCAGAGATTATCTGCTTATGTAGGAGGCATCTGATGCCCAAAAATGGGATAGCTGGTGTAACCTAGGAAAGCGTTCCATTTAACGTTTAATGCACATTTATTGAGGACTTGATTATGTTTCAAGGCATAGTGCTGAACATTCAGCTTGTAAATAGAAGATCACAGGCCTATCTAATTATGTAAGGCTGACTTTCAAAGTGCATAAACCAAAACCATACCTAGAAAGCCCCAGTATGCTTTGCACGTTGACATAGAACTCACGACAAATTTTGTGCCGCTGCTAATAGACCTAGGGAAGGGGAAGAAGGTTTTATGGCTTTGTTTTTGTTTTGCGATTTATCAAAATTTGAGTATACATGTTTTATTTTGTAATGTCAGGCCTTATGGAATATTATAATACTCACGAATTAATCTGAAAGCAGGCACTCTTGAGGCAGGCTTGTGTCCTGGGAAAGCACTGGCCTGGAGATCTGGGGCCTGTGTCTGGGAGCTCACTCTATTACAACGTTTATTTACTTGGGCAAGTCCTCAACAATACTCCTTCTTCTGATACCTGGATTCCCCATCTACAAAGTTTGAAATTAGGCATGAGCTTCATGAGCTCCTTTCCAGGAGGTTTTAAAATTCTTTGTGGCACTGACACATTAGCCTATTTAAGACCGTGTGTTCATTTATTCCTTCACTTCTCAGTTTTTAGGGACCACGATGTATAATATACAGTGGCATTGGGTATATAGTGATAAAGAGACTTGTCTACCTCTCCCTCTCATATGTAAATAAGTCAACAAACAAGTCAACATCAAAATAAATAAGCACGTAGGGCAGCTGGGTGGCTCAGTTGGTTAAGCTTCCGACTCTTGATTTTGGCTCAGGTCATGATCTCACAGTTTGTGGGATTGAGCTCAGCATCCAGCTCCACGCTGACAAGACGGAGTCCTTTTGGGATTCTCTCTCTCTCCCTCTCCCTGCCCACACCCCCCACTTCAAAATACCTTTAAAAAAAGTTATGCAAATAAATATGCCCAACTCATGCTATGAAGTAAACATGTAGGATGATGAGATTAAGGATAATTGTGGAAAGCAGTCCTTCAGAAAAAGAAGTCAGGGATGTATTGTCCTGATTGTGAGATGTAGATGATGACACAATATCGTAAAGAGATTTGCTTTAACAAAAAAGGCTGGTTTAAAATTGTGTGCACATACTTTAGTTCTTCAGGTCTCCTGGGAAAAACAGTCTTGTCTGCCTCTCTCTTATTTCCCCTTCTCCATGGAGGACAGCTGCTTTTCTACTCCAAGACAGATGTGTTGGCCCTTGTTTGTGTTTATGGTACTTGGGGCATGATAGCTTTCTTTTTTTCTCCTGCCCTGGACACAGATAAATCTTTCCCATCCTTCTAATACAAATTTACCTTCAGTTGGATTAAAGCAATATTCACTACTTAAGACTTTGCAAACACTATTCATGGCTGGGCTGCGATTATTCATAATCACATTTTCTTATCCTATACAATCTTCTGCTTTTCCTGAAATTAACAATAACTTTGCTTTTTGAGTGAAGTATATTTCCCATGTATGTATCCTTTTTTTTTGAAGTTTATTTAATTACTCTGAGAGCAAAAGAGTGTGTGCATGCATGCGTTGGGGAGGTGCAAAGAGAGAGGGAGAGAGGGAATCCTAAGCAGGCCTTGGACTGGCAGCACAGAGCCCGATGTGGGGCTTGACCTTACAACTATGAGATCATGACCTGAGCTGAAACTGAGAGTCAGTTAACTGACTGAGCCACCCAGGCGCCCTCTATTCAATCTCAAGTACTTCTTTATCAAAATATCCTCTCAAAATATCCGTTCACATTCTCAAAGAAGGATCTCCTGAATTCTTCTGAGCTACACCCTTTGGGGTCAGCCTCTGTGCCTCCAGCCCAGCTCTCACCACTTCCGCCCTCCCTTGTTGGACTGGTTTCCTCCATCCCATATCTTTCCCTGTGTGGTTTTATCCCTCCTTTTCCTGGGGTATATCTTCCAATAGTTTCCTGGAAAAGGGATCAGGGGAAATAAAGCTACCTGCCCAAACAGATCTTTATTGTGTCTTCCTGCTTGCTTGATAATCTGGCAGTATGGATTTCTACATCAGAAATCATTTCAGATTTGGGAAGGCATTGTTGTGTCATTTCTATCTTCGAGTGTTGCTGTTGAACCATCCAGAGTTATTTTGATTCTTTGTCCTTTATATATAGCTGATTTTTTATCTTCTCTTTGGAAGCTTTTAAGATCATCTCCTTGGCCCTAGTAAACTGAGATCTCATACCGCATGTGGCATGGTGTGAACCTATTTCTATCCATTGTGTTGGGTATGCTGTGGGCCCTTTCAGTCTGAGCATTCCTGTCCTTCTGCCTGGAAAGTTTTCGTAAATTATTTTATGGTTGATTTCCGTCCCTCTGTTTTATGTTTTCTCTTCTCTCTTTTTAGAAGTCCTCTAATTGAAATGTAAGGCTTCTTGAACTGTTGAACATTCTTACTGTTTTTTCTCCTATTTAGCATCCAGTCGTCCTTTTAGCTTTCTGGGAGATGCCCTCAATGTTATCAAATTTTTTTTTATTGACTTCTTATTTTCTCCTATCCTGTTTTTAATTTACAGATCTCATTTTTTGTTCTCTAGATGTTCCTTTAAAAAAAAAAAGGCATTCTCTTCTTTCTCTTCATTTTCTCATATCTATAGAGCCGCTAGTAAGAGTGTTCTGTTTTCTTCTCTCTACATAGTTGTTTCTTCAAACAGTCTCTCCCTGCCGCCTTTTCTCTCTTTCTTATTAGTCTTTCATTAAGTAGGTGGTAAGGTTTTTTTTTTTTTTTTTTTTTTTTTGTTTTTTTGTCTGCTCACATTTAAGAGTGGATGACCTAAAAGCTGATTGGAAACTTGGAGCTTGCGGATGGGGCCTGTTAACTCCAAGCAGATCACACCAAAGGTGATCTGGCTGGGATATTTTTGCGGGAGACTCCTGATGTCAGTCACTTTAGGTCTTTCCTCTGGACTGGTCACATTCCCTGGTAAGTTTTTCCAAACTCTTTCTGGAGAGTGCAGGCCGGAGAAAGAGGGCTGGGAGGTCTAAGCATACATCAGGCCTGACTTCATTTTTCCTCTGTTTTCAGTATCCTACCACTACCCTCAACTGTGCCTGGTGCTCCCATATCCCATTATTCTTCCTAGAGCTAAACTTCCCACTGGGACCAGGTGGGAGGGACAAGAGCTGCCCAGTCACAGAGCGTAGGGGATGGACTTCTTATAGCTTTGGACAATGTTCCTTACTTTATACCCCATTCATCCCACTCTCTAAGGTATCTGGTGCCACCATTTTATGAGCCATTTTTTAGGATTCTGTAAATTAGGTTGTCTCTTGGCCTTCCCTTGCTAGCGTAGGAAACCTCTTTCTCAAAACTGCTGACCCTTTTCACCTTCCATTGCTTCCTAGCTTCCAGAATCTTATTATGGTGCCTTCCTTTTCTTCTTGCCCTATCTTTTTGAGTGTGTCTTTTTGAAATCCCTTTCCTATGGATTTAGTGAGGTTTGGGAGAGAATAAAATTCATTGTATGTTTTAAGCTGCCACCTTTACCTGTATGTCCCCACGTGAGGGCTTCAAGGCAAGGAATGGATGTAACAGTAGTTGAGTTCTGTTTTAAGATGATCACTGGGGTGCCTCGGTGTCTCCGTTGGTTAAGTGTCTGACTTCAGCTCAGGTCATGTTCTCACAGTTCGTGGATTTGAGCCCCATAACAGGCTCTCTGCTGTCAGCACATAGCCTGCTTTGGGTCCTCTGTTTCCCTCTCTCTTTGCCCTTCTCCCTCCCAGACACCCATTCTCAAAATAAATAAGTAAACATTGATAATGATCACTCCTCTGCTGGGGGGAGAATGCATTGGAGAAGAGCAAGGTGGGGCCCCTTGCTGCAGTCTGTACTAGAAATGACCAGGATGGGCCAAGTAGAGGCAGGACAGATAGAAGGAAATGCAGGGCTCCAAGATGTATTTTTTTTTTATTTTTTTAACGTTTATTCATTTTTGAGAGACAGAGAGAGAGCATGAGCGGGGAAGGGGCAGAGAGAGAGAGACACAGAATCTGAAGCAGGCTCCAGGCTCTGAGCTGTCAGCACAGAGCCCGACACGGGGCTCGGGCTTGAACTCACAGACCGCGATATCATGACCTGAGCTGAAGTCAGCCGCTCAACCGACTGAGCCACCCAGGCGCCCCATCCAAGATGTGTTTTGTATGTACCAACAAAGGACTTGCTGATGGACCCATGGGGGGAGTGAGGGAGAGCAGGGCAAGGGTAAGCGCTGTGGGTTTTGATTAAGCAACCCTATGCGTGATGGCGCTACTCACAAAAAAGGGGAAAAAGTTGGGGTGAGAAACATTTCACATGAGAGACAAATATTCTATCATTTCATGGCTATTCAGAGGCTTTTGTAGATCTGGACTCCGAAGACTATTGCACAATTGAGAAAACCATTTTTATATGGCTCTTTGTTTTCACGATAAGTTACAGGTGTTGAAATAGCAAAAAGTAAAAAGACTGAGGGTATGTTGGCATGTTGCCAACAGCTACTATAAGTAAATGTTCTTCTGTACTGTTTTTCCCCACGTAATGCATCTTATTACAATAAGATACAGGTTTTAATGTAAGCGTTAATCCAAGACCCTGACTTGAGGAAGCACCCTTACAAATCTTAACATTCCTAAGTATGCTTTTCTCATTTTCATTGTAGTTTTATATATCACTTGACTTGGATTTTTTAGTTTATTTACTTGAGGAAAAAAATAACTTGTTGATTCAACAAATGACCAATATTGTGAAGAAACTGGAGTTGCTGTATTTATTTGAAATTCAAAGTAGGTAATTTGGTAATAATTCTGTAATCTATGAGTTACATTATTTTCTGGACAGAGGTAGTGATATATAAACAGTTACAGAGGCCAACACATTAAAAAGAATACTTGTCTTCACCACCCAAAATTCTTTTCTTTACCAATCTGTCTTATCACAAGACTGCTAGTGAATTCTTTAATTCCAAGTTCAGCTTGGCAAATCACTTAAGGGAATGTATAAACGTCATCATGTTTTCATTGATCATTTTAGAGGGTTACATACTTATAAAGAAATGACGTATTGGGAGCTCTGTTCTCAAGACCTCTGGAGTACCTCTCACTGAAGTCTAGAAAGCTTTAACCACAAGACTCATTTATAGGTTTTAAAATATGTATTCCTTACCAAGGAAAATATTTTTGTTTGTTTGCTTTATAATTAACGAGAAGAATTTGTCCCTAAGGTAGAATATGAATGTGTAAATGTAAAGTCAGTTGCTGGAGAAGATGTTGTGAGTGGGAAGGAAAGGAAGGAAGTACGAGATTTCCAAATAATAGATCATAGCTATTTACTCATGCTATCGTATGAGAAATAAAGGAAGGAGGAAAGGAAGGAAGGAAATGATGTCTCGTTCATAATCTAGTTATAAATGCGACGTTACAGTATGTAGAAACCTGTCGATGGTTTTACTTAGACATTAATAGTAAACACAAGTGTCTTGGAACTGTGAGCTAGATCACTTGCCTCCTAGGCCCTTTGCTCATCGAAACTGTCACCCCCATCCGTTAAGTGCAAATGTAGATTTGATTTACAGAGGTGGTGAACATATGCAAGGGAAGCTAAAAATAGAAAAAATTATTCTGAATTCTGGCAAATGTTAATTTCTCTTTCAACAAGGAAATACTGGTTACTTACTAGTACTTCCATTTTGGATCTCCATGTCCAGGAACCTAGATCTTTTCAGAAGGGCTCTTACTGGCCTCTGTCCTGATGCTTTTGTGTAAGAAGGCCAATGAGTTAGGCTTATTCCTGTAGAAAAAGAAACAAACTTCCCAGCAGGGCCGGCACTCCTCCTACACCTCAGGCTTGGCTAAGAGGGGACTGGCATGACCAAGAATTTCTACAGCTGATGAACAAGCAGAAGCCTGCATGGGAAGAAGGCACAGAATTATTTTTCCTGTCTTTGTGAATGCCCCAGGAGGCAGAAATGCAAGACTGGGTGTTCATTTCAGAGTGAGGCCATAATGTTTTTCCCAAGTGCATAGGAATTTTAGTCTGGGACTATGAATTTTTAAGATAAAATATGACCATAACTAGAGTTTTATAAACCATGAAGGGCAGGGAGAAGGAAGGGGAGAATGAAGGGCGGGTAGTAATCCGTAAATGCTGAAATACCTGAGTCACCATTCTTTTTTTTTTTTTTTTTTTTTTAAAAATTTATTTATTTTTGAGAGAGAGAGAGAGACAGAACGTGAGCAGGGGAGGAGCAGAGAGAGAGAGAGAGGGACACAGATCTGAAGCAGGCTCCAGGCTCTGAGCTGTCAGCACAGAGCCTGATGTGGGGCTTGAACTCACGAACCCTGAGATCATGACCTGAGCCGAAGTTGGACGCTCAACAGACTGAGCCACCCAGGCGCCCCCTGAGTCACCATTCTAAAAATAAAACCCTACTGTAAAACTTTTTGATTTTTCAGAAAAACACAAAAGCTGTAGAGGAAAGGTTTTCTTTAAATTTTTCCTTTTTTTTTCTTTTCTTTTTTCTGGCTTACTTTCTGACTTTCTTGATCTAAGAGGGCTTGAGGATTATTACACCTTGGGGCAGTAATGTCTTCCAGAGGATGGCTGTGCTCTGCGGAAGTCTGAAGTCTCATGGTTCAACTCTTCTATTCATTCGAAATATAATAGTTTGGCACTAAAGTCTGTCAGGCACTGCTTTAGGAACCATTTTGGATACAGTTAGGAGTGAGCAAAGCACATTCGTATCTTTGCTGTTGTGGAGCATATGTGGGTAATACTAATTCAAACATATAATATATTATGTAGTGGTACGTGCTAAGGAGGAAAATAAAAATCTTTGTGTTGGCAAATTTTGTCTTAAAACAATTTTTTTTTCTTTTTTTAATATTCATTTTTGAGAGAACACACACGCACAAGAGAGAAAATGGGCAGGGGAGGGGCAGAGAGAGAGGGAGACACAGAATCCAAAGTGGGCTCCAGGCTCTGAGCGGTCAGCACAGAGCCCAACGCAGGGCTCAAACTCACGGACCACAAAATCATGACCTGAGCCAGAGTCAACATTAAGCCAACTGAGCCACCCAGGCTCACTGAGCGAGTTCAACCATAGAGTTGCACCTCTGGCTGCCATTGCTGAACTGAGGGCCTGCCAGCTTAGCTCCTCTGAAGCTCAGGTTCCCAAACCTGGTTGTGTCACCTGCAGAAGATTTGAAGGAACACAGATTCTGAAGTTCCAACCCAGACTGGCTGAATCGTGGGCTCTGGGGACAACATTCAGGCATCTTCCCTTTTTCAGAAAGACCCCCCGCCCCCAGATGGCTGCAAGTATGAATCGGGTTTGGGGACCACAGGTCTGTGAATGTGGTGGGAACTTCCAACATACAGGTGTCATCACAGCCCTTTAGAGGTGCTCCAGGCATTGCCAGGTGGATGAAAATGCAGAAGAACCCTCAGACTGCACCTTTCCTGATCATACCACACCGGACAGTTTGTACTTACCTAAAATCCTCTCCATGAAAATAGTTTTCAGACATTGCCCTCTCTTAACCTCTGCTCCTGGCACCCTTCTGTGTGTTCACTCACAGCCTCCCTCCACGTAGCCACTCCCTTGCTCTTTCACTGTGGTGTCTGGTCACGGGATAGACCTGCCTGCAAATGGGAGTGGTTTATTCTGCAGAATCGTCAATCTACTCCATGATTTTAGGATTCTAGCCTTTATAAGGAGGCACGTAACGACTTCTTAGTTCGTTCCAACATATTATATTTACTGTACCGTGCCAAACTGCTCACCAGTTCCCTGACTGGGGCAAAGACTGAAGCAGGACCTGGTAAAAGGCTGAGTTAAAAGAACATTGTTCTTAAGTGCAGGTGATGACCTGGGGCAGAGTTAGGGCTGTGCTCTTTGTGAGGAGTGCAGGTAGATAGCCATTTGCTGTCTGTAGGATGCTTGGAACAGGAAGCCGACAGGAGCAGCTTGAACAATTGATGGTTTTCAAGCCCTTCAGTGAACGAACCACTTTCTTTGAATTACTTCTAAATAATTTATGTTCCTAGATGATAGCAGGGCAAATTTCAGTCCAATGTGACTGGAATTGGCTCAGATTTTGAATTTTGAATTTTAGAAGTCTGAGGCTTACTAAATGGACAAAAATAGTCATTTTGCCAGAATTAATATTTTACTGTTCTTAAGAAAGAAAATGGAACTTTTCAGAGTAGTTGCTTTTTTACTACGTAAGCATTTTAAGTTAATTGTAGATTCGTTGGAAATTGCAACAAATGTAAAGGAAAGAATAAAAGGTGCCTGTATTTTTACCTCACAGAAAATGCTTGTTGATGTTTTGAGGAACAGCCTTCCGTTAATACACACACACACACACACACACACACACACACACACACACACAGGAACACTCACACATTACACATGTTGTTTTGTAACTTATAGAAACAATGATTTTGCAGCTCATCCTGCAATGCTTGACCTCCTTCCACTAAGCGGCTGTTTTCTTCTCCCCATTTAATGTCTCAGATCAAATGTCCCCTCCTCAGAGAGACCTTCCCTGACTACTCAGTCTAAAGCTGCCCCCATTCTCCAGTCATCCCCTGCCCCAATACCTCCTCTGTCCCCTTCTTCAGAGTTAGTTTCTTCCTTTCCTGACTCTTTTCTCTATGGGGTGAAGCTGTCTGAGCCAGGGCCCTTTCTGTCCTATCCCACTGTAGTCCCATCTCCTAGAACAACGTCTCCCCTGGAGTATGGGGTTAACAGCCTTTGGTAGAACAAGTAAAGAGATGACAGACTGAGAGAGGGAATTAGTGAGTGAGACTGTTAGCCTGGTGGGCGGGAGGCACAGCAGAGAAGGTGAGCTGCAGATCCTGGTGGGGCAACTATCATGGAGTTCAGAAAGCTCTTCTGAGGACAATCCCATCACTCCTGATAGGTCCGGAGGGATCTTCCGGGCTCTGCTTTGGCTGCTAACAAATGACAAGTAGCAAAAAGTGAGAAAAGTGTAAGTCTCAACCCCAGATGAAGGTTTGGTAGAATTCAAATGATCCTACAATTACCTTCGATTCATAACCTTTGAGCTTAATAACCTCATTTTTGGTTATGGGTTTGTCTCTTTCAGATTGATTGTTTAGACTGAACATTTGTGGTTTGTCATCAATTTCCAGGAGTTGACTCTAGAAAAACACGGGTAATTTTTCCAAATGGCATTGCCTTTTGTCATCGATTCGGCTCACTGGCACATTCTTGCCTGTGATCTAAAATTATGAAAAATGAACAATATGTTGCGATGTGAAATTATGCACAAATGCTCAGACTATAAACTAGCTGACAATGAAGTTCTTATGAAAAATGTCTACAATAACACTTTGCTTTCATGCCACATAGGACCTTGACTTGAGGTAGGCAGAAAAGGAAAGGTTCCTTAAGTTTTAACACTTTGCAGGGGAGGGGTGGAAAGAAAACAGAGAATGTTGTAACTCCCATTTCAGAAAGATAATGGAAAATCAAGTGTTTTGATCAAATATTAGTGTGGGAACGGCAATAAACCTAAGAGGATTCTATCTACTACTCAGTTCTCTCTAGAGGGTAAAGGCACACCCTCTACTGCCTGTGAAATACATAATGAATTTATACATAAAGGAGCCATTCTGCTACTTTCTTGGCTTTTTTTGTAGTCATTGGGGAAGTACTTTTTATTGTCTGTCCTTTCAAGCATAATGATAAAAAGATAAATTTAAAGGGAGTAGTCTGTACTTCCAAATGATCACTAAGAAAATCCATTTTGTTGCTGTTATCACGGGCCTCTCAGCACTCAGCTAGTAGTCAGTGCTGAGTGAAACTGTCAAGTACTTAACCTTGTCCGGTTCCTCTTCCCTCCCAAGCTGGTTTCCTTCCCAGGCTACCATTCCTCCGCGCTGATTGCCACCTCTCTAAACGTCAGCCCAGGCTCTGGGCCAGAGCCTCTGGAATGCTCTTCCACAGGCATTTGCAGTCCTCAGAGAGGCCGTGCTCAGGGCCTCATCTAAGGGCTTCCTTTTGTACTTGCTCTCATTCACAGGCCACCATTTCTTTCATGGCATTTATCATAATTGGCAGTGACTTGATTTGTATTCATTATCCGTCTCCTCCACAGGATGTAGCAAAGCAAGTACATTGCAAAAAGCAAGTACATAAAAACAAGTACTTGGTCTTGTTCCTCTTTCTTGTCCTCTGTGCTCCAAACTGATGGGCAGCAGGTCTGTACCCCCTTGCTGGGCATTTACTCAGAAAGGGGATGAGTGCCTTTGAAAGGATGGGAGGAAAACAAGTCTTCATGAGCTGGAGAGATTTTTTAAACTCCAATAGCTACAGGAAAAACATCATGAGGGAAACAAGGAAAGAGAATGAGAAACACACATACGCAGACACACACACACACACACACACACACACACACACATACACACATGCAGACACAGACACATGCAGACACACACACACACACACACATGCAGACACAGACACACGCAGACACAGACACACGCAGACACAGACACAC